>NC_142544.1:67500-403928 GCF_056151865.1 Erythranthe guttata | reverse complement strand
TTCTTTTCATCTTTTACAATTATTTAAGGCAACTACAAAATTCCTCCCTTTTATGGCAATTTCACTCTTTTTTTTTTTTATTATTATTTTCTTTTTTCTTTAATAATATAGTAATTGAGGGATAAAATTGTCTTTTTTGAAAATTAATTGTATGGACGGTGGTGGTGGTGGTGCATGTTTTGCACGCTCAAGACCTCATTTCGAACGCGCTTCTATTGACCGTCAGAAAGCTCACTTAACAACGATAGACGTTTTGTGTATACGGTTGCAATTATCCTAATGTATTTATGGAATATATTCTTTGTATCTTCCTTCTAAATGTCTATCAATCTACTCGTCATCCGTCTTGCTCGTATATATTCTTCTCGCAATTCGCATGCATATTAAATAACGTGTCTCCTCTTTCATTACTTTAGCGAATCAAAGAGCAGCGAACTTCTTGCAGATCATCTTTTAGCTCAGACCGTAAATTTGTTGGGCTTTTGGTCCAATATACTTGCATTGGCTCACCTAATTCGTTTTTTTTTTTATTATTGGTCTCACTAATGCGAGTCCGATCCAAGCTTGACGAACTGACCCTATGAAGTAGAATAAGTGCTTATTTTAGTGGTTACTATCATATTATTGGCATGAGTTAAGTTGAATTTTGTAAATCGAATATCTTGTATAATTCAATTAATAATTAAGTATGATTGGAATTTAATTACACTTTAATTACTTAAAGGCAAACAGCCCAATAAGAATTCATGCGCAGTTGTGAATGGCCCACATGTTCCGGCTTGGATGTTTCTGTCTTAATTGCATTTTGACTTATTTTATCGGCTTAATTCCACTTTGCACCCCTGAAATATACCATTTTGGCACTTTGCACCCTCGAAAAATAATAATAGCACTTTGCACCCTCAAAACACAATAAATCATTCACAATGCACCCTCAATTGAATATTAAAGGCAATTTTATTTTTCATTGGTGTTTTTCTTTTTGGGGTACAAAATAAAAAAAAAAATTGTTGTTTTCTTGAACCTCAAACCTAATTTCTAGCGGACAAAGTGCGAAAAAATAAAAATTACACCGGATTATTTAAAAAAAACTACATTATCTTACAAAAGAAAAATAAAAAAAATAATCTTTTATCACTAAATTATTCGATTGTGGATGTTTTATGTCACTGTTTGTAAAATATTAGGTGAAAATATTTGGAAGAAAAAATAATTTTCAGATAACTTGATAACGTAATAGCTGAATGATTTTTTTTCGTAAAATATTTTATTTTGATAAAACAATATAATTTTTAAATATGTTGATGGAATGTATTTTTATTTTTGAACTTTACAGTTTCAAAATGATTGATGAATAAAAAAAATATTTGACATTTGGCATCCTAAAAAAATATCACTACAAATATTAAATTTATATTTTTTAGCTTTAAAAAATCATTTGGGGTGCATTATGCATGATTTATTGTATTACGAGGGTGCAAAGTGCTATTAATTTATTTCGAATGTGCAAAGTGCCAAAATGGTATATTTCAAGGGTGCAAAGTGGAATTAAGCCTATTTTATCTTTTCATTTTCAAAGAAATTATAATTATTAGTTTTAATTAGAAGAGTCGATACATAACCTCTTCTACTATTAGTATATAGCTCTATGGTTCGAGTTCTGCCGCACTCTTACTTCCTCTTTATAACAAGAATTGAATTTCTAAACAAAAGAAAATGTGTTTGAATTTTATTATTTCCATTGTAATTATTGATATTTAACATTATAAACCAAATTAGAGACTACAATTACAATTAAAATTAGAAAATAAAAAGAATAAGCATAAGCTCACCCGACACCATAGAAAAAATAAGTGGATGACATACCTAATCCATTTCTAGATCCAAATTAATATCCGATAAATAATACTTGGAATTATTATATTGTTTAGATAAACGAAAATGACCTAATTAATTTATGACCACATGTCTCACAAATTATAATAATTATTTTTTAATTTTTTTAAATTTGGATAATCGAATTTTATCTGATTAATTTTGAAGAGTGAACAATTTAATTTATATCTCATTTATACTTCATGTAAATTCAAATTCTATTCTTTCAAATAATAATATTTTTAATAATAAATCTTATCTTATAAGATGAGGATGAATTTCTTCTTTTTGTCCTTATTTAAGGTTGGTTTTAACTTTTAATCATTATACAATTTTAATATTTTATAATATTCTCCCAAAAAAATAATAAATAAATAAAGGAAAAACGTGATACCACTGCACTATAATTGCGGTAATAATAATATTATTCCATACATACATACATCATACAATGCAGATTGCAGGGGTAGTACTGTAATTTGGGCCCACAAATTCAATCGCAACCGTAATAAAGTTTGACGGACAAGATTGAATAGTGACTTCACTATTTGTGTATGTGACCGTAAGTCGTGTTTGGCAGCACTAGTAAATGTAAATCTATTCACACTGCAAAATATATAGATGAAATTTCACTTTGCATACACACCCTTCACTTACGAAATATACCAATACCTCTATATATTTTCTGATCAAACTTACAAAAATATAAATACATTAGTTTTGCAATATTTTCTTGATCAATTACAATCTTACCCCCATCTTTAGGCAATGTTTGGAACCATTTCTATTTTGTTTTCATTGTTTCCCCAAAACAAAATAGGATTTATTACACTTTTCAAATCATTTTCTCAAAACAATTTCAAAAGTTTCTCTCTTCTTCAGACATGATGTGACTGCTACAGTAAAATGATTTGACTGCTACAGTAAATAATGTATTCACTAAAAAACAAATAAACATCACTTCATCTTTCAATTTTTTTCTAACACCTTTAAACATGATTTGACTGCTACAGTGTATTTTGTCTCCTTCCAAAATACAAACAAACATTACTTTCATTCTCAAATTATTCCCCCAAAACATATTTTCTCAAAATGAAATCAAAATAAGATCCAAAACGCTTCCAAACATTGCCTTAGTCCATGGAAAATATATAGGTGTATACAGTATATAAGTTTTCTTTCCTCATTACAAATATTGAATTTTCGATCTTTGATTTTTCAAAAAAAACAAATGGATCAAAATTGGAATTGAATTTTCACTAGTACAAAAAAGTAATTTTTTTTCTGAAGTATTAGTTTCGATTTGACCATTAGATGTCCACATTTAAGAACATGCAAAATAGATAAAATAAATGACGAGAAAAGAAGGTGAGTGCTATTATGTGTAGATTAATAATTTAAAATCACCGACTGTATTTCATCAATTGTAGCATCAACTCGAAGAAAAGAAAGATGATAATAATTACTAGCACAAAAAATGATGACTATGAATCTATGATAACATAATCAATGAGCATTTGAATAGTGATTTTGGTGGGCCATGTTTATATTGGGCTTATTTTTGTAAATATTTTTTAGGGATTTTTATAATAAAAGTTGCCATAATGGTGAGTGACCCATAATTGGATTTTTACGATTAAGTTGGAACAAAAATTTCAATTTTCAACGGTTCCAATTAGAAAGTTTTTGATTGAGAATAAATTTTTTCACTCCGACTTCTGAAAATCTGATTTTTTGGTCTTAGAATTTTTTAATTGAAATTGGAATTATATAAAAAAAATTGATCCAATTTATATATATATATATATATATATATATATATATATATATATATATATATATATATATATACACACATGTATTTAATGAATCCCACAAAAATAATTAAAGTTGAGCCCACACAGTGAAGAGCATTTTCAGAGAGGTATCTTTCTTTCATAGGTACATATAAATTACAATAGCTGTATTTTTTGTTCCATAACTGGTTCGATTTGACTTGTCATCTTACCAACTTACACTGCTCTATTTATATTTATATTAATATGAATATTAATTTACTATTATATTATTATTATTATTGTTATTAATAATACTATTGTTATAATAATAATACTAATTATTATTATTATTATTGAAGGTAGAAAGAAATGTAAATTTAGAAAACAATATATCCAACATGTGAGATAGTCAGAGCAGTTCCGACAAAGTAACATCAATTTTCAAAGTTCCCTAACTTTTATATAATTTTCTATTCACTTTTTCAATAATTATTGCACTGAAAACATTGGGAATCGAATAAGCACTTCAAACCAACTTTTATAACACAATCACTAACTTCCGATTTTGAATAAACTTTTGCTAACACCACCTTAAGCAATGAATATAATATGTCGTCGCAAAATATAAATAAAAAAAAAAAAGAACATCCGTACTTTTAAAAGTTCGAGCGTATAAATTTTCTTGATATAGAGCAAACTAGACTTTCTCATCACCCTCGGTTGATTTAACTAATCCGATTTCGACTTCGGATTTATTGATAGGCAAAGATTGGCTTTTTTCTTTGCCACCGGGTTGAGAAGATGCATGACCATACCAAATCATGCCCGCTACCGCGAATACCATTCCCACAATTACGTTTACGTTAAGTCCGTTTTTAGCGAAGAAAACGAACCCTAGTGTCAGTACTAGAATGGTCTTCATGTGACCTAGTACTTGAAACGAAACCGCTGTGAATCTGCCTATGCATATGAATTGGCTTAGATTCGTTCCTATTGCAATTGCACACGATAGTGTTATTAGCATCTGCAAGAAATCGAGATATTATCGGTCATTAACAAAATCGAGATATATATATAGAGAGAGAGAGATTCAAAATTTAGATAAAATCTTGGCGAACTGGTGTCGTTTTTCGGGGTGTAATATATACTTACAACTGATGTGAAGGTATAATTAAAGGCATCGACCCTCTTCTCGGTCAACCAATAATCCATAAACGGACCCAAGATCAAAAGCGACGCAGCTTGTGGTGGTGCAGTGTTTGCTAGTAAGTCGAACGAACCAATCGAATGCTTCCGTTGCAGAAAGTGAACATACTATAACAAAACAATAATAAATTAAAATTAAATATAAGAAATCAAACGACACATTATATCGATCAATTGCACAAACGGATTTTTTTTTTTTTATTTACAACGTTAAACGAATCTATAAATAAGACTTACATATTGCTGCATAGAAGTGCTCCAAACGGCTATAAAGGCAGCGACAAATCCTTTAGCATTGACACTCACGTCCGTTACGGTGCAGATGCCCACACCGAATAAAACCACCAAAATGCTTAGCTTTGTGTCCCTCGAATATCGCATCTTATCCAAAACGACTTCTAGAAGACACGCCACGGGTATCATGCTCAGCTTTGCAATCTAAAAACGGTTCATTAACGTAGCATACAGATGAGTTACATGAGTTATATGAATCATTTTAGATTCCCTAGAATATTCTGTTCGAAAAAATTCCAATTTTACCCCTCTGTGTATGGTGTCCTACTATTAGACAACAAAAAAAAATATCAAGAACGAACCTGATAGAATCCGACCGAGTTCCACATTAAACTCACGTTCATTCCGACTATAGAGAAATTCGCAACAATTACAAATTTTATAATTTCGATTGTTGGAAGATGAGAACTTTGTATATATCCGAGCGACCTTAGAATAAACGTCATCACTGTTGTTGCGGCAAAATGTAGGCCCGTTAAAGTTGTCGCTGCAAAAAAAAAAATATATATATATATATATATATATATATCATCAATCAAACAAATCAAGAAAATCGAAAAAAAACTAAGGAAAATTGCCAAAAAAAAAAAGAAAAAAAAAATCGTACCGAAAGTGAAACCATAAGTAGCCATTAAGGCTTTATTGACAAGAATGATTCCAACGGAAGTGACAATATTAAATATCCATGCAGCTGCATCGAGGCCCGCTTTGTTGCCTGTTGTAGACATCTTCTTTTACTGCTTAAAGAGTCGCAAATTTAAATCGATTAATATCAGGACCAAATAGTCGATGAAACAAGTGAACTATTACATATACAAAGACTAAATTCCCACAATAAATCTCGTGTTCGTGACAACATTTTGCAAACCTTTAAAACAAGAAAGAAATCCCCACACATTATATCGATTTGAAGGCTCGTGTGTAGATTAAACAGCAGATGTGTGAAAGAAATGTATAACAAAAAAAAAAACTTGAAAAAAAAACTTACAATTCAAATTCTTTCTTTTTCCTCTTCAATTCTCCAGTGAAAAAATAAAAATAAAAATAAATATATAGTAATTCCCTTGCATTATATTTATGCAATTCCTCTTAAATGCATAATAAAATTAATACCTACTTTTTTTTAAAAAGGGAAAATTAATACCTACTTAATGAGAGAGAATCCCATTACAATAATTAAAACAATATATAATATAACCAACAAAAAAAGGAAATTCATAATTTTTCTACTAAATCTGATACATTTTGCCAGCTTGGCATAAATTACAAAAACCCCAACACAGTCAACAATTTCAAGATTCAAACTTTGATTTACACGCGCTCCAAAATCACAATCACAAATTAAAAAAATCCCATCAATTAAACAGCATTACACGATTCGACAAAAACCCAGAAGTAAAATCGACCAAATTGAAAAAGGAAAAAAAAAAAACCCTAAAAAAAAAGGGATTTTGCAACTTACGTATGTGCGTGCATATATACGAGGATTCAAGTATGGTGGAGGCTCTTATATTATGGGAATTGTATGGAGAAGCATGTGTGCGAACTGTAGAGTAGAAGATGAGTGTAATTAGGAAAAGGGGTTTATTGATTATTAGTTCCGCCATTGCGAAGAGACGTAGAATTGAGAAAGGAATCCACATCGCTTGTTCTATACGTATCTGTAGAATATTCAATACACGACTTAATCTCTCACTTTGCACCCTTGAAATATTGTTTTGCTACTTTGCACCCTTGAAAAAAAATTAATAGCGCTTGACACCCTCGAAACACAATAACTTATTCACATTACACTGTGAATTAAATATTTATAATTTAATGACGGTAATTTCAATTTTTTTATTTCTAGAGTGCAAAATAAAAAATTAAAATTTTATTCTCTTTTTATATCCAACATAAATTCGGGTGTAAAAATGCAAAAAAGAAGAAAGAGAAAAAAAATAACAACGAATTATTGAAAAAAACTATAATTTCTTGCAAAAATAATAAAATATTTTCTCCCTAAATTGTTCGATTGATGAATCTTTTATGGTAATTAGTGAAAATATTTGATAAAAATATAATTTTCAAATAATTTGATAACAAAATAGCTGAAAGATTTTTATTGTTGGTGTTTTTAAAAAAAAATATTTTTTGTGACTTTTTTTTTATATTTTATAAATTGGTGATATGAATTTTTATGTTTGGACTTAGGATTGATATAAAAAGAAAAACACAATAATCCTAAGTGAATTTTAGTAATATTTTGAAAATATAGGGTAACAAGTTACGAATATATTTATTTTACCAAGGGTGGAATGTAAAAAGACTCGTAAATTTTGCGGTTTTACCTGCATTCAATAGGCAATGCCACATGTCATGCCACGTGGCTAATCATTTGTACAGCTCACCCTCTCTCTCTCTCACACACACACACACACACACAAACAGAGAGAGAAAGAACTCGTTTTTCCGTCTCTTCTGTATTATAAATCCCTCGTTTCTATCTTTGCAACATCCTTTTAGCCACACCCCCCACCCACCTTCATAGATATATACATATATGTATCTATACCTAGGGTTTTGTTGATTTTTATTTCTCTCTTCATCGAAATCAAATTCCAGAATTATTTACCTCAATCAATGGGGAAGAAGAGGAAATCCGATGCGTCGCGGCTGGACGAGGTGGATCGTGGCATGTACACCACCTTCTGCAGCGCGGCAAACTCCCTTTCTCAGCTGTACACCCACGCGATGCACCAGCAGAAACTCTCTTTCCAGGCCGGCGAACGCCATTCAATGGTCCGTGTTACTGATTTTTTTTTCAATTCGTGGAATTGGTGCATAGGTTTTTTTTTTTTTTCTTTTTTGCTTTCGTTAATTTGAGCTGTACGGGTTTGTGAAGATTGCTGATGACCTGTATTCGTGCGGTGTGGAGTGAAACAAAAAGCTAGGGTTATTAGTTGTTGCAGTTTAGTCTATGTGAATTTGATTTTAAATTTTGTTTTTCGTTTCGTTAAAACAAAATTACTGCGTGTCTGGGATGTGTTAAGTTTTTATTTATTAGGCTTAAACGGCCAAGTATATAGCTTTTGTTGTGGAATAGTGTGGTTGTAGTCGTTAATTCTTCTGTTGTTTTTTTCATCGTTTGTAGGAAAAGATTTGCAACTGGATTTTGAGACAGCACGAAAACGGGGCCAGAGTGATGGCTGGTGACATACTTGCTTATATTCAGGTACGACAACGAAGCTGCCTACCGTAACTGTACCAGTTCTCACTTCATGTTGATTAGTGCAAGCATATCATATGTCTTGCTCTCGTAGCAATAAAGATTTACTTTTTCATAAAAAAAATTCAGTATATGCCCTTTTTGAATCAGAATTGGGGCAATGTATCTAAATTGCTCTTTGTGTAACATGTAATTGTGTTGGGTGTTGAATTCTGATGATCAAGCTAGAGTTGATGAATGATTTGATTGTGATTATTTTAACTTGATATATTGGCCTGATGGAGTTTCTGTGTTTCACAATCATCATTCATCAAACCTGAATGGTTGTCTTTTGACCAGTGATTTTTTTTTTTAAATGGATGTGTTAGTGTCTTGATCCTAGCGTAAAGTTTCGTAGAGATATTTTGCAGCTAATCTTATAACTTGAATTGGAGCTCAAGAGCTTGTTAAATGTCTTAACTTGTCTCTGAGCTCCCATGACCAATGGAATTACTACTGTAACTGGTAAGCTATGTAAATCACGTGTAAAAAATAATTATTTTATTCAGTTGATAGTTATTTCTATTAATCTGACGATATTACTCAAGGACTATCTTCCTTGTATATTGAGTGCCGGTCATTAGGGGTTTCATGTCATCATTATTTCAAATTAGTTACTTTGTTATTTCAGTTTTTTATGGTGGTATCTAGCATTGCATCAACTGAGTCATATTCAGTCAACATAACAATTTTTTTATTTCATCGAGGCTATAAGTTTTGGTGTATATATTTGAAGCAAACATGAGAAACCGATGCTCTGTACAAGTGACAACACTAAGATTGAGTTTTGCCTGCAACCTGCCTATCTCTTCTCCAAACTTTTAAATATACTCATCGCATTAGTCGGTGAATGCTTGAAGAAATTTTTCTGTAACCTGAACATTTTATGTTGTATACTCATTTTTTCAACTATAAGGATAATAATCCTATTTAGATGTATTTTCTGTTTGGTGCTGTTTCGATATACCATGGAGTGATATCAAAGATGTAAACTTTCTGAATCCTGTGTAAGGTTATATACGTTTTAAATTCTTAGGACAAGATAATGCGGTATTAGGTCATAAGTTGTGTACCCAAACTGAAAGATGGCCAATGAGACCCAATTTATTTCTTGATTCATTAGAGGTGAATAGGGTCCAAAATAATGAGAGATATGGAAAAAGAAGGTACAGGTACGCGTATTCCTTATCCTTAATGGAATGGTACAATGTGGAGATCCTTGTGTAAACATCGTATCTATTTAGCTTTGAGAATGTATATAACCCTGTTCTTGCTTTATCCAGTGTGGAATGAACTTAGAATCGCAAATGTAATCTGTAAGATCTTTCTGTTATGAGATACTCCACTCCATGACTATGGTGACACATATTTTGTTTTCCTCTCTTAATTGAATATTCGGATTCACCAATTCCTAAGCGCAGGGCACCCTTCTAATATTATAATGAATTGCAGAATGAACTAGATTATGCAACGGAGGAACCTCCGCCATCTCCAAGGCTTCCAGCTCAGCAGCAACAGCCGCCACCTCATTCAGGACTCCCCATATCTTCCAATGCATTTGGCCCTGCTTCTGTGGGACAAGGACATCGTTCAGGTTCAGGTAATCCAGACCAAACTAGAAGCTCCTCGGTTTTCTCAAACGCTCTGTCTAGTCCAGTTCGCCGGAGCCTTCAGAACTATCATTTACCACAGGGAGGCTTCTCTGCGAACAATTCTATGCGGACCAATGAGAACAGCACGAACCAAATCAGAGATACTAATCCTCCAAGTTCGAACGACACTTCAATGGACATGCATGGGGATAGCCCTGGTCATGATTCTCCTTACGGGAATTGATTGTTATTCTTGGAGTCGAGGTATTCATCGAAAAGGGTATGCATTTATAGTTAAGGTGGCGTTACGAGGGTATTTATGAAAAAAGGGGCTCTGTAGTAATAGTTACGATTTATCTTAACGACAAAATCTGTCGTGCAGAGGTGGCCGTCTGCGAAAGTGGTGAACAAGCTCTAAGAAGTGTCCCGACGGAAGGATTTCATAGAGCTTGAAATAGATTGTGCCTTGTAACTGTTCTGGGTTTTTTTTTCTTTATTTCTTTTTTTCTTTCTTTTTTTTTTTTTTTTTTTAATCACGTTGGTGTTTTATCTATAGTATTATTGCCCTCACGAGTCTTGAAAATATTGTCCGTGTGAAAATATTTTTCTATATATAGTTAAATAATTGATTTAGTTTTTATCTTGGGGGTGGCTTTCATCTTCTCTTTAAAGTGTTACGAGAATGATCGACTGTATGTTGGATATTGCTATGCCAAAATGTCAGAAATGTTCTTCTTTGATGCGAGTTCGACTCTCGTCAATGAAGATAGGTGTCTTGCTTTTCGAACTAACAGGAAAAGGGAGACGTGCGAGTTCGACTCCTGTTCTATCCATCCCTGTTCAGCAGTCGTTGTCCATGTTGGAACTGTTTCTGGTAGTACCGTTCAACTGCGAGATGCTTGAAAGTCGATGTATCTGATACGCGTAAAACCTACGTATAAATAACCGCAAGTGTACAGTATCGCGTTTTGTAGAATAGTGAATTCCAGATATCGATCCACAGGGAATTAAGTTCCTAAATCTACCAAGTACCGTAATTATACTATCCTAAACTTTATCTAGACGGAAGAAAAAGATGGGAGATGACATGAAGCCAAAAGGAAACAAAAATAATGAAAACAACGGTCCGCCAGTATACGCGAGGAATTCCAACGTGTGATGGCTTCTAGGGTAAAATCCACCAGTGTACTATCGATAAAGATCTACAAATCGAAATCTATTGTCAATTCTATGTTCGCTAACCCAGACACTAAAGTACCCTAACCCCCGTCTCCAGTGTAGTTAGAGTCTACCACAGGTCCGACGTCTCCGTTCAGAACCTGATATTAAGAGAGCATTTAGGTCAAGTCCTTAAGGGCTACCCGAGGTGCATCACGTCTCCGTTTCCACAACCCGAGCTATGCTTTCCTAAAATCAAACGAGAAATCCTCTCTCGAGTTCATTCCCATTTAGAATCAATTCAACTGTTGGCCAAACAATCGAAAGCATTTAATACATGAAAACATAAACAGAATCAAAGAACGACAAAAAGATCACAGATCTGGAAATCAAAATCAATATATACAAGGTTTCATTTCCCTAGAAGAAAATGCTTAGTTCATTACAAACATAGCATCAAAATGAAGAACACGAGAAATTATAAACTAAACGTAAAGAAAAGCTTATGAAAAACCCGAGTCGAAACCCTCGTCGAAGCTTCCCGCGAAGAACTGGCGAGAACCGAAGAAAAACCGAAGAAGAAGTCGAGAAGAGTCGAGATATTATCGAGATATTTAAAAATGAAAAAGAGACCTTCTATTTATAGTGAAAAATCAAAGAAAAATATCTAGTCTCGATTTCTGTGCCCAGATCGCGATCTGGGCTTCTTGGATCGCGATCTGGCAACCTCGAAAACTGCCCACCGCCTTCCAGATCGCGATTCAGGAAGTGCGGATCGCGATCTGCCCCAACTTTTCGCTGCTACTGGAATTTGCCACCAGATCGCGATCCGGTGATTCTGGATCGCGATCTGGCCTCTGCATTAACTTCAAACACTTTTTTCACCCTTTTTCAGCCCGAATTCGACAATTGTGCATTTCACAAAAGTTGTAGCCCTTGAAGTTAGCTTTCTAAATCCACTTGAATCAGCCCAATCGGAGGTCGTATGCAAAAGTTATGCTTGAAATACCAAACACTGCCACAATCCGCGAGAATGCACTTTTGCACGTGTTTGGTTTGGTTCTCGGCTTCGCTTCCAAAATCGTTTCGAATCGGCAAAAATAGCTTCTCTTTACCTAAAATATAAATAAAACAAAAACAACATAATATATACAAATAAAGCCGAAAACTCGGACGAATGAAGACCAAAACACGAAGATTAGATAAGTAAAAGTTGTGCAAAACGAACACTTATCAGTATCAACGTTCCGAAGAGTAGCATCAAACGATGAATAAAGGCGCTCGGGTCCCTTTCAAATGCGTTATTTGGAAACTGGATGGAGACCTTTGAATTTGTTAGCTTTACAGATTAATCCAAGAATCAAAAGAAAAAGAAAATGTAAATGTAAAAAACTTAAAACAGAAAAGCTACTGAATAGCAAAACTTCTATGAAGAACGGCTCAGTTTCCAATTCCATTTTTTTTCGTAAAGAATTCACTGGTGGTGGCAGTGGCACCAACAACCCAACACAAAGCACAATCACCGGACGGAATCCTAAGTCTGATCAGAATCGTTCAGTTTTTGGCCAACTCTCTCACCCGAACCCACAGTCTCATCAGTTTGCACCCGATATAGGGCTGAAGGAGCCGGAGTCTAAATACCTCAAATGGACGGTGAAGTTCAAAGCAAAGAGAACCAACTGTTAAGATTTAACAGAATCTAGAGAGTTCTGTTTGATCGATTAGTTGGGCTTTTTTGTAAGTGTTGGGCCGCCTCATAAGAAAATAGTTAATGGGCTGGATTCACTAATTCACTTGGACCAAAAAATCCAAAAAAAAAAAAGAAATGGAAAGAAGAAAGCGTACAACTCCTATAATGCATAACTATGACGTGGCGATAAGTCATTGGTCACGAAGTTGAGTACAGGCTAATGCAGTTGCAGGATAGCACAAAATCACAATTCAGAACAAAAAAAAGAAAAAAGAAAATCTATAAACAAAGGCATCCCATCCTCTTTCAATTGAATTCAAATCAAACATCGAAAATTTAAGGCGGCGACTCATCTGAAAATTATTCCCGCCACCGCCGAATCCTCTAGATTCACTCACACACAAACACACACATCTGCACCTGCTACTGGGGGAGAAACGCCTCTTTTCATGGTATGTCAATACCCTCGCGTACGTATATCTGTTGCGATATAATCTGTATACGTTGTGTTTGTGTTTATGCGTGTGGATGATATGTTTATGCAATTTATGGCTTTTTTTTTTTATCAGCTTCTGTTGTGTTGGCATTCTTAAATTTCGGAGTTTTTTTTTTAAGCTTTCCTAGATTTGATTTTCCTGGGCTGAAATTAGATTTCAGCAAACTCTGTTCTGAATTTTCGCCAATGCAAGTTTGATGATTTTGCTGGTTTCAAATGAAAACTGGAGAAGAAAATATTTTATGACGAATTGATTTCTTATATAGCTGTAGTAAGTTCCTATGCTGTTTTCAATTTTTGTTGCCAAAGTTTTTTCGAAGATTGCTGACTGTTCCGTGGAAGGCGTAAAAGCCCTAATTTCTATTGTCTTCTTTCTTTCTATTATTTTATTATTAATATTTTTTTTTGGGTGGGTGGGGGGTTGGGTTAAAGGTTTATATGGAAATGATGGCGAGTTCGATTATTTGGTAAATGTGAAAATAAATGGGTGTGAACGGTAATCGCTCAAGAATGCGTTGCAATCTACACAAAAATTATGCTGAACTTGGTTGTCTTAATTGATTTGACAACCCTGAAAAGAATTATTCTGATTAGATAAATATGAATGGCGTTGTTTTTTTGGCTTGGTATGAGGTCGTCTTTTATTATGAGGTAGAGGCTACATTGAGCAATGAAGCTTTTGGTGATGTATCAGTTACATGAAAATGAGGCAACCAACCAATGTGTTTTGTTTAAGAATCTTTCTGCAATGTTGTCTATGGAGAGGCTTAGAGATGTAAATTAACATCTGGGAGTACATTTTCGTACCGTGCCTTGTCACATTTATTTGTCTCTTATGTAGCTTTAAGAGCATCTCTCCTCATTGGGTTATTACACCATTTCTGGTTAGTTGCAAGAAAGTGTGTGAAGTTCTGTAAAGTGCAATATCATGCACGTAAGTGACTTGTATAATAGATACCAGCCTCTTCCTGTTAATGGAACTGTAGGCAATATGGAAGGCGTGACTTATTGTTTCGGTTAATGTATGTAATTATAGTCATACCATAATTTAGAGTTTTAGTTTGGTTGTGATTAGATTTTCCTTGTATATATTTATTTTCTTGTGTCTATATATATATAGGTGCCTTAATTGGAGAAGAATACACACAAAAAATTCCTCTAGCTATCGTAATTGTAGCAGTTTCTTATTTATGACTCTTTAAGCCTTTTCTTCTAAGGTTTTCCTTTTCTTTTGTACACAAGTGTTTACGATATTGACAAATCTGAAGATGCTTGTTAGATGCGTGGATAGCACAGGGATGAATTGCTGCTATTCTTATGATCCCTATGCAACAAAGATGAATTAATTTGCATTCGTTTTTTACTTGGATTCTGAAATGGGATATAATACTAATTAGTTTAATCTACAGAAAATCTTCCATGAAGTGCTATAAACAACAAAAGAGAAAGAGAGTAGAGATTACCAGAAAGCAAGATGAATGCACGGCTGTTTCTGTAAAGAAATCTGCAAATGGAACTGGTGTGGAGCATCAGAAAATTACAGGTTAGGTAACTGGATATAGCTCCTTTTATCGTGTCGTAGCTTGCTGAGTTTATTCCTGGATCTGTTTGTTTGATATTGAGTTAGCGACATAACTTTTTCTTCTGATCTCGTGGCAGTTTAGCAGTAGAACAAAAGATTGGTATGAAACATTATTCTTCAAGTAGAATTTTGCTCATTCTATGAACCTTATATAACGAGATATAAATTGGTTATGCCAAAAGCATTCACTTTATTCTGTAGAGTCCATCAGCTTTTTGGTTACATGCTCTCATATAGTAATGTGTCTATTACAGAAAGTACGCATTTGGAGCCTCAAATTCAAATACAGGTTCCCTCTACAAAGATTAAACTGCAGCTTTTCCCAATAAATGAACAAATTCGCCTGGGACTAGAGAAGGTACGAACATACCCTCTCCACCTACCTGCCAAAATAGGAAATAGATGACAGAGTGCCTTGCTTTTTGGTCCTTTTTTTTGTTACAGGATGGACGCAATCCATTTTTGGAACTCACTCTAAGCGCTCGGAAGAAGATATCATCAGTGGTTAGGCACCTGGATACTAAATGGGGCGGTTCAAGTGTAGCTAAAGGTCTACTCACGCTTTTCCCCTACAATACAAAGTTGGAACAAGTAGCTTTGTGCAAAAGATGGACTTTGAACGATACTGCCATTACTGCATGGGAGGTTTATGTCGATGTGGGCAGTCCTTCAGTTTTCCGCCTAAGGTTTGAAACCTGCTACTTGCTACCTTCCAATGACTATAATGTCAGAGTTCCATAAAGCAACATATATGTTTTTCTTTCTAGGTATGGCTGGTCTTCCAATCTTCAGCAGGAGATGTTTGACATACCTCCTAAATCTAGTCCTCTCGAGGCTCATACAAATTCTGACGACAGAAGGAGAGGCTGCAGCAGAGGTTTTGAGATCCCAACTCATGAAGAGGAAAAAATAGCCGAATCTCGTGAGACCATTGAAAAGCAAATTAATGTGAATGAAGCTTTGGGTTCAAATGTGAGTAAATCGTTACATGTGTTAATTGTTACATGTGGGCAGACCGTGTGCTAACTACAATCCTCGTGTTTAAATTGTTACATATCTGAATTTGTTACAACTTTTCCTGAGTTCTGACTGATGGAGATTATTCGATATTATAAACATGTCAATTTGTTCTTGTTAGGATGATGAACTGGCAACTGATGTTGTCCCTGTACACTCGACTGTACCATGGGATGATAATTGGACCAACTTGAGCATTGGAGGCCTCCTATCGGAAATATCATTGCAGGGAAAAATTAACCGATCAGATCCGAATTCTGCGAACAAATCTGGCATGCAGCAAGTTGAACCAATATCTGACATCAGCATCGGTGGTCTGCTGACTGAAGCATCTTTATTGCGTAAATGGAGCAATCCTAGCATGAGACCTGAAAATGAATCCTCAATGCAACCTATCTTTCTGGCATCCAGTGATATAAGCATTGGGGGGTTATTCTCTGAAGCTTCTTTACTTTCAAATCAGATTAAGTGTGATAAACAAACTACGGGAGCAAGCCATGCACAGTTTCAATCTCCGTGGGATGATAATTTTACCACCTTAAGCATTGGAGGCTTGTTATCTGAGGTGTCGTTACAGGCTAAGGCTGGTGGAAAACCGGAATTAGAAGAGAGTAAATCAAAGCTATGCAACTCGTTCGATACCCAACTGAATGCACCTTCCCAAATGCCTAAACAATCGTGTCACGAGCCAAATGTGTCTATTTTGGATGCTGAAGAAACATGCCATGGTTTTCCGATTCGGAAACTTCAACTGAGCAGAGACGTCACAACTTCAAACGCAGGCGCTAGTTCAAGTGGATTCAGCAATGTTACAAGCTCAAAATTGTTCCAGTTTTCTAAGGTTCGTGTGGCACTTTTTTCTTAATAGTGAATTTTGTTTGGAAAACTTTTTAGGTCGTCTTGTTTGCATGATCAATATATGGAACCATGCAAATATCGAAAAACGAGACAAAATCAATGTTCACTGGTATACTTTCTCAATATTATCTCAAGGATAATGTCCTCTCTCTTGGTTTTTGTAGATGGAAAAAGAAACTATATTTCCTAACATACTGAAGATGAACCCTTTGCCTCATTCCGAAGGAGCCCCCGATGAGGACAAAGGACTTCGGCTTTTCAGGCATCCATCAGGTTTGGTACTCTTGTCTTATCAATTGCATGCCCAACTAAATTTTGTGTAATGACTATAGCCACAAATCTTACACAACTAACTGTACAATGACTTTTTGTGGACCGTTTTATCCTTTAGCTACTACCTTCATGACATGACAATGGAGCTGGTGGTGACAAAATTAGCACAATCGAACGTGTCAAAATAGCAGAATTTTCATGAAGAGTGTCTTGTATTGAGAGAAGAAAAAAAACTTCTAAGCTCGGCTGTGAAATTCCGAAGAATCGTGAGACGTGAAATTGAAGTGAGTGAAGCCACACCATCTAAAAAAGCTCACAATTGGCTCCTACTCTTCAGGATCGAGCATTCTATTTTTTTTTTTTCCATTTTTTTTTTTACCCAAAGTAGATACTTAGAAATATATGATTGGCAGAATAATTAGCGTTCACAGATTTTTGCGGCCAAACACTTCGTTTGGCATTTCTATACACTTCTTTATTCATTGTATCATTATAGTATATTTGATTGGATTTTGCTGAATGGTAAATGTGTTACATACTAACTCTTTCATTTACTGCTATGATGAATTTGCTTCATATTTTTCGGACACAAAAAACGTGCTCCTAGAAATGATTGCCGTCTTTTATGATTTTACGGTAATAATTGATCTGCTGAAAATACTTGATCTTGTTTATTACCTCCACAAATTGGCTCTTGTTATTCATTTGCTAAAAATACAGCATAACTTCCCTAATGCAACTTCAGAAAGATTAATCAATACAGAGAAAAAGACCACTCCCAAAATATACATACATATTTATACATATCTTCAATACAAAATTAAAGTTTTCGATAGTATATCACACACTTAATGTATGCCACAAAGAGTAAAACCCCACAACTTCTGCTTGCCCTCTCTATTGCATCACGAATCATCATAGTATTTGTCTGAGAATTTGTTCTTGATCCACTTAAAGCTGTTTTTCAACGAAGATTTGAACTTACCTTCTACGGCAAACATGTTGTAGCCAGCCACCCGTTTCCTCCTCTTGACCTCCGGATTATCTGCGGGCCCGTTGAAACTAAACGACTTAGCACGATCTTCGAAGTCGAAACGGGCTTCGGCGTATGAGGCGGAGTAACTATAAGGGAATGATTTGCTTTTGTCCATGGTAAGGAAAAGGAAAAAAGCCTAACTAGGGAGAAACACATTTGTGCAAGAGGAGAGAAGCATTTATATATGGACCACATGCAAGACAAAATATGTGTGGAGCTTGCATGGGCCATATGATTGTGACCTCATCATTTTTTTGAAGATGGCAAGTTTTTGGTGAAGATTCATGTATACTACTAAATCATATATAAATTGTGATTTTTTTTCTTTCTAAAATAAGCATGACAAAAAATGATGTATAAGAAATTATTGGATAAACCATATAGGAATACTTGAATATTTTCATGAAATGATGATGCAAGTGTATCTAAGATGCTACATCTGGTGTAACGAAATGAGTGGTTTTGAACCGTAAATTTATATAACTAACTATCCACTAAGTACACATACATATAAATATTTGTTATTATGTATAAATTAATGGTTCAAGACCATCCGATGTATTTCGTGTATTTCACTGAATGTAGCATCTAGAAAGGCGTGAGAGATTGAATGAAAAGTTGGGTGGTTGAGGGAATAGAAGGTTAATGGGATAACTCAAACAAGTGGTGGGGTAGGGCACTATCCAATTGTCATGGGTGGTGGGGCCTACTATAGTAGGTTAGTAGGGTCCAATGGCTTAAATATTGACAACTATAGTGGAAGTGCAAATAAAACTCCACTTTAAAGCAGGCAAATGGGGTTGTTTTCTTCCTTTAATTAGTGGGCCTTTTGTGTTTTCTGATCACTATCTGCTAAGGATTGATATTGCAAGTGTACCTGGATTACAATTAGAAGTGGAGATGGCAAATCGGACGAATCGTATACGCATGTGCGAATCGTATTGTGTTTCTATTATCGCACCACAAACGCAACAATATACAAACGACTAACATCGATAAAAAACAAAACAACCAAGAAAACTAAGATCACTTCATTCTCGACTAAGATCACCATCAAAATGATCGAGATAATCAACAATGGAACATCACATGAATGAGATTGTACTCAACTACTTAGACGAATCGCACCGTGAGTTCTTATCCTCGCACCACAAATTGAGCAATACCCAACAGCGAACTTAATTAAAGTCAGAGACTATTTTCTAGGTAAATGCATGTGGCGGATTTGTTTAATACCGCCTTTAATACGAAAAGGGTATTTCTGTAACTTCATCTCATATTAGGCTAGGTTAAAGCACACGAATGACTTTTAGCAAATAGTATAAAGCCGCTTGTTCTGCAGTGTAGCCAAACATTTAATATTTCACAAACTATAAATCAAGAAATTTATAAATTCGAGTTACAAAGACAACCTTCAAACAAACATTTAAAATATCTCAAAGGATATATACATAGACATAAACCTAGCACCCAAACATGATATATGTTTGAATACAAAACATTTTCTGACACGAGGAGACAATAGAAACCAGACTACCCCAATTGGAACACTGGATATCAAACAAGGCTACCCACAAAAAAAAATTAAAACATTATGCTTCTAAAATGACAAAATGTGTGGACAAACAAAACCTTATAGAACAATCTAGTAATCTTTTAAGCCAACTTGGATGAGCTGGTCTGGATAAAATATGCTGCACTATACAGTCTCGTATATGGTCTGATCTTTTATCACATTGCCCCACTTGCAGCCTTATGTTTCAAATCCACACACACACACACACTAGAATGTGTCGTAAGGAATGGAGAAAATACTAACATGCATAATAATAATAGTAACTAAGTACCAAATTGGAGATCAAGAAGTGGAGTGATTGGTGAAGAAATCAGCTCCGTTTTCAACATCGTCTGTTTTGATGTTTCCGGATTGAGCCATTAGTATTCTGTAGATTCTCTTTGAACAAACCTCGCCTAGTCGTCTATCATCGCTCAGCAAGGCTTCTGTACTTAAATCCTTGAGCAGGAACTCTTTCTCGTGCACCTGATGGTTTTGTCATGATGTTATTATTATTAGATTTTCATTTCTCAAGAATATTGTTCGAAGAAAACACACAAACACACACATAAGCAAAATGGTGGTGTATGGCTACGAGGAGGCAGAAACTTTGTCAAAAGTTTTGTTTTAGCTCAAAGAACCTTTAGTTGAATTAAAAAATAAAAGACAGTTCTACGTCACTCTTTTTTTTATTGTGAACAAGCAAATCAAATCAGAGGTTTAATCTTGGTCTGCACTGGTCATCGGTGATAAATATATTTCCTAGGTACAAAATCATTAAATTTAACATAAAAAAAACTTTCTTTGAGACAGTGAAACTATAAATTGTCGCTCAAAAGTGGGAAGCATATATCTCTCACTCATATGTAAGAAGACTCACAGATTTAGTAGAATCCATGTAAACACTCAAAAGAGATTTCATTGTTGGGTATTTCTTCCATATAGCTATTGCAAATCGTGGTTGCACCTTAGGGATAGCTACCAGCGCCTTTAACCTGCAAGATGTAATAAGCTTTATAATTGCTGCCGCCAATAACTATTAAAAAGAAGCATCTTACTACTTGAAGTTCAAAAACTGATTTTTAGTAATAAGCAACTCGACTAGCTGATACATCATTATCATGAACACTACTCAGTTAATATCCCAACTAAAACAGTTGGAAAGAGATTTCCTACTAGAAACCAAACACTATAACCACTGCTTGAAAGATAATTATACATTTTTTGAAATTGGACAACACTGACCACACAGCTAAAATGTGTATTCATGTTGGAATCTAATCATTTCGGAAGAAGCACTTACCATAAGTTCTTCTTAATTAAATTCTTGTCAATGCAGTCTTTAGGGATTGCGGATCCATTTGCATTAACTGATAATCGTGTCAGCTTTCTCCTGTAAAAATCAGAGCAAAAGGGATTAAGTATACGTCCACAGTCCATTTCAATGACAAGGCTTATCATGGGATGCTTTGAACCAATTAAATCAATTGTTACAGCTAGATAAAATTCCATCTAGTAAAGCTGACATACTACCGAAGAAATCATTTTATACATATTATTTGCATGTCAATGCGAGTACAAAGGTGCAAAATTAAATCCCACATACGTAAAAAGAACTCTATTTTTGCATTGCGACTCATCCTTAGACATCTGGTACATAAATCACATTGATAAAAACAGCATAAACAAAATGTTGTCTATCCTGCATTGAACACATTTTTTTTGTTATTCTACAAGATTAAACAAAAATATGGATTACCTAAACTGGCAAGAGGCGAGGCTGCAAGTCAGACCAACAACATGTTCAGCTAATTCAGATTCATCCACACACTGCCGCGAACGTACTTTAGAAAAATGAGTAGCTAGTTTTGTTAACACCTGTAAAATAAAATTAGTTTCATCATTTGTACACTTCTCTAAGGAATAATAATGATGTAAAGTACCTCTTCTATAGCAGGTCGCTTCCAACCAGTGTAGCTGGCAGAGTTCTTGTACTGTGCTTGTTCCCTGTGCCAGTGGCGCCAAGATAATAGTCGCCAAATTCAATTTAGTAATGTAATCAGTTAAGGATGAAAAATAGAATTTAAGAACAGGTTCCATGAAGAATTACCAATATTTAAAATTGTGGTTTAGTTACGGATTCACATAGAAAACAATACAACACCAACAAGTCTGTCAGGTGATTATCTTGTGTAGTATGACGCCAACGAACAATATTTAAAAATTCAATGTTAATTCAACAGCACAGAGCTCCATCTCTTTAAGAGTAAAATCAAAAGTCAACTAAGTCATAGAAACGAGAGTGCTGGGCAAGAGATAAAAAAAGGAGAAAAGGCAAATAGGATAGAAGCTACCTCTAGATATACTTTTTCCCCACTTGGAACCTCCATTAAAACCATTTATATTTTTACATTACACAAATATAACTAGTTACCTTTGAGTGGGAATAAAAATCTTATAAGCTTCCCAATAAAATAAATTATAAAAAAAGGAGATATTTCGGGTATTATAGATACCAAATGAGCATTCGGTATCAGCCTGTGCTTGAGGGAGTGGGCGTGCCGGAGGTGCAATACACAATCAAAACAAATGCCAGAACGTAACAAAGAAGCTCCACTAACCTTTTATTGATGTAGGCCATAAGCCTATTTGTGACATAACAAATAGTGTGATGCGGGTAACGATGCTGAACACTCTGAACATGACCCATAAGAGATTCGTTCATGACAAGTTTACAGAACTCTTCCGCTTCATATATAATTACAACATAAGAAATCTCTGTTCTTTCAGATGCAATCTGCAATATAATCATGACAATTTCAATCATCGCTCAAAATGATAATTAGGCAATTTTAACTAAATGCTTCAGTACTTGATATTAAATCAGACTCAAATGAGAACATGAACAAAATAATGTTGAATTGTACTTTAAATCAATTGAGAAACTGATTTTATATATATAAGCAATTTGCATCAATTGTTATTTAATCTACGGCTGCCCAAGTTAATATTGAGTAGGTCACACATCTTTGTGTTTTTTTTAAATCCAATTCAAGATTATTTCGAGACACCATTCTCCAATTCTTATTCTTGTTTTCCATTGTAGTAGGACTAACGTAGTCTTAGATTTGTTCATTCCCTTATGCTTCACTATTCCACATTCAAAATACAATGACTACAAAGAAGACCCCAACTTTATTTTAAATAGCAACCACTAGAAACAAAAGCACAACCAACAATCATGTCAAGAGAGAACCGAAATTAGAAGAAAGAAAAGCTAGTTAGTCTTACATTCTATGCACCCCATCATCTTGAAAAAAAATTATGCAAATAAGAACCATGGCAAATTGAATAACTGATAATAGCATAAACATTCTTCATAAAAAATTTCCACCGTCAATTACTTGTAAGAAAATAATTACCATGGAAATTTCTTCAGGAACGACCATAGTCCACACAATAGTTCTTTCCACCGGATTCGACGTTATACGATACGAAAGCCCTTTTTCTGCAAACCTTGTCAGGAGATGTCCTAAACTATAAAAAAAAACTAGCTTAGTGACCTAGCAAACATGTAAGTATTTTTTTAATGGATTACAGCATTTATGGCTGATTACAGCAGAAAAATGAAGGAAGATCCTACCTCCAATTGATCCCAGTTCTACCACTTGCTTGTCAATTTCAGCCGTAATGGATTTTAGAGCATATTTACCCTTCTCCCATTTCTGCATTTCCTTCTCACGTTTCTTTATCTCAGCAGCTTCTGCCTTTGAAGCAGCTTTAAGCAACTTCTCTTGCTGCCCCAGAAAAAGCCAAAGTTGATCAAATATTTACTGTATCAGATAAATGAGGAAAATACAAAACAGCATTTATATTTAACATATTCATATGTCGTTTTGTGCAGTCCTTACTTCTTTGAGCTGTTTCTTTTCTTCCATTAAACGAAGTCTCTCCTCCTTCGATAGCCTTGTTGAGTCCATTTTTACATGTGTTTTCTTTCTTTCTTTTTCTTTAATGCAGCCTTCCCTGTTATCTTGATGACTCGAGAATTGACTCGCAGTGTCTACTTTACTAGCTTTGGCGTCAAATATGTCGTTTTGTGTCCTTACTTCTTTGAACTGTTTCTTTTCTTCCATTAAACGAAGTCTCTCCTCCTTCGATAGCCTTGTTGATTTCATTTTTACATGTGTTTTCATTCTTTCTTTTTCTTTAATGCAGCCTTCCCTGTTATCTTGATGACTCGAGATTTGACTCGCAGTGTCTACTTTACTAGCTTTGTCATCAGAGTCATCAAATTCCTACAGAGATCTTCATTAAAACCACTAGAATGATATAATACATAAATTAAAAAAATAATTAAAAAAAAAATAGGACAGATCTTTTGTTAACAGTTTTGGCATAAAAACATATAAATAATCACGAATGAAAATCTATCTTGCAGATAACAATAGTAGAAACTTGTGGGCAGGTAAAAAGATGCTAATCCAAATTGTAACACATCTGATCTAGCAGTATTCTGCCCATTCAAATATTTGGGATGGTTATAACAAACAAGTGAAGCGATTACAGCAAATATACACCCTAGTTCAAATTCTAGAGCAGAACTCCAAAAATGGCATCTAGCTATGAACTATAAAGTAATGAATTAATTTGAAAATTGGAGCTGTGAGCGTATACATCACACATGTTCTGATAAGTAATAACTTCAATAACCTTAAAGTCCTCATTCAAACGAAAGTTGCAGATACATTGCCACAATTCTTCTGATATTTACATAACTTCTAGTTGTGATAAATACACAAAATGGAAACATAAGAAGTCTATTATGAATATCCAAATATCACAATTTCCACTTGGAGAGAGAAATATTCAGCTCTACGGGCACAATTTGGTTTTAAAGGTGTTTAACATCTGCAAGGGTATCTTTGCATGCTTGTGATCTTCAACAAACCAAAAAAATTTAATCATCAAAGATATAGGTGCTCCAAATTCCAAACAACTAAATTTCAAGGTAAACGATAATTCACATACATTGGAACAACCCATCACGTATATGTCATCTTCCAGAGCACCTGAACTTGAACAGTCTTCTAACACATGCGTCTTAACTGGACTCTGCGTGGGTTTCTTCTGTAATTGAACGGAAGTGCCTGGAAATCAATTCTAAGCAACTTAAAAACTATTTATTTCTCACTTTGTGAATAAAATTGAATTCATATGAGAATATAGTATAAAGAAAGAGATGAACAACAGTACCAACAAAAAGTGTCGACTCAACAAATCTGGAGTCACATTCTGAATCATCCGTCAATTTGGCAGCAAAAACACTTTCACTATGCTTCCGTTTTCCCAATCCACCAATATTCTCAGACTCACTATCCGACTCCACGCATATCCGTCTATTGATTTCTAAAAAAAATCATAGCAATGATTATAACAGCTTCGTATTAATGAGCGGAAGAGAAGTTACAAGAACATAGTACATGTTCATCAAGTTGTTAAAGAGGCAATGAAAGCGACCATATTCCCATATCATGCAGCAAAATGCCTTCCACAATGTACCATGTAATTGAAACATTTTATCAACTTCATAAATATAGTACAAGTCAAAAAGCATATTATTTGCCTATAAATGAGCTTTAGCGCCTCTTGAATTTAGTGAAGATTCTCAGACAATTCTCTCCAGAAGAACATTTTCCTTGAGGAACAAAACTTAAAGAGTATAAAGAAAACCAATGATTAATTCGAGAACGATACATACTTTATCATCATTTAATCTATTCCAAACAGAAACCAATTGAACTCACCAACAAAGCTATGCTTGGGACACGAAGAAGATGCATGATCACCGTTGGGCGCTATTGCATTGTATTTGGTGATTGGAACTTCTAATTTCAAAAGCTCAGACATTGGAGTGTCAGCAACTATAAGTGGCTCATTAGCCAAATCTTCACCTAAAACAATAGCAAGCCAATTAATACAGAAAACATACAGCATATTATCAATTAAACACAACGACTCAATCATACTTGAGAAAAAAGACGCTTTATTTTACACACAAAGCGTAATGCACAAAAGTGAAAATACAAAGAAGAATTTATCACTTCCGGAAGTAAAATATGGATGGCTATAAATTAAGAGACGAAAAATGCATCATTTACCACAAACATGCCTAAAGGTCCCTTAGTTTTTATTATTCCTTATTTATATAAAAAAGTACATATTAACAGCATGACGTCTCAAATTCCCATTAGATAATAATGCTGCAGAATTAGAGAAGATTTATGATATTATAAAAGGGCCCATTGTATTCGAAACCTACCTCTTCGGAAAAACTAGGTAGTTCGTTTGCACGAAATTGAGAGGTCTAGATTGAATTTAGCAAAAGCACATCCGGAAATTTTCCCCTGTCTGACTTGGGAATACAGAGTCCAACATATACGAGCACTAAAATACAGTAATATAACAGAAACCAATTGAACTCACCAACAAAGGTATTGTTCGGACTCGAATAAGATGCATGATCAGCGTTGGGAGCTATTGCATTGTATTTGGTGATTGGCACTTCAAATTTCAAAAGCTCAGACATTGGAGTGTCAGCAACTATAAGTTGCTCATCAGCCAAATCTTCACCTAAAATAATAGCGAGCCAATTAATCTAAAAACCATACACAGCATATTATCAATCTATCTGACTTGGGAATACAGATTCCAACATGTACGAGCACTAAAATACAGTAATATAACTGGAAATGTGAAATTACCGGAGAAAGAACTTTTCCCTCTGGAACATTTGACTAATGCGGCATCGGAGAAGGGTGTATCGGCGACGAACAGAGGAGTGGAGGATGACGGTGGACCCGCCGGAGACGGATTATTCTCACACGGCGTGGGATCATCGTCGATAATGAATACGGGGGAGTTACTAGGGTTCGAGAAATAATCTATCCGTGGCTTCTTCTTCAATTGAGGGAAAGGCGGCGGAGTAGTGAGGTCTATGGTGTCGTTATTGAAATTCCCGCGCCGAATATCACCGGATTCCGTATCGGAATCGGAGAGAATGTCTACCGGAATTGGCTGCGACATTTCTTCGCAGAAATTCTCTCTCTCACACACATACACACAGTGGGGAGTGTGAGATTTTCTGCTTACGTATTGAGCCTTCATTTGTTGGGCCACATTCGAAATTGTCCAATAATATTTGTTGGGCCGAATTTGAAATGCAGACATATAATTTCTGTTTAAATAATTACTCCTAAGAGTGAAAATTTTGCCCCCTAATTTCAAACAAGCAATTTTATGGACTCAAAAGTCTTGATTAGAGAAATTATCAAAATAAAAAAAAGAAAAAAAAAAGAAAAGAAAAAAAAGTCTTGATTAGAGATGAGATTTTTAGGGGAATTTATGCTAAGACATAACTAAATGACAAGCATAATTAAATATTTGTTTCACATTCTATAGGAGAAATATATTTGGAGAAAAGAGAGAATGATATCTCTTACGTATATTACTCATATATATACTTACATGTAGGAAACCCTAACCTACTACACAAGGTAACCTAATATACAAGGAAACCTAATACACAAGGTAACCTAATAAATAAGAATAATAATAGGTATACTTAATATATATAATAAAGATACGTAATATATATAAAGATACGCTAATACACCCCCGCAGTCGAAACGGGAAAGGAGAGGACGTGGAGACTGGAGACAAACTGTTGGAACAGTTGAGTAGGGAGTCCTTTCGTGAAGATATCGGCAAACTGGTAGGCGGATGGGACATGAAGGACTCGAACGTGCCCCAAAGCAACTTTGTCTCGGACAAAATGGATATCGATCTCCACATGTTTCGTACGAGAGTGTTGAATAGGATTGCTCGATAGGTAGACGGCACTGACGTTGTCACAATAGACAATAGTGGCTTTCGAAAGTGGGCAGAGCAACTCAGAAAGTAGGTTGCGTAACCAAGTCGTTTCGGCGACGGCATTTGCGACAGCTCGGTATTCGGCCTCCGCACTCGATCGAGAGGTAGTGACCTGTCGTTTGGATGACCAAGAAATGAGGTTGTTGCCGAGGAAAACACAATATCCCGATGTCGAACGACGAGTGTCAGGGCAGCCACCCCAATCGGCGTCGGAGTAAGCGATAAGGGAGAGGTCCGGATTGGGGGAGAGCTGAAGGCCGTGATCGAGAGTCCCACGAATGTAGCGAAGAATACGCTTAAGAGCAGCCATATGAGGTTCCCTCGGATCATGCATGAATAGACATATTTGTTGCACAGCATAGCAGATGTCAGGACGAGTAAACGTGAGGTATTGCAGTGCACCGGCAAGGCTGCGATAAAGAGTAGGGTCAGCAACGGGGGGTCCAGTGGTCGAGGACAACTTGCTCTTTGTGTCAGCCGGCGTAAGACAAGGGTTGCAGGAAGCCATGTGTGCACGCTCTAGGATCTCGTCGGCGTACTTGCGTTGAGAAAGAAATAGCCCATTCGACGAGCGAGTGACTGAGATGCCGAGAAAGTAGTGAAGATCGCCAAGATCCTTCATTGCGAACTCTTGATTAAGTGCGGCGATGATGGAGCGGAGCAATTCAGGTGTGGAGGCCGTAAGTACAATGTCATCGACATACAGCAGAAGGTAGGCGCATGAACTGTTGCGACAGTCGCGTGAACTGCTGCGACAGTCGCGTGAACTGCTGCGATAGTCGCGTGAACTGTTGCGACAGTACACAAAGAGTGAAGTGTCGGACTTGCATTCTCTGAACCCCATGGTAGTAATGTGAGATGCAAAACGCTTGTACCAAGCACGTGGTGCCTGCTTGAGACCGTAGAGTGCTTTGTTGAGACGACACAAGTGAGTGGGGCGAGATGGATCGACGAATCCGAGAGGTTGCTCGCAGTAGACAGTTTCAGAGAGATTGCCATGTAGGAAGGCATTTTTCACATCAAGCTGGTGGATTGGCCATGATCGCGAGAGAGCAATACTGAGAACTGTTCGAACAGTGGCTGGTTTGACAACTGGGTTGAAAGTCTCGTCAAAGTCGATGCCAGCCTGCTGGTGAAACCCACGAACAACCCAACGTGCTTTGTATCGCTCGAGGGAGCCATCAGACTTGAGTTTCTGTTTATATATCCACTTACCAGAAATAACATTAGTGGACGGGGGACGGGGCACAACATTCCAAGTATTGTTTTTTAATTAAAGCAGTATATTCCTTAATCATGGCGTTTCGCCAGTTTTGGTCAAGAAGAGCTTGGCGATAGTTGGTGGGAATGGGAGAGGTAGAGGATGCAACGAGAGAGAAAGGGACTTTGGGTTTGTGGATGCCCACTTTACTGCGAGTCACCATAGGGTGAGCAAGGGGAGGTGGGGGAGGTGGGGGAGTAGGAGAAGGAGATGTGGAAGTATGAGAAGGGGTTGTGAGGTGGTTGTGGTCGACAGGTGCTGCTGCAGGGGAAATAGGTGTTGGTTGTGTTAGAGGACTGTTGGACGGACTGTTGGAACATGATGGTTCACTATTGGAACAGTTGGAGGAACTGTTGCAACAGTTAGACGAAGTCTGAGGGAGGAGGAACAAGGAGGGTGTGTTTTCGTCCAAGGCAGAAGGGGGAAGTGTGTTTTTGGGGGGAGTGGACTCAGCAAAAGGAAAGTTAGTTTCGTCGAAGATAACATGACGAGAAATTATGATTCGGCCAGTGGACCTATCAAGGCAACGATAGCCTTTGTGAGAGGAAGGGTGACCGAGATAGACACAAGGAGTAGAACGGGGGGCGAGTTTATGTGGTGTGGTGGCGGTGAGGTTGGGATAACAGAGACAGCCGAATACTCGAAGATGAGAGTATGTAGGTTTGATGAGGTAAAGGGCTTCGTGAGGAGTCCGGTTTTGTGTGGATTTGGTAGGTAAGATATTGAGTAGGTGTGTGGCCATATGAAGGGCTTCGACCCAATAAGTAGGAGGAAGATGGGCTTGAAAGATGAGGGATCGAATCATGTTAGTTATAGTGCGGATCATTCGTTCTGCGTGTCCGTTTTGAGGGGAGGTGTGGGGACACGAAAAACGATTTAGGATGCCGTGTTTAGTAAAGTAGTTTTGAAAATCCGCATTTTTGAATTCACGACCATTATCACTTTGTAAGGCTTTCAGGGGATGTTGGAATTGAGTTTTGAGAAGTGTATGAAAATTGACAAAGGTTGTAAAAACATCAGATTTATTTCGAAGGGGAAAAGTCCATAAATAATGGGTAAAATCATCAACTAACACAAGATAATATTTGAAACCCGTAAAACTAGAAACAGGAGAAGTCCATAAATCAGCATGAATGATTTGAAATGGAGCAACAGTAGTAGATTTTTGAGAAAAAAATGGTAGACGAAAATGCTTGCCTAATTGACAGGCATTACAAAGAGACTCCCTAGGGTCTTTATTATGGGAAAGAAAAGTGCTAGAAAATAAACGAGACATGACGTGTTTGCCGGGATGGCCTAGACGCCGATGCCAAAGAGTGCTAGACGAAGGTGTTGCGACAGTGAGGAAAGCAGCAGGAGGTGAGGTGGGGGGAGGGACGCTAAACGGATATAGGTCACCGGAGCTATTGCACCTGAAAATCTCGACTCGACTCCGAAGATCCTTCACAGAAAAACCAAATGGATCAAATTCAACCGAACATGAGTTATCACGGGTGAACTTTCTAACAGATATAAGGTGTTTGACGATATTGGGTGTGACATAGACATTTGTGAGGCGGAAAGGAGTGGTGGGAAGAATTGTGTGGCCTATGTGGGTTATGGGGAGGGTGGAACCATTACCGACGACGACAGGTTTGGGGAATTTACTGCCAGGATTAAAAACAAAATTGAAATTACCTGAGTGTGGTGCCATATGAGAGGTCGCCCCGCTGTCCATGAACCACTGTGACTCGGTAGGCTGCTGAAGTGTCACCGTATTCAAACGGTTTGCGAGATCCGCCACGCTGGCACTGTTGCAGGAACTGTTGCAACTGTTGATGAAACTGCTGGAGCTGTGGCACGGTTGCTGCTGCGGATGAGCCTGAGTAGGAGCCGAGTGACCGTTGTAGGGTTCAGGTGGCCCAGTAAAGTAGGCTTGGGCCGCTGGGTGGCCCGATGTATTTTGAGCGGATCCCAGAATTGACTGTTGTCGGTAAGGTGCGCGCCAAAGTTGAGATGCGCCATGAGCACTATGATAGCCGTAGTGCTGCATGGGGTGACGGTTAGTGTTGCGACCTCCGCGACGGTTGGATCGGCCACCCCCGCGCTGATAGCGCGAAGAACTACCTCCGCGGGAACTGTTGCAGGAACTGTTGCAACTGTTGGATGGACAGTTCGCGTTGGAGGCGTAGAAAACAGCAGCGGTCTGCTCCGGTTCAGAAATTCTTGTTTCTTCCATCTGAAGGAGCGAACGAGTCTGTAGAAAGGTGGGAAGGGGATTTTGAAAGGAGATGAGATTGGCGACGGTCCCGTAATTTTTCGGAAGGCCGTGTAGGGTTTGTAGAACGAGTTGTTTGTCGGAGATTGGATTTCCGACATCGGCCAAGCTGTCCGCCGTGGTCTTGATTATTTGACAGTAATTGTGAATGGAGAGAGCGCCTTTCTTGAGGGACTTGAATTTTTCTTCAAGTTGAATGACTCGATAGTCTTTGTTATCGGTGAAGAGAGAAGAGATGGCGATCCATAGATCACTGGCGGAGGAGGTTTTTGAGAGAACCATGCTGGATAGATCGTCGGAGATGGTGCCGTAGATCCAAGATTGGAGGAGATAGTCGGCTCGCTGCCATTCGTCGGCGGAAATCGAATCCGGTCGGGGTTTGCCATGGAGAAGATCGGAGAGGCAGAAACGACCAACGGTAATCATGAAAAAGTGGCTCCACTTTTGATAATTAGGATTTTTTAGATCTAGAGTAACGGGGATAAGGGATTTGATATAAGAGATGGCATGAGCAAGGTGAAAAGGATTGAGAGGGGCGGTGGAGGGAGAAGAAGATGAAGATTCGCCGGCCATGGAGAAGAAGGGGGTAGGGCACGGCTATGCAGAAAAAGAGAAAAAAACGGCTAGGTTAACCTAGTGTCTGATACCATATAGGAGAAATATATTTGGAGAAAAGAGAGAATGATATCTCTTACGTATATTACTCATATATATAGTTACATGTAGGAAACCCTAACCTACTACACAAGGTAACCTAATATACAAGGAAACCTAATACACAAGGTAACCTAATAAATAAGAATAATAATAGGTATACTTAATATATATAATAAAGATACGTAATATATATATAAAGATACGCTAATACATTCTTTATTAAATTTATTTTAAAATTGTTTTCAACACATAAATAATAAAATCTATATCAAGTAATATTCAAATTGCATTTATTTAATATATTTATTTTTGTTATTATTTTCTTTTGTGTAGAAGTTAGAATGCAATTCTCTTTGTTTTTAATTTTTTTTTTAGTATATCTTTCATTATTATAAAAACCTAATTTTTTTTTCCTTTTTCTACGTAATATTGAAAATTGTGAGGAAAAAAATATTTTTATTTTTTTTTCGACAGTAGTTATGTATACACTCGTAGGAACCCGTAGTCACTCATAGTCATTCGTACTTACACAACTCAAAAACCCTAACTCCTTCTTTAAACCCTAGTCGCTTCCAACCTTAGACACTCAGAGTAAACCATAATCACTAATAGTCATCCACGCTCATTCGAAAATAAAACCCTAGATCTACAATCACTCGCGATAGCCGTTGTCACGGCCATAGTCATCGTTCCCATCGTCATAACCATCCCCCACCATAACCGCTACTTCCATAGTCGATTAAAAAAAATTTGTAGAACAAACATATATTGGCTCATGAACTTGTGAACTTGTGAGCAACTAAAACTTTAGTTCAAACTCAATTAAAAAAACTCGTAAAACTGATTTTGAAATCGAGTTTTCATCGACTCTTCACGAACAATGTTGCATAATATCAGTCGATTTTTTTTTTTTTTTTTTTTTTTTTTGCATAATATCAACAAATAAAAGTACTCCACTATTTATACAAATTTCTTGTGATTGTGACAAAGTCCCCTAAAAAACTATCACATGCACGTGATGCACACCACCACTCTTCATCTTTAGCAACCTCATATGTTGTGTTCTCTTAGGACACTAACTAAACTATCATTTCAACTCTTTTTTTTTTTCTTACAAAATAATTATTTGGAGTATTTTTTATTTTTTGAAAATTCCAAAAAAATGTGATTGGATCTGTCGGCTGAGCGACGTGGTTGGACGACTACCGGATGGGTCGGTCCCGGTAATAAAGTGCCACATTCATTCTTAAAAGAAATAAAATTATATAAATTATCCAACGAAATCTTATATAGGGTTTGGTTTCTTGTAATGAATCTTAGGATTGACTGCCTACCGGTGAACAGTCCCATTCTAAAATGATTGTTCAAGTATTGATCATGACAAATGATGGTTTCCTAATTAATTAAGGAATAATTAGATCAAACTTTCATAATGTGATTTACTAATCAGTCTCCATATTTATATAAACAAGTTTTATATATTTTTATTTAGTATAAGAAAATATTAAATGCCTTATTTTTATTCTCTGACTGTGGGACCGATCATGCTTTATAAGATATACATTTATCTTGGTTAAATCACATAATTTATGGTGTTTGTTATTAATTTTATGTGATTAATTTCCAATTTCACCTCTAGCCAACTACAGTTAAACCTCTATTAATTAATACAGTCGGGGCTAGAGAAATTCTATTAATTTAGCGAATTATTAAATTATTGAGTTAATAATTTAACACGTATGTTTTCATCGAGTCGGGGCCAAGAGAAACTATTATTTAATCAAGATTATTAACTTATCGAGTATTAATTTATCGAGGTTCTATATTATATGTAGTTATAATTAATTCCCCATACAATCAACCAAATAGATAGGGAGATCCTAATTCTTGAGTTTTCCAAGCAATATCTCTCTTGCAAGACAAAAACTCGACATAATTTTAAAACTTGTTTGCGATGAATTAATTACATTTGTCGACTTGCTCCAAGTGGCTCGACGTGGTTGGCTAATAACCACTAACCGGAATCATAGTGACCCGACTCGGATCCACCAGGTGTCCTACGTGCCTGGTGTGGTGGACGCGACAAGGAGTGGCCACACAGATGATGAAAGCCACGTGATTTTCTCATTAGGGCTGCAGCCTTCATGGATTAGGGTACGGCCCATTCTTGTCCTTTCACAATAATTATCTATACTACATATTTTTTTTAATATTATAATATATATATATATATATATATATATATATATATATATATATATATATATATATATATATATATATATATATATATATATATATATATTATATAGACATGAGCTTGATGAGATCATAATATCAAATTTGTTTTAACATTCAGTTGTATATGAATCGGGTTGAAGTAGATGGTTTAATTAGTTTTCTATACATATATTTCTTGTTTAATAATGTGGGAAAAAATTGAATAACCAGATACATGCTGGATATTTACATTTTCTGATTGCAACTGCAATAGAACATCGATAAATCAATAATACGTACCGTCAAATTGGATTAGAATTGCAAAATAACCACTTAATCCGGAGAAGGATTATTAATGAGCGCACCGATAGAAATACCGAAAGAAATTATGGGAAAATAAGGGTTTTCTACGAATTCAAATTATATTTGAGAACGAAACGAACTCTATCACAAGTGAAATGGCGCAAGGAACAAAACTCATGAGCAAAGCTCGTAAATCACGTCAAATTTTAGCAATTCAACGTCGTTTAAACCCTTAAAAGCTCAGTTTTGCTATTTTAGGCAAGTTTTAGAAAATTAATATCGAATCATAGAAAAATTGGATTAGGATTCCGTAAGTTGGGTTGTTCCCAAAATTATGAGATCTACTATAATCGGGCTTTAACTCGTTTTTGCCTTTTTTTTGGTAATTTTTAGTATTTTCTTAGTTTAATTATGGTTTTCAGTTTTATCACTATATAAATAGCTGCCTTAGGACTTTATTTTGGAAAGAATTTCGAATTTTAATAAAAAAATATTCAGAGTTTTCTCTATTTTCTGGTGGATTCCAGAGTTTTCGGTGAATTCCGAATATTAGTTTGTTCTATAGAATTAATTCATATAAATTAATTTTGTACCGTGCTTCCGTTCTGCGTCATAGAACAAGTTTTATGGAGTAAGACTTTTGCATAATAACTAATAAGGACAATTGAGGTCAAATTAATCATCTATCTACCAAAACCATGTAGAAAATTGATACTCCTACTAATTATATTTCATTATTACAAAGAGACCAAGCATATGATTGGTCTTGATATTTAGATATTATACTGCCCTTAACCTTAAATTCCATTCATTGAAATAAGCATATTTCCAAGCAAGAAAATAACCTGTCCGAAAATAAAATAAAATAAAAAATATAATAATACAAATATTACTTAATTAGACATTAATGATATGGCCCCTATAAGGGTTTTGATGTTCTTTTGGTGACAAAGAATTCGACAAGATTGACATTTCGATAACATTTCATGATATATACGTATATATTTACGATACCTCATCTTCGGAGTTTGTTTGTCTATAAATACTATAAATATTTTTCTTTAATTTGCACTCGTCGAAAGCGGTAAACCGAAATAGATTTAATTACTCAAATTAAAGATCATTTTCGATATTGTCGTAGACTTCTGAAATGGCTGTTTTTCCAACCAAACACTACTTTTTTCTGGTGACCCTTTTCTTGATTTGCTTCATGATCTCAACCAGCACTACTCAAGGTAATTAATATGATCGAATCTCCGTTTATTTCATTCGATAAGTTGAACTTCTTTATGTTCGTATATAAGTACTTATTCTTCTTCTTCTATACCTATTCGTTAGATTCAATATTAGGGTTTTGATTTGCATGAAATTAATTTAATTTTCCGTTTTGCAGCAAGAAACTTTGGCGTGAAGATTACTCGTCAAATCCCAAATCGTGAGCTTGCAAATGAGAAAGGAGAAGAAATGGTTGCGAGCGTTGAACAATTGGCAGCAATGGATTACACTCCTGCACGAAAGAAAACTCCGATTCATAACTAGAAATCGGTGAATATTTCGTGGATATATATATCATATTTATATATCATATATATATATATATATATATATATATATATATATATATATATATATATATATATATATATATATATATATATATATATATATATATATATATATATATATATATATATATATATATATATATATATATATATACTATATGATATACAGAAAGAATTAAAGAGTGCATATATATATATAGCCACACACACACACACACACATATATAGAAGCCAAGCTAGGGTTTTGAGGTAAAACCAAGAAAGATTGTAAAATTGTAAAATAAAGGAGACAACATTATATATGTTGCTGATGTATTATAAAGACATGTGCAATGTGTGTATCTATATATATACACATACTGCAAATTATATATTCTTTATAGACTATAGTTAATTCAGTGTATGCTTGTTTTGTTTTGACATCAATGAAACGGTCGAATTCGGCAAGAATATCGTTAAGCTATTGGGTTTAATTATATTTTCTTGAGCGAAGATATAATATAGACTCGAGAAATGAATAAATTTGATGTTGCTTGTAAGAACCGAAGTTATTCGATCTCAAGTTTGAAAGTATATTTCCGAATGAAAAGGTTTTTATTATAAGGTTTATTTTGTAGGTTTAATTCATGAGCTTGATCTTCTAATGATCAAGATCGTTTTTTTTCTTCATTTCATATATAGGTCTAATTCAGCTAGTTTAGCGTTGGCCACAATATAATCAAACAATTTGTGATTAAGAACCGGCAATTGAGTCGGGCCTAACCGAAGCCCGACAGCTCGGCCCGATTATATTTGAGCCGAAAATATTTTTATGTGAGCCCGAAAAATTGTGATCAGGCCAAAATTGATGTGATATTCACCATATTTATTTATGCCCGGGCCTTCTTAATATCTTATGTTATAACCAAAAATAAGTATGAAGAGGGCAAATTGATGCAAAGTGGCATAAATCATAATAGATAATTACAATAAGAATAATTGTTGAGACTTGAGAGGCATATGTAGAAGTGCAATTTCTAAATATATATACAAAAAATATTTTTAATGATGAAAAAGAGCTATGAGAAAAAATGTTTGAGTGGGCTTATCGAATAATTATCCAGTTTGGGTTCGAGACCAACTTTATTTGAAGCGAAACGGTCCAGCGAACAATACCATTTTACATGGGTCGTGATTTACGTAAAATTTCGATTTACAATCCTTACTATTACCAATACTAGTTGAATGTTTATAAGCTTAGCCACACACCCTATAATAAGTAACTAAATAATGAGTGAATTTTGTTTTTCAAGATAAATGTTTGTTAAAGGGATCTTTGTGTTAACTATTTTAAATCTTCGGGAGTCCATCACTAATTGATGAAATGTTTGGGGTGTTCGTTGTCATTTACTTTTATTTCAGGGATCATCCAGCAATAAGAAGAGAGATACTCCCCTTGTTCTTGAAGTATCCTCTCTTCCAAGAAAAGCGGCTATATTTAAAAAAATAAAATAAAAATAAGGGTAAATTACACACACCCCCCTGAGGTATGCTTAAATAACTGTAAGGTCCCTGTAGTATCGATAATTACACTCAGCTCCTGAAACGTAGTCAGAAACTCTAATGGGATAATGAATGGGATACGTTATTCCGATAGGGTTCTAACGGGCTATTGGTTTCAGAAGGTGGTGGAGACAACAAAGAGCTATGGGTGATTTAAGAAATGTTCGGGAATGTTCGGGGAGCCATGTCACCCCATAGCTCTTTGTTGTCTTCACCACTTTCTGAAACCAATAGTCCCTTAGAACCCTATCGGAATAACGTATACAATTCATTTTCCCATTAGAGTTTCTGACTACGTTTCAGGGGGCTAAGTGTAATTATCGATACCACAGGGATCTTACAGTTATTTAAGCATACCTCAGGGGTGTGTGTGTAATTTACCCTAAAAATAAAATTGAAACTCAAATAGAAATTTTGTGAAGAACATTTGCTAGCTGAGAGACATATCATCCCTTTCTCTCTCTAGGGTTTCGATTCCCCAATACGTTGTTGCAGCAAATTCCGCATTTCTTCAATCCAATCGAAATGGTGAGCAATTGTCCCGTATTTTCTCACTGGATTCAGATCCCGTACTGTGAATTTCAAACTCTTTGCGTCCAATTTTGTTTTAGGAAAATGGAGGGGGAAATTTGGAGGCGCAGATTGAGCTTCTGCTGAATGTGGAGAAGCAGATGAGGCAGGCGGGTGACGTGGCAGGCATACGAAAGGCCGTGACTGATATTTTGCTGCTCTGCTTTGAGGCCGGCGCGTGGAACACACTGAACGAGCAGATTGTGCTAATTTCCAAGCGCCGTGGACAGTTGAAGCAGGTCTGATTGATCCTACTCGTATATGTTTATTTATGGGTTATTGGTTAATGATATCTGTATTTCTTATAGTTTAATTGAAATTATGGTTGAATTATTTGAAATATGTGTAGCACAAGTAATTTTTGTTGGGCTACAGATTAAATTGCAGGCCTGTGCATCAGTGACATTTGTGATAGTTGTTTATAGTTTAAGATTTTTCTTACAGTCATCTGCAGTTGGATTTTTGTTCGCCCAAATTTGGTAGGAACCAAAAGTTAAATTTCGGTTTTCTCGGTTCTTTTTCGTTATGTTTTTTTTTTCGTTTCTTGTTATTGATGCTTGTTTGAGTTTCATGGATTGAACTAAGATAATTCTTTACTTTTAAGGTTTTATCGGTTGATTCTTGTCACGTTTATCACCTATGACATCGCAATTCCTTTTATTTCTGGAGTTAAAAACATGTATACAAATGAAGAAAAAAGAAATAAAGATGCTCTTGGGTGTTGTCGATCATGTGTTTTCATACTGCCCACTTTATTATACTCCATTGATTCACTGATCAGTGATCATATATATGAAATGTAAAACCATAACAAGATGCATAATGAAGATTGAAATATTCATCTTTACAGTTTACCTTGATGTTGGGGGTTTTGGAGAATAGTCATTGCACTCTGTTCATTTTTGGGGGTGCCTTTTGTGCAGGCTGTACAAGCAATGGTCCAACAAGCAATGCAATATATTGACCAGACGCCAGATGTTGACACTAAAATAGAGCTTATAAAGACACTTAACAACATATCTGCTGGGAAGGTGATTCTTCCCCCTCAATCTAGTTTCCGTTTCCTTCTTATAAGGACTTCAATTTCCCTGCTTTATTTCTCAAGTTATGATATCGTACTACAGATATACGTTGAGATAGAGAGGGCTAGGTTAATTAAGAAACTCGCAATGATCAAGGAAGAGCAAGGGCAGATAGCCGAAGCTGCCGATTTGATGCAAGAAGTTGCGGTTAGTGCATCATGATTTTTTCCATTAACCTTAAGTTTTTTCTTACCTGATGGCCTAGTTATGTACCGGGTTTCTTATTCATTCTATACTTTTCTAACAATTTGAGCTATAGGTGGAGACATTTGGCGCTATGGCAAAAACTGAAAAAATAGCTTTCATACTTGAGCAAGTATGTGGTTTCTTTCATTTCCATCTCTTTCTTGGAAATAGTTTGGAATGGGAATATGGTCTGATTTCTTCTGGCACTTGATATTCCATTTTGTAGGTTCGTTTATGTTTAGATCGCCAGGATTACGTGCGTGCACAAATACTCTCAAGGAAGATAAGTACGAGGGTTTTTGAAGTTGATCCATCAAAAGAAAAGAAGAAGAAAGAAGGTGACAGTATTGTTGAAGAGGCTCCTGCTGATATTCCATCATTGTTGGAGTTGAAGCGCATATACTACCAATTGATGATTCGGTATGCCCTATTTTTATATTTTTCTTACATTGCTTCGTACTTTTGTAGCTTGGGTTGAGTATAAATGCAATACTGTAAAACTCTTTATAAATTCAATCATGGTATTCTTCACACTCCCATGTGGCTGTATACCTATTTATGCCAGCAAACTAATATATTAAGACTGATGTATTCAAATGAAGTTGTTGCAAGCTTCGTTACTGTTTTTTCACGACTTCCATTTTGGATTTCTTAACGACCAAAGAAAACTGTTTCTTTCCTTTTAACTTGGAATACGGATTTATGTCAGTGTGTGCAAGTTCAAGTAGTTTTTACCTGCTCGCTGCTTCATGCAATAGCATTTTTTCAATGCTCTGGCTTATATGTACCTAAAATATATAATTGACACTTCCATTATGCAGGTATTACTCGCATAGCAACGATTACCTTGAAATATGCCGATGTTACAAGTCAATATACGAGATTCCATCTATTAAAGAGGATCCAGCTGAGTGGATACCGGTAATACATCTATTTTGTGTTCTTCAATGGTCTATTATAGTTATTGACTTATTGTCAGCTAATATTTATTTTAAAATGTTTGCCTCGCTTCTTTTGTTCTTAACTCTGATGTCTGTTGTTTTGGCTTTTGTCATATTTCATGCAGGTACTGAGAAAAATATGCTGGTATTTGGTCCTCTCGCCTCATGATCCTATGCAATCTAGCCTTCTGAACTCAACCTTGGAGGATAAGAACCTTTCAGAAATTTCTCATTTCAGGTTAGTGCTTTACATAACCTATAATTTATTGTCCTGTCTGAATTAAGTGAAAAATAAAAAGATTCACTGATTTTTTCTTCTTCCCCGTCACTAGGTCACTGTTGAAACAACTTGTTACTATGGAGGTGATTCAATGGACAGCTTTGTGGAACACATTCAAAGATGAATTTGAGAATGAGAAGAACATGCTTGGTGGTTCTTTGGGTGAAAAGGCGGCTGAGGATCTTAGACTGAGAGTAATAGAACATGTAATGATGCTCTTCGAACTCGAATTTCTTGATATGTTCAATCATTTACTTTACTGACTGCATCATTGATAATAATGTTATTTTGTTGCTTTTCCCTATGTTTATGAGATTATTTCCTTGCAGAACATCCTCGTTGTCTCGAAATACTACTCAAGGATAACATTACAGAGACTAGCAGATCTGTTGTGCCTTACTTTCCAGGTCAGTCTGCACTCTGTTTACCATAAAAATTATGCCGTAAATCTGAAACTATCATTCGGGACACTATGTTTACTATCAATCAAATCACTTTGTATGAAATTAGTTTGTATTAACCTTCTTATTTCTTTTGCGAGAAAAAGAAATGCTTACATTTTGAACTTTAATTACTTACACCTAATAATTTATCGTCAATAATATTTTATATATGTTCGACTTTTATGTACAGAGTGTTTTTGCATCTTTATTCATGGCATTCTCTCTATCTCGTTTATTTTTTAAACATAGGAAACTGAAAAGCATCTGTCTGAGATGGTTGTTTCGAAAGCATTGGTGGCAAAGATTGATAGACCAATAGGTGTAGTATCTTTCCAGACAGCTAAAGACAGCAACGACATTCTAAATTTGTGGTCTACGAATTTGGAGAAACTGCTTGATCTCGTTGAGAAGAGTTGCCACCAAATCCACAAAGAGACCATGATTCACAAAGCTGCACTCAAAGTTTGAAAAAAAAAAATAAAGAAGAAGAAATTGATTCTAATGTCGAGAGGTAGAATTCTAATTTCTTTCCTGCTCGTTAGGGCATTTCGAAGAGGTTTCTTACGTGTAACTTCAGTTCGTCACTTGGCTTTAGACATTGAAGTGGTTCCATTTATAATCTCTATTAATGATTTATTCTTTTCGACGAATCAAGCACTTACATTTGATGATGAGAAACATGGATTAGTGATACTTGTACTTGTTAATTGCTCGTAGTTATCGTTATGTTTAGAGAACTTTGTGATGCGGGTGATGGTTTATTTTTAAATATCTGGAGCTTAAGAGAGATCTTGATGTATTTAAAGACTTGTTTCAGTTCTATTTAGAAAGAAAAACGCTCGAGTTCGAGCTTTTTTCGAGCAGGCTCATCATGAGTCGGCTTGACTCTTACCACACCTCGTCGGGATATTGAGTACTTGAACCCAAATGACCATCATTACATGCGAGGCCAAGACGAAAAATCAATAAAATGATTTATGAAATTATAGAAAAACTATAATGTTATTTTTACGTTGCAAGCTTTGAGTTTAAGAGGCAAATAAATCTCAAATTTGCTATACAATAAGTCCATAGCATAAAAACTAGGGTAAATTACGAAAACTCCTTGAACTTTGGTTAAATAATGAAAAACACCTCAACTATCTGTAATAAAAGATTCCCATTTGATTAACTAAAGAGAATTTGAAATTGTGTAAAACTTATTCCCTCGAAAAAAAAAATCTGTGAAAAGTCACACTCAAAGGGGTTGGTGTAAGACAGGAACAAGCCTCAGAGGATTCTTGGTAATTACGAATAGATGGGGGTATTTTTCGTTATTTAGCGTAAGTTTAGGGTATTCGTAATTCACCCTAAAAACTAATGGGAATTGCTATTTGCGGTTTATAACAAAAAACACTTTATCTATCTAAAACCCCAAAACTCCCCCAAAACACGTAAAAGCCCAACTTGGACGCCCATTCATGCAGTGCACGCCCAATTTGGGCGTGCAAGCTCCATTTGGGGCCCCAGTTGGGCGTCCCAGTGCAAAAAAAGCCTTACAAATCGATTTGTAGGGCTTTTTAACATGAAATTGGTTCCGTAATCGAACTACCCAATGCATATTACATATTAAAGAGTCGAAATTACATCAAAAAATCGAAGCCCAATCCTTCTTCAAGCTTGATTTCGAATTTTCGCTTTTTTTTATTTTTTTTTATTTTTTTTGCTATTTGCAGTTTGGGGGTTTTTTTAATTTGTTTGGAAAGTTTTGGTGAGTTTTGTGAAAAACCGCAAATAGCAAATCTGTAACCGTAAATAACATTTCATAAACTAATTCACTTTCAGCCCAACTTGACAATTATATATTTTATTATTATTCATGTTTTTGTTAAAACGTCCACAATAGCCCAATCCAATAACTACAGTTTACAAAAGAGCATTATCAGATTCTAAAAGAGTTTCCCATTTTGTCCTTCACCATTTTCGCATATCCACCAAAAACCCTAAATTGTTGTAAATTCCAACGACCTAGGGTTTTCGATAAGATAATCCATTAATTTACAGGGTCTCTTTTCGTCGATTCAGAATCTCTGAATTGGAATTGGATGGATTTCGACGAGTACGATTACCTGGAGAAAGCCGTGGAAGAAACAAACGGCCCGGCGAAGAATGAAACTCCGGACAAGGAAAATGATCGAGAAAAGAGCGACAAGGGGCACCGAAGAAGAAACAGGACCGAAGACGATGAATTTGATCTAGAAGAAAAGGAGAGGAAGATCAGCAGCAAGAAATCTCGGAGTGAAGATAATGGGCGTGACAGAGAGGAGAGAGATAGGGATTTGGATAGGGAGAGGAGCTCAAGCCGTCGGAGTCGTGACAGAGATTCCGACAGAGAGAGGCGGAGTGAGAGGAGCTCAAGCCGTCGGAGTCTAGAGAGAGATTCGGACAGAGAGAGGCGGAGGGAGAGGAGCTCAAGCCACCGGAGTCGAGAGAGAGATTCAGACAGAGAGAGGCGGAGGGAGAGGAGCTCAAGCCGCCGGAGTCGAGAGAGAGATTCAGACAGAGAGAGGCGGAGGGAGAGGAGCTCAAGCCACCGGAGTCGAGAGAGAGATTCTGACAGAGAGAGGCGGAGCTCGAGGGATAAGGATAGAGAGAGGAGAGAGAAAGATAGGGAGAGGGAGAGAGAGAGGAGAGAGAGGGATAAGGAGAAGGAAAGGGAGAGGGAAAGGGAAAGGAGGAGTAGAAGTCGGTCGAGGCTGGAGCACGATAGAGAGAGGGAGTTGATGAGGGAAAGAGAGCGGGAGGAGAGCAGGTAATGCCTTACACCATTTTTTTTCTCTATGGAATTTTATCTTATCATCTGTTTCAAATAATTTGAGTAGTTTTGTTCCCCATCATATGTTATATGTGAAATCTAATGTTAACTGATCATACATTGAAAGTAATATGGTAATCAAAACTAGTGATTGATTTCATTTTTCTGTGTGCAATATTGTGTAGTTTGCGCATTCGAAGACACTCGATTAAGTGTGTCGTTACGATTTGTTTCCACCCTCCTCTTTAAGTTGTTAATTCATACAAACACATTAGATTTGAAATCTTTCGTTGCACCTTTGTCTATTGCCAAACCTTGAGAACTTAGTATTGTCGATGCATTTCGTTCTCTTTGGAAGTTAGGTGTGGTTTTATACTTTTATTAAAATATCTTGGACTTGAGAATTTTAGTTACAGTTTGCTGTAGATGACACTTTCGGTAGCTGAGTTTAGTACTTGTATGAAGCAATCATGTCTAGAGCCTCTAGGCAAAAGTATAGACTAAAATGAACTAGATAGGTCCCATCTATAGCTTTTTGTGGTTTTAAAATACAAAAATGTATATGGTGCCACACTTATATATTGACCTGAGTATATTTTTTTCTCCCCTTGGTCTTGGGGGTAGAGTTGTAACATGAAGGAATTGCAATAAAAGGGTCTAAGTGCAGAAAAAACAAAACTGAGTTTATGCATAGAGGATATAGTATTCTAACTTGGGTTGAAATCGTAGATGGATTGTTTGCATCTTAATGGGCTAACAATGCGGAAACCCCTTGGAAGGCTTCTTCACAGAAGGTGGATTTCCACATACTGTGGTCGATAAGGTCTGTTGTGTTTCTATGTTTTTGAGCTTTCAGATTTGGCTCATCTTCCATCCTTCTAATGTTTTCTTATAGTTGGATTTAGGTTACTTTCTTACATCTGAGCTGAGATGTTGACAAATGGTGTATTCAATTTTTAGGTTGGCAACGCTTGTGGTGAAGCTGTATCAGTTTTCCAACCTTTTCTTCACTTTGAAGATGAAATTGCTTAGCTACATAATTGTGGCTTTCCCTTTGCTCTGAACAGGGGTTTTTAAATATTAAATTTCATTCTTCCGTCCACGAATATAAGATGTTTGGACTAGTCTTAGTTATTAACTCGACTTATGTGAAACTTTTGTAATATATTTGACAAATGGATATTAACTCATGAATTACACATTTCCTTAGAAATGATAGAATGGAGATTGACTGGCAAAATTTGCCCTGGCTGCTATATCATTAGATATCTTACCTACACTATATTTTAGAAAAATGTTCTGAATGATTTCTTAATATCGTGTTGCACTACTAGCTTGAAGCTGTAACTTGAATATTTTGTAAATGGCTAATCGTAACAAGTGGCCATACTTAAGGTTGTATAAGAAGTTTTTGTAGGCAGCTAGATCATAAAGCTTCGATACTGCTATTTTTCACTGAATGAACTTGAAATATTCAATGTTTTGTACATAATTGCAATTTTATTGCTCACATTTTTCAGGGATGGAGTTAATATTTTTTCATGCTCTCCATCTATTATTCGTCTGCTGTGGTCGGTATGGTTATAGTATTTAGCTGTTCGGTGATAAGAGCGTATTAGGATGAATCTAATCATATATCTTCAGTCTTTTTTCTCATTTTACTTGTTATTAAAACTGGTTTAGGATTATCCTTGTGAATTGGAACTCAGAAGTGTGGTGGCAAGAGTTTGTGGGTGAAAGTACTTCAACTCCGTGGGAATATGAAAAGGGGTTGAGATTATATCTTATATGGAGTCTCTGGCAGACTAATTAGGCTGTATTAATGGGTTGTCTCTATTGTTGGGTTTGTTCTCACTCTACCATTTGAGTTCTTAATGCAGGAGATTCAAGGATAAAAAAGAAGCCATGGAGCCTGAAGCTGACCCAGAAAGGGACCAGCGAACTGTTTTTGCATATCAAGTATGGGTTTTGTCTTTAGATGCCAATATTCAGTATGCTGTCACACATTTTTTTAAATCTCCTGCATCGTTTTGATCATATTACTAATAATGACTGTACGATGTTTCTTGTTTGCAGATGCCACTGAAGGCAACTGAGAGAGATGTTTTTGAATTCTTTTCACAAGCTGGAAAGGTTGGTGACGATTATCATGAAATATTTTCAGTCTTCATGAGTGAAATGCTTCAGAATTTTCAACTTTGTTATGTTAATCGTTTGGTCCACATTGTCGCTCTTTTTTCCTCCTTATGGAGAAGTCTTCTGGCGTGTCTTCATCCATTGCTGTTAGTGAAACTCAGAGTTCTATAAGAAGTATTACAGTGACTTCATCTGAAAATTAAGTTGGAATTTGCCATTTTCACTGCTTTTCTTCTGCAAAATGTTTAGTAGGGTGATGAAATGGGTTTTATTACTTTTGTTTTGTTTATTTACTTCGTTTCTTGAATTTATACTTCTTCACTTTTTGGGTTCAGGTGAGGGATGTTAAACTAATTATGGATCGAAACTCGAGGAGATCAAAAGGAGTTGGGTATGTTATATGCACTTATTTTTTAGTTCTGTTATTTCCTCTCCCTCCCAGCTAAATTGATTTTTCATAAAACCATTAATATCTTCTATCCACAAAATTATAATTCTAAGCTTGAATTCTTTTCTAATTAGCGCTGCTCCTCGAATTTAAAATTTGTTTGGAGCAAATTGCAGCTTCCATTTAGTTTTCTGTTTATATGTTCATCCACTACAGATTGTGTAGTATCATTGTGAAATTCTCCGAGTCTCTTCCTTCTGGCATATTTTAGCGTAATAGTTGAGATATATTTGATTTTCTATGAGTTGATCTTTTCATCTATTGATTGCAACTCCTATTTGTGACAGGTATATTGAATTTTATGATGTCATGTCTGTACCGATGGCTATAGCTCTATCTGGCCACCTATTTCTTGGTCAACCTGTAATGGTAAAACCTTCAGAGGCAGAAAAGAATCTTGTTCAATCAAATACCTCTACCGCTGGTGCAGGAGTTGCTGGCCCATATGGTGCAACAGATAGGAAGCTTTATGTTGGCAATTTGCATTTCAACATGACAGAATTTCAGCTTAAACAGGCATGTCGCCTTTTCATGTTACCTATTAAGCAAGCATTTAACAGTTATGCTATGATTTGTTAATTTGAGCAACTGAAAAGTTGGGTAGATAATAGATCCCTAATTTGGTGGTGTTCGTCTGTTTCAACCATAACATATTTTGACCTATACTTCATCTAAATTTATTTGCAAAAGATGAACAAGAGAAACTAATAAAGGTCAGCCTCTGCTTGTTAGAATTAGCACTATTTGGTGACCCAGTTCATGGTCTTAGCACTTCTTGCAGTGAAAAACTTTTATGCTTAGCTTTCATCGTATAAATCGACTTTTCAATGAACTGGATTAAAAAAAAAGAGTAGTATTTCTCTTAGTATTGAATTTGCTGAAGAATACATTAGTGGATGCTAGGGAGGGCCGTTGAGGGCCTGTCGCTGTGACTAGAGAGGCATTTGATCATTTGGTCAATGTCCTAAATAATTATGTTTGAGAACAATTAGTTTCTATAATTGTAACTTCATCAGTCTATTTGCTCAGAAGTGTTTTTGTTCTTAAATATGCCCGGATGGGTAAATTTTTATTGAATCTCTTCCTTATACTGTCATGAGTGGTCTGTTCATCTGTTGTCTCTTATCTGTTCTTTCTTTTTTGGGCCTTCTGCATTTACTTCTACGGTATTTATTGTTGCTTGTTCTCTAATGCCTACTTTGCTGCTTGAAAATATATATATCTGAGAACAGGCAACAGGCCATTGTTATATTATTTTTTTATTCTGAAATTCGTTATCTTTCTGCTTTTTGTTGGTTTCAGCTATTCAAAGATTGATATTGACTATATCTAGATTTTTGAAGCATTTGCCTGTTTGACCACTTTAACTGTTGCCTCGTAGTGTTCGTTTTCAACTACTCAAATGTTGGAAGATTTATTTTGATTCTCTTTCAGATTTTTGAAGCATTTGGACCTGTTGAACTTGTGCAACTTCCTACAGATCCAGAAACAGGACATTGCAAAGGTTTTGGGTTTATTCAAGTGAGTATTTACTAGATGTCAATGCCGTTAGGTATGTTTGTTTCAGTCCCTAAGAGTTCTCTGTTGATACTAAGAGTATTAATATCATTGCAGTTCGCCCAACTAGAGCATTCAAAAGCAGCTCTAAGTTTGAATGGGAAATTGGAGATTGCAGGCCGGACCATCAAGGTATCATGTTCAGATTTCGGTTTTCCATGTTGCGGTTGATATTTGCTAGTTCTTCAACATGGATTATATCTGCTTTGAAATATTCATGTTATAGGAGTGTCCTTATGCAGGCTTCATTTTATTGACTTTCTTGACTTCAGGTATCCTCTGTTACGGACCATGTTGCGGCACAAGATTCTGGAACAAAAACCGCTGATTTTGACGATGATGATGGTGGTGGTTTGGTGAGTATAACCTTTTGTACTAGGTTAATCAGCCCACAAATTGTGTATTCGGAAAGTCATATTTGATCAAACATAAATTTAATTTGTAGATTCTAAAGGTGGGTTAATTTATTTATTTTTCCTTAAAGCAAATGTCTGGAGGAGTCAAACTGAAACTCCCAATAATAGAACATTCAAGATTTATGGTATTTCTTATGTTCTGATTTTTTATTTCCACAATCTTCACAGGCTTTAAACGCTCAGTCAAGAGCAATGCTCATGGCGAAGCTTGACCGGAGTGGCATAGCTTCAAGGTTTGTGCACAAGATTGTGTTAGATTAATATTTTTCTCATGTTTGTAATTCTGAATCCCGATCTGTTCCTTTTGAAGTGTTGTCGCCCCCCTTGGAGTACCTGCACTGAATGGATCAGCTCCTATACAACAATCTGTCACAATGCCTATCAATCCAACAGTATTTCCAAATGCAGTTCTCCCTCCTCAGGTTATTGCCATGGCTCCAGAACCTATTGGAACCCCCAGTGAGTGTTTATTGTTGAAGAATATGTTCGATCCAGCCACTGAGGTCAGTCAATCACATGCCTATGCTTTCTGGTGCTCACAGTGCAAGGAAGTCTTGGTTTTTTTTTTTTTTTTTTTTCCGTTGTGAACTTCCTTTAAAATAATGACAATGATATTGCAGGAGGATCCTGAGTTTGACCTGGACATCAAAGATGATGTAGAAGAAGAATGTTCCAAGTATGGGAGGGTGAAGCATATCTATGTCGACAAGTAAGTAACTAAGGATATACTCATTTTTGATATGATTTAGAAAAAAACAAATTGATATATTAAGCTGATTTTCATGAGATTCAGTGATTTCAAATTTTACCCCGGCACGCAATGGTTGATTTCACTTCACCCCTCAATGATGCTTATATCCAGATTGTCACAATGCCATCCTTATTTCTCTCTCATCAAAAAGACTTTATCTATGCAATTTAATAGTTCTTTTTAACTTACAGGAATACTGCTGGTTACGTATATTTGAGGTTTGAAAGTGTGGAAGGGGCAGCACGTGCTCAACAAGCGATGCACAAAAGATGGTTTGCTCGTAAATTGATCTCAGCCATATTTTTGGTAACGTGCTTTAACCTATAAAAACCTTCCTCCCCCTGAAGTTATTAAAATATAAAAGCTAGTAGTGTACGTTTGCAACTAGAATTGGGTAGATTTGTCCATTTCTTGAATTTATCAATGATAAATGTCGTGGAGGGAATTTTTTTTTCTGTTTTCCGTTCATTATGAATTTTAGTTGGTTAAACGAATATCGTTTTACTGAGTTCGATTGAATTTTTGTTTCTTGCAGCAACCTTATGAATATGATGCCAAGTTCAAAGGTGCTGTCTAACCGACTTCTCCAGCAAACCAATGTGAAATGTCGAATGATGCTTCGTGCAAATCTCTCCGATTTTACGCCATGAGTGGTTGTCAGTCAACTGTTTTAGACTAATCGTACTTTTTAATTTTTGTTATTGACTGCTTTTCATTTGGGACAATGGTGATAAGAATTGTTGTTATATTCGATAGTAAATGGTACCTTTTCCTTATGTGCATATAATTTTATAGATTGTCTTGACTTGGTATGTCTACGTTTCTCTCTCTTCAATTTCCATATAACATCGTGGAAAATAATTGATTTAGGTGCTTTTGGCTGGTTAAAATCTGATGGCACAATCCTAAAAGTTACATGCATACAAGGATTGTATAATTACAAATCTCAAATTTACAATATAATTTATCATATTGTACATCAGTTCATGCATTCTCTCCCAATCCAATCGATTTTTTGAATTCCATCAAACATTCCCAAATGGCAAATAAGCATCGAATGCATAAAAATCAATTGTATTACTTGGTAGAGTTTCTTCTAACTGCAAAACTTTGATTGGCTTTGTAGTCATGTACAGATTGTGAATGCTCCTATACTTGGGCTTCTTCATAACTACTCTTTCGACCCGTTTTGCATCTCTGTAATAATTAGAATATTTGCCCTTTTTCTTCTTCATTGCAACAATGGTGGCTGTCGTTGCCTGATCGTAATAATTAGTACCTTCATCTCCAAATAACTGTATGAGCGTCCCAGCAATTATCGCCGCCATACCATTCAAATCATGAAACTCCTTTTCATCATTAAAATCGTCTTTCTCGGGCCTTGATTCTGATGACGAACGAGCCATTAAAATTTAACAAAGAATTGAATTATGTAATATGAATGTATATAGTATTATCTCACACTTCTTTTGCGTGTGTTTGTGTTTTGTTTATGACTATGTGTTTTGAGTTTATATGTGTGTTTATGAGGGTTGAGTATGATGGGGCCAGGGTAGGGGGTAAGCGCGTTATGAGGAGAATGCGTGTAGTAGTGTGTGTATTTCATACTTGTGTTGGTTGGTGCCCACGAAGATGATAGGAAGTTGTATGTATGTACGATTATGGTAATATAATATTTTTCATATATGTTTATTTTATTATCACGTAAAATTCTCCTACCTTTTATTTACTTTATTCCGCAAATTGTTTAATTTTCTGTCTTTTAATAAAAGAATATTATATTTGATTTAAAGACTTGATGAACAGTCGCTTGACTTTGTAGATGCCGTGGTTTTCAATTTAGTAATTGCGCGGCCAAAGTTTTCTCAAATATTTCATCACACACACACATGGACACAAGCGATGAAATAGTCAAATAGCATATACTAAGTCCACTTTCATTCAACTTAATAAGGTTTTTGCTTTCAGTTACGTATTATTATTTTTCATGTTAATTAAAGAAAATACCAAAGGCAATATGAAACTGAAGCTGTTCTATTACCTCAGTCTCATGATTTCCAGACCCGAATTGTTCCGTCAACTGAAGCAGTAATCATACAATCGTCCTTTGGGTGATAGCTTACGCTTGTTACCTGTCGACCAGACACGAAAAAAACATTACTTACAACACTTCATTGTATTATAGAGTAAAGAGATCAATCAATTAGTTCGAGCGAGGAGAATTGTGGACTAATTATAGTACAAAGACTAGCGAAAATTAGTCCGACTAATTTTCGAGATTTTGTTTTTCCTCAATCCACTTATTCAACTAGCACATCATCACACTTCAAATTACTTTGATGCAAACGAGAATATGGAATACGGGAGAAGAAGAAATAAATATCTTGAAAAACGGATAATTAAAAAGTGAGTTTACCACTGAGGAGTGAGCTCGAAAACTGGACACCACTGTTGCATCTACAAGATCCCAGAAATAAATATAACCATCTTCTGAACCGCCAGTTACATGGGCATCCGTGTTTGTTAGGCAGCAGTCCATCTTGAATGACTGATGCAAATACAACAATGTTTAAACAGCTTACAAATTCAAGCCAGAAAAAAAAAAAAGACTTCATTGAAAATGAAGAAATACATGAAAGAAGGAAGAAAAAGATTTGAAATGATCGCAACAGTGATCGAGGAACTAAGAAAATGTTTAATGCAAGTAGGTATTATTTTGATAAGTGAAATGCATCGTCACAAGTTTCAGGGTAAACCTTGCACGTATGGCCTTTATATTCTTGCAATAATTCACCAGCTGATCTGCCAAGAGAAAAGGAATCTATTTGAGTAAAATATACAAGAGAATAGTTGATGATTCCGAGAGTATAATTTTGGAAATAGCATTTACCTGTCCAAAAGCCTTATAGTAGAATCAAGACAACCGGCTAATACACAGTTGCCATCGTTTGACAGAGATATACAGTTTACAGGCTGCCCTAGATTGTCTGATACTTCTCTGTTCACAACAAGGAAAGTTTACACATCAGATATTTGAATTATAACTTATGCTTAAAAAATGGAGAAAACGGAAAAATAAATAAAGAAAGAAATGCCATGCGTTTCAACGTCATTTTGAATGCCACGTACCTACCCATTCGAATATCAAATGTTCGAACAGTTCCATCGACACTTCCAGCAATTATCTCGGTTTTCGTCAAGCAAACAGACATGACGCTATCTAAGAAGTTGTCGATAATCTGCAAGTGTCCCAAGATCTTTCAAGTCAAATTCAGTGTAGAAAAAGGATACCATCAACAAACCAGAAGGCAGTAGACCTAATATATGGGTGAGGTAGCAATCTGCGAACAGAGGAAAGAAAATAAACAAAAAAGAATAACTGGAAAGTTTGTGTATACATGGATGGTGCTTCACATGGAAAATACTCGTGACAGTGAAATAATGTGTAAAATTAAATCGATCCTTGTCGTCATTCTGAAAATAAGGTTTAGAAGGGCCTTTGAGTCTTCATATATCCTAATATATGAAAGGGATAAGCTCCAAGGCAAGGGCTAGCAAAATATTTAATCCTTGCTCGCAAAACACCACAAATGCCAAATATTCTAACAAACACCAACATTAAAAAAAAAAAAAAGATTCGCCTACCTAAAATTCCAATCACCATATAATTTCTGGACTCAACTTAAAACAAAAAGGGAAAGAAATGAACCTGAATAGGCTCGGTGCTGTGAGATCTACAATCCCAAGCGCGCACAGAACGGTCATAACCAGCTGATACCACCACTGATGCATACTCGTTAAACTTCACCGCATTGACCTGGTAACAAGGAAGAGGCACATCAATAAATAATAGACCCCCCATAAAATATGCATGTGAAGGGACCAATATAATCGAGATTTAATTCTCAACCAAGAAGTGTTCCATTAGAAATCAGTATATACAATGTTAAATTTTACTTCACAAGCAGGCGAATTGGCTTTAGTTCAATACTTCAATTTTGTAATACAACACGACATATGTTCTCGAAAAAAAGCAGTTAGAGATCATAACATTAAGGCATCTTTACAAGCTTACTAGACCAATAATTCTGAAAGGTAATCCTCAAGGCTCATAGAGTTGCATAAACCCTAATCAAGTGAATGTCTTTGACACGATACAGCTCTAAATAAGATATTCAGAATCACTAGTCCCGAGTTCTACATCATCACAAGTTCTAAAACCCTAACGAGAATACAAAAAGATATCATGGAGGATTGATAAGCATAACATTGACATATATCAGCATACGAGACAAATTGGAGAAATAAAGACATGAAATAACCTCCGTGCAACAAAGATTCACCAAAAGCTACCATTCCAAGCTGCTAGTTCTGAATCGACGATAACTAGATTCCAAATTTTCAATATATTTGAAAACAAAGAATACCTAAATTCCTAGAATCTTGACCGCAGAATGTTAAAAGGTTATGACGATTAAGACACTTATATACTCACAAATTTCAAACCCTAGTAATTTGAATGCAAATTAAGGGAATGCATTTCCACCAAGGAAAATGTGTGAGTGAGTATCTACTGACCTCACTATCATGGCCGCGGAATTTTCGAATAACACGACCAGTAGCCACATCCCAGTAAAACACCTGCCGATCGCCTCCACATGAACTCAGCTTCGAATTATCCCTACCAAAAAAACAAAAGAGAAGACGAGTAAATAACAAGTCCTGCAAGCAAATTCAACAATTAAAATTGAATATTACGGGGTGACGTGGACATCTCTGACTTCGCGGCCGTGAGATTTGTAGGTCTTGATGTGCAATCCACGGTGGGGATTCCACAACCGTATGGTGCGGTCTTTGCCGCAACTGAGGCAATACTCGCCGTTGGCGTTGAAACGCGCGGCGAGCACCGCGCCTTCGTGGCCACGGAGCACGTTAGACTCCGTCCGTGGTAGATTTGCTGCGCTCATTGTTAGCTTCGCCGGAATGCTCTACTGTGCTCCGGTGGGTGTTAAGACCAAGGGCTTGTGTTTTGGGAAGCCCAAATTGGAGTGGACTCAGTTTTTGGGCCTTCACTTCTGGACAAAATCTTATTAACCAAACAATTAATAATTAGTTAAAGAGAAGATTAATCCAAATATTGTTTTAATTTTCATCATTAAACAAAACATTTGTCGGTTAAAAAAAAGAAATTAAAACCTCCATTAACATCTGATGTTTAGCTTTCTCCAAATTAATTCATCATGCCTCTTCCTCTCCCCTACACTCATCAATAATAATCAATTCACATAATAAATAAAAAGAAATCACTTACTTGCCTTGCTATTCAATTTTCCACTATAAAAACCAGCTGCATTACATTCAAGAAATATCAATACATAAAACACACTCAAACAAATCAATCATGAATTCCACTTCCAAGCTACCAATGATCCCAGTTATAGCTCTTCTGCTGTGCTTTTCTGCAACAACAATAACTGCCACGGCCCGAATGGTCGACCCGTATTCGACCATAGCGGCCCGACTTAAGTTGGAGGAGGTGCAGGGGGCCACGCCCAAATGTTGGGATTCTCTGTTAGAGCTACAATCCTGCACCGCCGAAGTAGTGCTCTTCTTCCTCAACGGCGAGACTTATCTCGGGCCGGGCTGCTGTCGGGCCATTAGGGTTATCCAGCATGACTGCTGGCCAACTATGCTCGGCTCACTCGGCTACACCGCTGAAGAAGGCGATGTTCTCCGGGGATACTGCGACGCCGCCACCTCCACCGTGCCTCCGCCGTCACCTCCCAAGTCTCGTTGAGAGCTTTTCTTTCAACCCCTTTTCGCAATTTGTATTCAGTAATAAAAGCTTATTTTTGCCAAGATTTGTTTGCCTTTGATTTGTATTGTGGATTAAAAATAAGCGAAATCTTTATATATTTTTCGTGTCAGCTTATGTTTATTTACATTTTGTGTGAATGAATTTCCTTATTAATGCATTAACATGTATTATTAGTATATACTAATTTTCTATTTAAGCAAGTATTTAATTGGAGGAGCCGAGGGGATGAAACTATTTCCCAAAATCACATATTATTGTATAGAATCACAAGTTTGAATTGAAGCAAATACAAAAGTAGAAATTAATTTGCCAATGAGTAGAAGATAGATGACAAATATTCTCACTTGTTGATTGTTGAAAAATCACATATTTGCCCCAACTAATCTGAAATATTGCACTACTGCCCCACTAAGATTGCATATTGCCAATTTACAGATCTTCCAGATGGCAATGGCGGTGCCCACCATGTTTCTTCTTCTGGTGGTGGCCGTGACTCTTCTGCTGACGTTTCCCCTGCTTCTTATGCTTCTTCTTCTTCACCAAATTTCTTGATTTCTCCGGCTTATCCTTCAAGATTTTTGGGAGAGGAGTCACCGGCGCCGGAATATTCTCACTATAAGATGGCGCTGCTACAGGATTATTCTCAATATAAGTAGGCGCTGCTACCGGAATATTCTCAACATAAGGAGGCGCTGCCACCGGAATATTCTCAACATGAGAAGGTGCTGCCACCGGGATATTCTCAACATAAGAAGGCGGCGCAGCTACCGGAATATTCTCAATATAAGAAGGCGGCGCAGCTACCGGAATGTTCTCAATATAAGAAGGCGGTGCTGCTACCGGAATATTCTCAATAGAAGGCGGCGCTGCTGCGGGAATGTTCACAATATAAGAAGGCGGCGCTGCTACCTGAATTTTCTCATCAATTGGAGGCGCGGCCGCCGGAGCATGATTCCAAGCAAAGTGAGACATAGGAGGAAGAAGATTTCCCTCTGACGGACTATTACTGTCAGATCCAGGCAACGACGCCGGAGATTCCACAGGTGAAAAAATTCCCGACGAAGAGCTGTTGACGTGGCCGCCCAAATCCTGGTTCATGTTGAGTCCGGTGAGGAGAATTCCGTAAATTCCGTGAACGGCTACTCTCGACCCGAGATATAGATCCGGATTCGAAACCCTAACCCCATCCACCATCACGCCGCTGACGGTCGCGTTGGCGGCACGCTCCTGCGTTTTGCCGATCAGAACGGAGTAGTTGGGGAGGAGTGTCTCGAGGAAGGGGGAAGTGAGATTCTGAAGGTCGCCGTAGGTGTAGCGGCGGTTGGGGACGATGTGGTACCGGAGGGTGTTGACGTACGTGGCGGCGTCGGAGGCCATGTCGAGGGCGTAGAGCAGGTTGTCGAGCGGGGCGAACAGGGTGAACGGCGAGGTCGGATCTTCTCCTTCTTCGGACGCGGTGGCGGAGGCGGTTGGGAGGAGCTGGTACTGGAGGTCGGAGGTGGCGATGGCGTTAGTGAAGAGAGTGTAGCCGTGGTTTCGTAGTGATTCCAGCATGGTTTCGTGTTCCTTGAAGGTGGTGGTGGAACCGACGCTGTCGGCGGCGGATGCGAACGCGGAGAGGGAGGTGATTACGAGGAGGAGGAGGAGGATCAGGGTGGAGGAGTGCGACGGTGGTGGTGAATGATTCGCCATTGGAGGAGGTTGTAGAGAGAGAAAATGTGAGAGAATTTGTTATTTCAGTTGCAGAATAGGGGAATTTGGCGCTCCACGGGGTATTTATTCAAATCTAATTGGGCCCCACAGATACCAGACTCGGGCCCACTTAATATATGAATAATTTAGTTTAATTAAAATTAAAATTAAAATAAAAAAATCTGTTAACGAAAGCAAAAGCCGCAGTCAACACTCAACAGAGAGTGAAGCCTTAGTTTGAAAGCCCCACCGCCACCATGCACTACCACCGCCGCGGAACCCTCCTCCTCCGCCGCGGCTACGCCACCAAATACACCGGGAAAGTCGTTACAACGACCAACCACGGCCGCTTATCCGCCATAGAAGTCTGTGTCACCGCTCCCACCCTCGCCTCCGACCTCCGCGGCTACCCTCTCCTCCGCCGCGAACTCATCTGCAAAGCAACAAAAATCCTGCAGTCGAAATCCTCCGCCTCTTCACCGGACCCATTCCTCGACCTCTACGAGTTCCTCCAAACCCTAAACGTAACCCCAACCCCCTCCGAAGTCTCCGAAATACTCAAATCCCTTAAATCCCCATCGCTAGCCCTCGATTTTTTCCATTTCTGCCCCTCCAGAATCCCTAATTTCCGACACGACGCCTTCACCTACAATCGAATTTTGCTGATTCTGTCGAGCTCGTCTCTCCCCGACAAGATCGACAAAATGAACGAAATCGTCGATTTAATGGAGAAATTAGGGTCCCATGGAAACATCTCCACCGTTAATATTTTGATTGGGGCTTTTGACGGCGTTGATGGGCTGGAGAAATGCTTTGATTTGCTGAAGAAATGGGGTTTGCAGTTGACTTGTTATACTTACAAGTGTCTTCTTCAGGCGTACCTGAGAGCACGCGATCCGAATCGTGCATTGCAGGTTTACAGACGTATGAGAAGGAAAGGGTACACACTGGATAGCTTCGGGTACAACATGCTTCTTCATGCCCTTGCTAAAGACGAAAAGGTTCATTCATTGTTGGATTTTTTTTATTTTTTTATTTTTTGTAAAAGTAGATAAATAAATTGTATAATGTAGCATTTCAGATGCTAAAAATGTAAGTTTTATGCAGTCTAATGGTCTGATATGCTGCAGCTTCTTGTCAGGTTGATCACGCTTACAAGGTGTTTGAAGATATGAAAAGTAAGCATTGCGAACCTGATGAATATACATACACCATTCTTATAAGGATGATTGGAAGGTTGGGCAAGCCGAGCGAGGCGCTAGATTTATTTCAAGAAATGCTATCAAAGGGATGCAAACCAAACTCGATGACTTACAATACTGTGATCGAGGCACTTGTTAGGGGCCGTTTGGCTGACAAAACCATGATTCTTTTCTCGAAAATGGTGGAAAACAATTGCAGGCCTAATGAATATACCTACAGTCTCGTTCTCAATGTTTTGGCTGCAGAAGGGCAGCTCGGTAAAATGGACGAGGTGGTGAAAATATCGAACAAATACATGAACAAGTCAATCTATGCGTATCTCGTTCGGACATTGAGTAAATTAGGACATGCAAATGAAGCACATAGGTTGTTTTGTAATATGTGGAGTTTCCATGATAAGGGAGATAGGGATGCGTATCTATCTATGCTGGAGAGCTTATGCAGTGCTGGGAAAGTTACCGAGGCTATAGACATGTTGAGTAGGACCCACGAAAAGGGAATCGTAACGGATACTTTCATGTACAACACGGTCTTTTCTGCCCTCGGAAAATTGAAACAAATACCGCATATTCTTGATTTATACGAGAAAATGAAACGAGATGGACCTGAACCAGACATGTTTACTTACAATATTCTGATCTCTAGTTTCGGCAGAGCTGGATGTGTCGAAGAAGCTGTTAGAATATTCGAAGAGCTCGAGAGCAGCGATTGCAGACCGGACGTTGTTTCTTACAACTCGTTGATTAATTGTCTGGGGAAGAACGGTGATTTAGATGAAGCCCACATGCGGTTTAAGGAAATGGAAGAGAAGGGTTTGAATCCTGATGTAGTAACCTATAGTACGCTAATCGAGTGTTTTGGTAAGACGGATAAAGTTGAGATGGCGTATTGTTTGTTTAATGAAATGCTGGCTGAAGGTTGTTCCCCGAATATTGTGACGTACAATATTTTACTCGATTGTCTTGAAAAGTGTGGGAGAAGTGCAGAAGCCATTGATTTGTATTCAAAGCTTAAAGAACAGGGGTTGACTCCAGATTCGATCACTTATACTATTCTTGAAAGATTGCAGAGTGGTTCGCAAAGAACGAGTAGAATTCGAAAGCAGAGTCCGATTACTGGCTGGGTTGTTAGCCCATTAAGGTGATGAGGCAATTATTGCTGACCGTAGTTGGAAGGAATCATTGTTATCTTTTCTTATGTAAGATAATTTATGTTCGACTGAAACTGAGCTTATGGATAAAGAATTGGGTGTTGCGAATTGTAATATTCGATGTGTTTGTGAGGCGGGATTTAAGTTTTTTAATACCGATTATTTTCTAAATGTTTTTCTTTTTCACTTTCTGGATTACATTTGATCATTGCTGCCATAGTAACACCACATCGTATAGTACATCTAAAATAAGATAGGTAGGTGCCCTGTCTGAATAGAATTTATTTTCTGAAGCATAGATCAAACAGCTTGGGGTTCGAAAATCAACACAGTGCCCTGCCAGACAGGACATAGTTGTTTATAGATCAAACATGAAACATCGAACATCAGATATGATGTTTGGAATTGTGTTTTATTATTTCTACATACTTGACTTATTTCAAACTGATATACACATCAGCTAAAGAGATGATTACATCCACTCAGAGATCGGCTATGGAGTTTGCCACATCGATTACGAAACGGTACCTGACATCAGCTTTGGCGAGACGCTCCATAGCAGTGTTCACATAGTCCATTCGAATCACTTCAACGTCTGCAGTTACGCCATGCTCTCCACAAAAGTCCAGCATCTCTTGAACCTCTTTCATGCCTCCATTGTTACTTCCACCAACAAGCTTACGACCTGGAAATACCCATAGGAGGAAAAAATAATCTAATCGAAAATCGAAGGGTGCTAAATCCTCGATAATCTAATCGAAAAAAAAGATGCTTGTAAAATTCTTGGCATGCATATATATATACACACACACGTATATATGGAAGCAGCATTATTATTCTTACCCAGAACTAGAGGAAAAATAGCTAGCTCGAGGGGTTTATCTGGCAAGCCAACGGTAATAAGTTTCCCATTGACTTTCAGCAGATCAAGAAACGGGGTCAAGTGATGCATCACAGCAATTGTATCAATGATGAAATCCATTGTGCCAGTAGCAGCCTGCAAGAAATTTAAAGTCCTGTTAGATATATAACATCATATTTTTTTTCTCTCTTTCAACTGCAGGAGCTAAATATTTCGCCAACTCATTTATTTTTAAATTACACCAGCCATGAAATGACCACTAGACACGAAAAACAGAAGTTTATAAAATGCGGCAGCCCATTAAAATCCAAAAGTTTTAGGTTTCACTTTTAAGTGACACCATCTCTCATCAAACTCGTAGGCCTCGTTTGGTCCCAAGATAAGATTAACTAATCTTATGATTTGGTCCCAAGAGAAGCTATTGCACTAACCAAACGTCAAATAAAACCAAACGAGACCTTAGCGTTTCAATTTTGTACTGTGCAACAAAATGTATAAAATTAATTCCGTTGTAAATGAACTGCACCACACTACAAATCGAGTACATTTCAAAAGTTATTTTCACCTTCAACTGAACAGGATCAGAACTGACAAGGAAATCATCAGCTCCAAGATTCTCAATGGCTTCAGCTTTTTTCTTCGGAGAAGTGCTTATAACAGTAACTTTCAACCCAAAAGCTTTCCCAAGCTTAACAGCAATATGCCCCAGCCCACCAAGCCCAGCTACACCCAAATGCTTGCCTGGCTCAGTCATTCCATAGTATTTCATCGGGCTGTAGACTGTGATGCCAGCACACAGTAAAGGCGCACCGCCAGCTGACGGTAAATTATCAGGAAAACGAAGCACAAAATGCTGGTCAACAACGATAATATCGGAAAAGCCACCGTAGGTCATTGTGCCATCTCGGTCAGTGTTGTTGTAGGTCAATATCAGTTCAGGACAGTAGTTCTCGAGATCTTGTTCGCAGAGATCACATTTTTTACATGAACCTACTAGCACTCCGACTCCAACTCTATCCCCAACCTTAAACTTCTCGACGTTTTCCCCTGTTTTGATCACTTCACCAACCATCTCATGTCTGCGTGCAAGAAAAATAAACTAGACAAGTAATTTCACAGTATGCAAAAACCTTTCGTGAGTACGCCAAAATCTTCCGATAAGTTATTGTATCGAGAAATAAGTATATGTTTCATAAAAAATAAGATGTCGAAGTTTGATAACAAAGTGATGTACCCGGGGACAATGGGGTAATTTGTGAAACCCCATTCATTCGTTGCACTATGCAAGTCGGAGTGGCAAATTCCACAATAGAGTATTTTGACTGTCACATCATCGGCACCGTTTTCCCTGCCATAATATCAATAATTAGAGCTAATTCGCTGTTTATGCGGTGTCGACAATATATGATAGACTAGTACAGAATCTTCGTTTCTTAGATCTTGCAAAATATTTGTACATGGAATTGTATTGATTTACACAAAAAGATGCTAAACATTCGAAACACTAATTAGAGAAAATTCCTATCTGATGATCATTTATCCTCATCAATCAAAGTCATAATCATCCAAGTAATTAGGAACAAAGTAGCTATTGTTTAAGCCCTCAGACAAAAATTTCGATTATTTAATCAGCAAATAGATCGAATCAAATAATTAATTAATGGAACTGAAATATACTATAATTGTTCAGACCTTTAACAGAATAAAAAATGCATCCATATATAAACAACTAGATAAGCAAAAAAGTGGCTAGAATTAGGGTATCTGAATCTATATAAATAAAATAATGTGTAGAGTGATCGGCAAATGAATGCGTATGTATATACATACGGAAAGGTATACATACGCACCTGCGAGAAAAATTGAAAGGGGAGAGAACTCCGGAGGTATCTATCGCCGCCAAACCAAAAGCCTTCTGTGGAAGTACCGCCATTGTTTCTCTCTATTCAAGTCTGAGAGCGCTCTCTCTCTCTCTCTCCTCTCTCTCTCTCTCTCTCTCTCTCTACTGAAAAGAAAGCAAAGCACGTAATCGGTACAAGGCACCTTCCGATTTGTGGACTCGCTTACATACTGTTACAACTTACAGTGTATAATGTATACAATCAGTTTCACCCCTCAACTTCCCATATTCTCATTTCTACCCCTTATTTTCATTTTCTATTTTATTAATCTGAAATGCTATTCATAGTGCGGTTTTTACCGGCTTGCAGTGCGATTTATTTCATTTGTAACTTTCCTAAAAAAAAACCAAATTCGCCCGCTATTTCGTGTATAAATACACGAAATCCACTCAATCATTTCGTATCTTTTCTCACGAAATATAAGTGTTTATTGTTATAGAACACGAAGGACGAAACTGTTAGATTGAAAAAAATCGTGTATTTCGTGTAACGTACACGAAATGTGACATCATATTTCGTGGAGTTTTCTACGAAATGGAAGACCATATTTCGTAGATTTTTCCACGAAATATGAAGTGACATTTCGTGGAATTCAGTACGAAATCACTAATTGATTTATTTTTTAATTAACCAATTTATTTCAGACACTCAAATTGACCTAAAAATTCAAATACAAATACAAATTGAACTAGAATTCAAATACAACTACAAATTGATCTAAATTCCAAATACAAATACAAATTCAACTAGATTTCAGATACAACTACAAATTGAACTACCGACCAGACTTTAATTGTTCGTACAAGAGTAGTCGGGGTTTGTACGTTTTGAGTAAGTGCATCAAGTTTTTAGCTCTATGGTGTACCCATGCCGGATGGATTGGTGGTAGTGGACTATTCGCGACCAAATTAACAAACATGAAATGATTGTTGTGCAATGTCACAACAATCATACATGATAAGTGACCACTGCCAAACATAGGAAGGTAAGTCATACTCCCTACTTGAGTCAAAAGTACCACTAACGCACTGTATCTGGTAGCAATGGCCAATCTCATTTCACTCATGTCCATCCAATAAGCTTGTGGACAAGGCCCTGAGGTCCAGTCACACTTGCGTATGACCTCAACGTATCCGGTACTGCCAAACATCGCCGTGTAGACACTAGCATGCTCGTATAACTCAATAAGCAACTCCCCTCTCACTTGCGGCCATCTTTCTTGATCCCCGTACACGGCTTGAGCAACGCACCGGTACCCACAGTTGCCATCCGCCATCACGTTAACATCTTGAATAAGACGGACCATAAATCTGGGCACGAAAGAATAAAAGTCGATTCCTTTATGTGCAGGTATTGTAGGGGCAGTAGATTCTTGTGTGGGAATACGAGAACCACGACCTTTCATCTTCGATTGAGGCGTTCCATCAGTGCTTCTCTCAACCTTTGCTTTAGGAATCTTTGCACCAGATGAGGTTTGACGACTCTTGGAACCACAAGACGACTTAATTGTCTCCTCATCAATATGATACTGCCATCCAGAAGGGTCTTTCTTTGTCGAGTTATTCTTTGGTCGTCCTTTGGTCTTAACAAATGATGGCTCGGACAGATGCGACGTAGACGGATAAACGATGCCACACAATGAGGCCACGGCATTTATCTTACTCGTGTAATTCATCTTCTTCAAATTGCAATTCAGGTCATCAATCTGTCTATCCACAATCTTCTCGCGGTTTACTTGATACTCAGGTAGCTCCGAAGGCTCAACTGCCATGGTACTCCAGAATGGATGCAAGTCTGAAATGACGAACGTGTCATTATCTTCCATTTTCTGCACAATTTTGCACGCGCATGGGAGCCCATGAGTATTTCAAAGATAGTGTGTGCAAATACTCGGATCTTGCATCGCCGGGGACTCCATCTCTTCATCCAATTTCTCTAATGCCAGATGCGTAACATAACAAATCAAACCCTGAAAACACGGCCATGATGCAGTATGCTTCCTTATCTTGGATGATAATGAAAAATCGCACTTCAGCTCACTAATTTGGATATAAACTTGGTCCCGAAGTTTGCCTTGCACGTTATCCAGACCTCCGGTCGAAGCATTTAACCAACCCTTCGCTGAAGAATGAGCACTCTCCACCCTATCCAATTACAACAACAATCAGAGCATACAACGACAATCAAATTACAAAATAAATATTATTTTTATATAATATCTTTTATCATTTAAATAACTAAAACATGTAATACATGTTGGTGCTCGTGTTGCCAAAATGATACACATTGCGAGTATAGGCTCGAACAAACTTCTCCTTGTATATCAACCACGTATCATTCAAATACTGTATCAGCCTAGGATACCCTGCATACCGTCCAACAATTTCATTGTAATTGTAATGATACTCTTCTTCGGTTTCTGATTTCACCAGCTTAGCCCACAACACACGTCGGAATATTAGACCTTGGTCTTTGTTGCCTCCCATAAATTTCGTCGCATTTGCCTCAACATTTCTGTTTATATGGAATATACACAACATATGATACGAAAATGGGAAGACATTTGGCAGTGCTTTCAAAAGACCCAACTCTCTATCTGTCAAGATCGCATCAGGTTCGACACCATCTAGCAACTCTTTCAAACAATTCAAAGTCCACTCATAGGTGTCTGCATCTTCATGCGACATAAATGCAACAGCAATTGTAAAATTCCTCCCAACTGGAGTTATCCCAATTATTTCCAAAAGAGGCATTCCATACCTACAACAATGTTGCTTTTACTTATTTAAACAATACAAGACATTAAAACACAATAATCGTAATTTAAACAATCGTAATTTTTACTTACTTATTGGTTTTGTATGTGCAGTCCATCAATATAACATACGGGAACAGCCGTAATAACTTAATAGATTCGGGACATGCAAACATAATATCTGTAATCGTGTTGCTCGTTTCACTATCGACGCGATGCCAATATCGATACTCGCCTTTTTGAAAGTTATGCATCATATACAGTCATGCCTTCCATTTCCTCAGATTTAATCTTGGCCAACTCATTGTAAACATGCTTCATAGAGGTTTGTATCGTCGGATCATCTTTCCTCAGTCTATCCATGATCAACATTGGCTTCACGTAAGAATTTCGCAATTCTTTAATTCTTGCTTTCTGTTGTGGAGTTATACGAGTAGTCGTACCTTGTCCGTGAGGAAACAAAGCCGGACGATGACTATGCATGCCATCGCTGACAGTCAACCGCCATAATTCATCAAACCTTGACCTTTTGCCAATCAATTTGAACGGACAACCACATTTTTTTGTTCCTGTGTTTCTAGGATCTTCCATATCGATATTCGTTTGTCGGCCATGTCCGTATTTGTCACACGTCATGTACTGTGCATTCTCCCTTCTAGACTGACAAATCAAACGGTGACAATGACTAACTGCAGTTTCTTTCGCCCAATTGATTAATTCTTCCCTACTGCCGAACACAATATCAATTTGGAAGAAGTGAGAGAAATCTTCATATTCATTTTGATCCAAAACCGAGGGATCAAAATACAAATTGTCGTCATATGGCTGCGTAAATACAAAAAAAAGGTTAGATACTTGCACAAAAAAATTTAATAACCATACTAGGTATATATTTCGTGTACAATTACACGAAATATATGTATACATTTCGTGTAGTACTGCACGAAATGAATAACAAAACAGTTTTACTGCTATTTCGTGTGACTTTACACGAAATAATAGGTATAATTTCGTAGTATTGTACATGAAATGACTGGTAAACACGAATAAAGTGTTCATTTCGTGCAAAACACCACGAAATGACTTGAATAATTTCGTGATATTCTACACGAAACGACTGAAAATCGAAAAAAATCACACTAAAACGTATTTTTTTACCTCATTTACGGGATCAATGTTGGCCATCTTGATAATCGTTGGGTTTTAACTGATTTCTACGAAAACAAATCACGATCTACGAAAGTCGAAATATTTGGAGGTTGAGAGGATTTTGTAAAAGGTTAAAGTGTTTTTTGACAAATGAATTATTTCGCACTGTAGCTGGAAAAAATCGCAATGATAATAGCAAGCCCCTTTATTAATTCGTTCGATAATGCCGGTTGCGTGTTCTTTCTTCTCTTTTTTCCGAAGAACAACACGTGGGAAATAAGGCTGGACCATATGGGCCTCGTCTAAATAAAAAAGACAAATTGCACCTAAAGCTAAAAAATAAGAGCCCACGTTTATGTCGCACGATGACGCTATGGTATGTATGAGAATAATGATTTTAATATTTTTCTCTTTATTATTAATTAAAAATATATCTAATTGTTCTTCAAAATAATAAATAATTAAGCATACAAACTTACAAATGAAATGAAATATTGCCATCAAAATTCAACCAACTCGAGGAAAATATTAAAGCATAAAATATTCATAAACTATTTTTATTAATGAATAGTTCAAAAAAAAAATTAAGTAACAATTTTATTTGTAGTGACAATTATCATGTGTCTACATTTGCAGTAACTATTTTAACTATACTATATGGCTAATTAACTTGAATATTTATCACTTACCATTTCACCTATTAGGGCACTCTCCCTCAGTTTATACTATTTAATAAATAAAACTAAAATGATACTTTTTATACTGAAGGGTAATTGTGTCGTTTGCTTGCAAAAGTGACAAAAGGGGAAAAAATTAAAGGATGGCAAAATTCTAGGGGGTAAGTGTTACTTTCGTAACATTAGGAGGGGCAAGTGTTACAACCACCATACTTCAGGGGTGTAAACTGTAATTAGCCCTAAAAAAAAAAAAGAATTCGTAGCCGAGGCTTGTTGACGAGAGCCAGCTGGGTCGATGCAAACAAATGAGAAAGATTGAGATAAGAAATGTGATTACCGAAGAAAAAGAACCGAACAAATGGTTTACAGCGATTGGTTGTGAAAAATGGCGATCGATCATAATCATCCTTCGACAAATTATTCTCATGGACCATGGACCATGGTTCAGACAAGTCGTTTTACAATCTCAGCATCAACAAAAACTGCATTATTAACCGGAAGTCACGTGAACTCAAAGCAAAATTTTGATGAATCTGAAATGCAAGAGAGATGATCGCTGTCGCTGTGCATCAATACTTCTTTGTCCAATTTTACCCTTACAATATTTTCCTTACTAAAACGAATAATTTGAAATCGTAGAATATACCATATATAGCATACTTTACCCGATACATGTAAACGGGAAAAATAATTACAATAATTACTAGATATGCCCAATCTCAATTCATCAAGTCATAAATGCCCTTATGTATCAGTCAGATTAGAGGCATTAGCAGCATCTTAATCTGCAAGATAACAATTTAAACAACAGATTAACTTAGTTCTACACTACCAACTTATGCTTGAGACAAAATGTAAGAGGGCCCTAACCAACTTTTTCTTTTTTTATTTTTATTTTTTATTTTTCTTGGAAAACCCCTTTTTACGTAAACAAATTTGCATTAAATTATGTGTTAACGGAAACTATAAATCACCGATGGTGCCTCCCCTGAGAGCCGCCTTTGTTCTTGGCAAAGAATCCATTCTTTGGTCTCGGAATCTCTTTTATATCCATCACCTGGACTGTTCTTTGCCTTTTCGCTTCACATTTCCAACAAATTCAGTTCAGTACACAAACTAAAGTACAGTAAATTTCAAAGTCGAAAAACAAACCATTCTCAGCTTCTTGGTAGTTTTCTTGAAGCCGCCTTCTTGCTGAATTCAGTCTCTCATCGTCTACGATCAATTCCTTTTGTGCTCTCTGCAAAAAAACAAACCCATTTATAGTAATTAAAAACGTAACCAGTCGGATTGAACTAAATCTTTTAAACTCCTTGCAACAACTGTTTGATCACATGCATGATTTAGCTAAGGCCCTTATATTAATATATATAGTGCTAATACACCAAGAAGGGAGAAATTTCGATTATAACAAGCATAACCCATATTGAAACACATGCATCATATAAACTTGTTCAAATATATATATATATATATATATATATATATAGATAGGGATTGAGTACATTAGGAGGAGCAGAAGCAGATTTAAGAATTGGCTGTTGTGGTCTAGAAGGAGCTTCTCTTCGAGCTGCAGTTTGCGATGGTTTTGGATTTGTGGGCTTTGTAGGCTTTGTGTCGTATTCTCCGTAATTTCTTTCTACACTGGAACTCCCATCTGTGAGAGAGGGAGTTGAAATGTTAATCTAAAAAGACGAACATTTGCGAATTCAATATCTGATTCAACACTCACTATGTGGATTTGGTGAGTACCCAAAATCTGGAACCTGCAAAAATCAAAAGTTCAAAATTCGAACAACAATGAAATTTGTTCTCTTAATTCTTTCGGTCTTCTGATCTTTTTTTCTTTGTCATGTTTCTTGTTTCTTGAAAATGTAAACTGAGTGGAACAACTTTCAATTCACCTGGTGATGGCCATTTTGTTGATTTTTCGGTATGCTCTGCTGAGGTGAGTCCCCGTCAGCTGCAAACACCAGAATTAAATTAACACATACTTAATTTGAAATTATTAATTCTTATTCACATATACTACTTTAGGTAAAACCGAAACCGAACCTACCAACCATTAGTAATGACCAATGAGAGAGCAGTTTCTAATTTTGGAGGAACAAAATAGATACATTACCAATGAGGTTTGAAGCTGCTTGTGGTTGGTTCACCTTCACCCAATCGTCCACAGTTTCCTTCCATTTTCTGCACTTCCACAACGAAATAAACTGATCAAATATCGAAAATAAATTTCAATAGGAAAATTATTTAATTATCGAAAAACTTCAAACCTAACAAGCTGCTTCACCAATCCGCGAACTTCATTTGATGGATACTTCCTTAATCGATTTACATGCCTTCCTATATCAGTTTCCTACCAAACAAACACAAAATCATTTATAAATTTAATGCTTCAGAACTGAAATTGTTAATTTTTGTTTTCTTTCTTTCAACTAGATGATATTAATTTCACCACCTTCAGAGCTTGAAACGTGATATCCATATCTGCTAGGTTTTGGAGCAATTCCACCACCGCATCTTCACTCTGAACCAAAGTACATCTTTTTGTATAAACAAATATTCTCAACCAGCAGAATTGAAGGCAAAAATGGGGGGGAAAAAAGAGGTGAGAATTAAAAGTAACCTGGTCTGGATCTTCAAGCTGCTCTTTGATGGTGATAATTTTGGTCTGTTCGTCGTCGTCGAACAATCCTCCGTACGGATCCTCTTCCTCTTCACCGGCGCCAAAATTCCGGTGGTTTGACTCCGGAGTCAACGGGCTCTGACTGAAATTCTCGTTCGAATTTCTGATGTTACTATTGCTGTTAAGCTTCTTCTTCTTCGTATTGTTATTACTATTACAGTTACCGTGGTTATCATTATCAATGTTATCACTGTAATTGAAGTTACTCTTGTTATCAACATTTTGCGGATAATAGGGCTCGTCTTGAACAACATCGACGTCTTGGTTGGCGCTGGCGTTGCCGTTGCCGTTGCCGTTGCAGCTGTCGCAGAGCTGAGAAGGCGGCGCGTAGAGCGACTCGACGATTTTATCGCGGCGGCGGCGCAATTCGTCGCCGTAGTCTGAGCTGGCGATTTTAATCGCCGTCTCGATTAGCGACCAGATTCCAGCTCTCGACCTCGATAAAATTGCCCTAAATTCTTCCGGATCCATGCTTTATTTTTCTTCCCTTTTTTTGGCCAAAAAAAAAAAAAAACTTTTGTTTTGGAAAGATGAGAAATGAAAAAACTGGGGTGGTTATGACATCAGCGGATCTAGGGTTGTTCTTCGCTGAAACGGCGTCGTATTGAAGGTATTCATCTCTGGATTTTTCAACGGATGTGAAGAAGAATGAGATCTGGTAATCTCTGACCAGAACAGAGGAAGATGTTTATTCCTTTTTTTAATTCAAATTGACAAAAAAGGGTATGAAGTTTCGCAATAATTACGTGCCACCATAATTTTGCATAAACAATAATCAAACCTGTAAGGGCATGTTGTGGAATAAATGTTTGTTATTCCTTTTCTTTTATTATTGACCCTTTTATTTTGGGTTGGATAATTTTTTATTAGTGAAAAATTGGCTATTAAAGAATTGAAAATATTTCAAGGGGTTTTTGTTTCAATATTCATAATATTTTGGGGTTATTTTACAATATATTATGAATATCTGCTCTATTGGGCTTCTAAGTTCATACAAGTTACAATTAGGAAGCCCATCTTTCTCCACTGTGTCCAGTCAGCCCAAGTCTTATACCCAATAGCATAAATTAAATATAATAATATCTATTTATATTTAAGAATTAAAGAATTCTAAATTGTAGAAATTCTTATGGGAAAATAAAAACAAATTCTAGACCAACGAAAAAGTATTAAGACTATCTACGTTAATTTTAATTTCTAACATGGAACTTTAATCTTATAAATCTTGCAATCAATTCATGATATTAAAAAATAAAAAAAATAAAAAAATCAGCATCTAATTATATATGTGTACCGATTAAATTTACATTTTTGCTTATATAGCTTTCAAATCATTAGAGATAAAAAAAAATTACAAGAGGGTATAAGCCTTGTGACGACACGCTCGGCTAAGAAAACTCAGCTCAGGCTCCACTAACTAGGTCACCTTTATCTGACACCTATTCGTTATAATTATTCATCAAATTGGGTGCGTCATGCTTTAATTGGGAGATATGGATACTATAATATGTTCATTAAAGTAAATTACTATATATATTCACCTTTTTTTTCCTTGTTTTTAATGTACCATCAAATGGTAGTATGATTAGGCAACAATAATTAAAGGGTTTACAAGTGGTCTTCTTTGCTTACAAAATTGTCAATTTGCTTTAATTTTCTCTTTATTTTGAAGTTAATTAGTAGTTTAATCAATTTTTAAGAGACCCTAATTAATAACCCTAAACCTAGTAAAGTGTCTAAAGTAGAGGCTAGTCATGTTGATCAAACTTTAGAGTTAAATTCAAATTATTCTATCTATATAGATATTATATATACAACTTTAAAAGCAAGATTGTGCATTCATGTATTTATAATTAGACGATGCACCCTTCTATTCCACCAGCTAGACCACCTTGCGGATACGGCGTTCGAAATTCTTGATGAAGTTAACTTCCATGGGACTTTCTCTTGCATATCCTCAAATTTGATCAACTTTTTAGGTGTAAGCACATGCCTTTAACTTTTAAGTTATTGTCAAAAGTTTAGAGCTTAAAAGCACAATATATAATAGGCGAAGAAAGCCCAAAAGTTAGCAACAATAATCAATTCTTCTCCCAATAAGAGTGTTTATTCGGTATGGAAAAAAGTCCTTATAGCAAAGATTGACCACATTTGTTAAAGAATTCAAGCCCAAATTAAACATTCCTACGTACATCATCCTCAAAACTTTAGCTCACCACTTTCCGCTAATTATTGACTTTTAACTTTAGATATATATACTTTTGTAACACACGCCGATGGAAACATATACATTTAAACATCTATAAGTTAATACAGTCGTGATTAGCAAAATTCTGTTCATTTAACAAAATATTAAGTTATCGAACTAATAATTTATGACGTTTATACCAAGGTGGGATGGAGAGAAATTATTATTTTAATCAAAGGCTATTAATTTATCGAGATTCTACTGTGTATGTTTTCTTTTCCAATTTAAAGTTTCTAACATTCATCGAAAGGGCAATAATTATCCATAGTGACGAATCCAGTGATTTATCAAAGGGTTTTTGAAATTGCGTATAAAAAAAATATATAAGTTTTGTTTAGTAAATATAGTGGACTAAAAGTTTACGGTTTTCGGGACTTTGTGAGGATATCCGAGACTCAAATAGATCTATCGTTTAATTTCATCATAAACTCGCATGCATAAATTAATTATGAAATGGATATATAATAAATTCTTAAGAGACGACAAATTAACAGTCTAAATCATATAATACTTTACCATTTTTCTTTTGTTTATGAATCTTCTATGGATATTCATTAGCTAGATTGGGATATATATGATGAAGGAACGACTCATGCATGGATTGGGCAGGATGGGATTAAGTTATCACGACTCCAAAAAAGTTGTCACGTAGCTTTCCAATTTCGGACTGCATGGCAAAAGTGGATATATGGTTTCTTTTTCCATGAAAATAATCATATGATTTCTTTTTGCATGTCCTTTTTATTTTAGACGGTGGAAAAAGAAAGAAAAAAAACCTTATCCTAATTTCCATGTGGTTAGTCGATATATCTAATGTGTTCTATGTACAACTTTGATTATATAATATGGCACATGTTTCATTACATGCATGTATTTTTGTGTACATATCACGTGTAGAATTCTTTACAATATACATGTGCAACTGGACCACAGATCGATTATATTAATATATGAACAATTATATAAATCTCGTTTGGTTGTCAAGTTAAGATAAGATTAGCCGATATAAAAGTAAATAATTGACTCCATTGTATGATATATTAAAATCTTCGTAAAAGACAATATAAACTGTGATAATTACATAATGTTTTCGGGTCGACCCGATAAGTTATTGGGAATACCAAATATCAAACAAAGTTCAAGAACTAATTTGACGTTTTAAAAGAAATAATCAGTTCAAGAACTCGTTTGGTTTGAATTGTAACCCTAGCTACATGCCACATTATGAAATTGGACCGGTTACTAACAAAGAATCAGTCCAATTATTTCATAACGTGACATGGTTTAGACTGGACAATTAATCTTCAAAATATTATTTTGACACATCATGACCTGTCACTTCTTTATAAGATTAATTAATGGAGTATTAAAGCAGCCAATAAGTGCTTAAAGATGGGTGTAAAAAGTAGTTAAGCACAAAGAAGGTGGGGATCAAGAATTGGTTTTATTCTTTACTTTTTTCAAATCATTCACAATTTTATTACATGCTAGGCTGGGTGCATGGTGAAATACAACGTACGTGTATTATATTGTTCATTATAAATCGGCGCACAATTAAATGTACGTGCATATAAATTGTGTAAACATTATACGGAAGTGTAGATTTATTCAATATATACATTTATATGATTGGTTGCGGTTTCCTTTATTATTGAAAAAATATGCATAAAATAAAATAAGTAGGAACTTAATTACTGCAGAAAATAAATAGTATTTGGCATAAGATACCGTGCCTTGGAATCAAAATAATTAAAAAGAGGCATAGAATATATTATTGAATAATGTAAAGTTGTGTTGAAAAACATTAAATAATAATAAATGACAATGAGTATAATAAATCTTTTCATAAAATAACATAAAGTATAGAGTTGTTAGAAATTGATTTATAAGACCATGTTTTGAACGCAAAATGTGGTTCAAAAATTATAATAAGAATTGCTAATGAGTAAGTTAATTGCACCGATTTATAAACTTAGAATAGAATCTATTTAGCTGCATTCAATTAATGTCATTAAATTATTAATTTAATTAATTGTTATATTGTTTGGTCATTTAACCACCAATTACTATTAGCCTATGATATATCAACTAGTTAATTAAGCAAGACAAAATGCGTGATTAGATTAATGATAATGCATTAAAGCAAAAGGAAAAGACAAGACTAATTTTAGTTAACCTTTTTTGTAATGGACGATGGCCTGTTAAAAGCCGTTAATGTAGCCACATATACAGTAATTTGGGACTCTTGCTTTATTTGAATAGTTAAGCAATTACATAAATAAATAAAAAAATAAAAAAATAATAAGCAACATGAATTAAATTGCTAATCATGATCAATGACCTAATTGATGAAACCCCAAAAAGAAATCGTCTACATAATTTATATAATAATATTTAATACAGTTACCCTCATGCAGTAGTGCAGCCCTAAACTCAACCACCTTTATGATCTTTATTAAGTAGGCCCGCCCTAACTTTTTTCTTTTTGATAAACATATACAAAACCTTTATAATACTCTCTCTCTCTCTCTCTCTCTCTCTCTCTCTCTACAATGACGTGTGTGTGTCTGAGAGAGAGAGAGAGAGGGGGTATACGTGCGTAGCTTTCACAGTTTTTCAGTTGTGAACTTCTTTCTATATATACCAACTAAATCTTACAAGGTTTTATGAGTACCAATAAAAACTAATTAAAGTGCAAATTAATAAAAAAAAAAATGGAGGAAAACAAGGCATTGATGGCAGTTGTAGTGATACAATCAATATATGCTGGATATTTCGTGCTTACTAAGCTCGCTTTCGATGTCGGAATGAATACTTTCGTATTCGTTTTCTACAGACAAGCTGCTGCCACTCTTTTCTTGGCCCCCATTTCCTTCTTCTTCCTAATTAGGTACGTACATATATATATATATATATGTGTGTACGTGTGTGTTATACTGTGTGTACTTGCATGTATTTATAATTATTGTTCACTCTCCATTTTTCTCGTTGATGAATTATATATATATATACGCAGGAAAACAGCTGCAGCTCCACCACTTTCCTTCTCGATTTTCATCAAGATTTTTATGCTCTCTCTTTTTGGGTATATAAGTTAAAATATTTTCTTATTTTAATTTCTTTAAGCAGAAGAATATAATATATTATAATTAATCGAAATTTCGGGTTTTTTTTTAAATTTGTTATATTTGGCAGAATAACGATGAGCTTAGATGTTGTTGGTGTGGCTTTGAAGTACAGTAGTGCTTCTTTGGGAGCTGCAACTTCCAATACTCTTCCTGTTATCACTTTCTTTCTTGCTGTTTTATTCAGGTAATTAATTAAACAAATATTATTTTTTATTTTATTTTATTTAATCCAAAGTTTTTCTTTATTTAATATATATATGTCATAAAATCTGCATGTGATGCTAGGTATATAATATTCTCTTTCTTTTAAGCAGAATCTTATGATTTATATATCAGTCTTAATAAAGTATTTGAAGTTAGTTCTGACTTCTGACCATATGTTATATGTTTGTCTGGTAATTAAGTTAAATAATCAGCTGTTTAACTTCCTCTAATTAAGGAATAAGAAGTCCCTGGTCAATTTTTTTTTCCCTGAATTAAATTGTAATATATATATGTAATTAAAATAGGGTGTGGTTGACTAATTCATAATTGAAATGAATTAAATTAATTACTGCAAGTACATACAGGATGGAGAAGGTGAATATAAAGACAAGTCCAGGAATTATGAAAATTGCAGGAGTGGTCCTTTGCATAGGAGGAGTGGCAACAATTGCTTTTTACAGAGGCCCTTTATTGCAAATACTAATGCACCATCACTTGATTAACATTAATCACTCATCAGATCAGCAATTATTAATCCAGCGCCAAATCCCTGATACCAAAACCTGGATTAAGGGTGTCTTTCTCATGCTGCTTTCCAATATTACTTGGGCATTGTGGCTTGTTTTACAGGTAATTAATTAATTCATATATTTTCATCTCTTAATTAATCTTATCTTATACCTAGCAATTTATTTCACTTACATTGATAATTAATTACGACCTTTACCACAATAATGTTGGCATATCGTTTTTTTTTTGAAATAATATATCAAAGTTTACAAATTCCGGGGCTCGTGGGGCAGCTTCCCTGATTTAATTTATATCACGAAAAAATGCTGAAATAAGTAAATACTTAATAAAATTTAATTTAAAAAGTTGAATTCGGCCAAACTCAAAACACTGAATTTGTAAATCTTTGAGTTAGCTTTATAATCCAACTTGAATCAACAAGATTGAATGTCGTAGAGAAAGATATTCATTAATTAATGAACATTGCTCATAACTTTGGTGTTATGAGTTACATAAAATTCAAAATGTAACTGGTTACGGTCATGCATAATTAGTTTATCACCAGACATCAAATCTAGCTAACTGATTCAAGTTGGATCAGAAAGTTAACTCAAAGGACTAGCTACGGTTTTCATTTTTTTGAATATTATAAAAGTCAGACTACAAAAATGATCAAAAGCACGTTCAAAATTAATATGCTATCCGTAAAATTGAAACGATATATAAAATGGATTAATGCAAAACTTAAGTCAATTGTTGCTAATTAACCTTATGAATTTGTTTTTAGGGGCGAGTACTAAAGAGCTATCCATCGAAGCTGTTATTGACAACAATGCAGTGCTTAATGAGCACAGTACAGTCATTCTTAGTAGCTTTAGCATTTGCAAGAAATCCTGCCCAATGGAAACTTGGATGGAATATCAGGCTTATTTCAGTTGCCTACTGTGTAATAATCTTTAATTATTTAATTAATTAACGAAGTTATTAAATATATTGTGTTAATAATTAATTAATTAATTGCAGGGAATAGTGGTGACTGGTATTACATTTTACCTACAAGCATGGGTGATTGAGAAGAAGGGTCCAGTCTTTCTAGCCATGACCACTCCACTAATCATGGTTATTACAATCATCATTTCTGCATTCATCTTTGGTGAAATTATTACTTTCGGAAGGTATTTTTTTTCTTTCTTTCTTTTTTTTTTTTTTTAATTTTTTTATTAAATAATATATAGAGATATGAAAATGTAATTTGTTTTAATGTTTATTAGTATTTTGGGAGCGCTCCTATTGGTTGGAGGGCTTTATTTCGTGCTATGGGGAAAGACCAAGGAGGAAGCAAGGGCAAAACAGTCAATTCAAGGGACCAACGACGACGTCGAGAAAGCGTGTGAAGGATGATTAAATTTTAATAGTGAATAAATTAAATTCATGTGGATTCCCCTTCTATAATATATTTGATAACTAGTTGTGTGACAGTCATATGTATAATGCATAGATTTGTATTTAGGGAATTTAATTTATAGAATCATCTACAAAGAATGTTCATTGACCATTGTTACTTGCAAGAAATACATTTATAGAAACATATACTTTAACAATTGATTGATTTTATTTATTTTCTTCTCGTTCTCTCTCTTTCCCGTTAATCTCGACCCGGTTCTAACACTGGTTAGGATTCAGTCATTTGTTACAAATTATGATTCCAAATAAACCTCAAAATTAATTATATTAATTATAGAAGATCGAATATTCTTCGAATTAGGAGTTGACATATATAAGAATTGGATCATGGCGCCAACAACAATTGAAAAGACATTGGTTACAAAATCTCTAACAAATACAACATGGCCACTCATACATGCTTACCTGTCCTTTTCTTTTACCTTTTCTGCTGAAATAAAAACATTTTTTTGGCATTAAAAATGTATTTATTTAATTTTCCTTTATTAAATAAGACTTGATCAATTTGGTGCAAAGTCGTGCAACCACGAAATTATATGTAACGTATGAAAATAATTTTTGGGTGATATAAAATTGGGGATTCCCTTACGTGCTCTAGTTTCTTTGACAACACCTTTTTGAATTTTTTAAATGATTTGAATAATACACTTTTTTATTTTTTTATTTGAGTTATTGGAAGTAAATCCCAATTTCTTGAATATAAAGTCATTTGAAATATCTTTCAAATCTTTTTATTAAATCAGAATCCTTATATCCTGATTTAATTTAAGCTTATTTTAAGAAAGATTGGATTCACTAGCTAGAAATTAGCTTTATTTAAAATAAAATAAAAACATTATTAATTTTGAAATGTTTAAAAACATACTGCAGGAAAATCATTAAATTTTAAAATTACATTTGAACTCTGTAACAAAAAGTAAATATTTTTTGTTAAAAATATAATATACATTGAAGTTAATAATATTAGTTTAATATTAAATATTTTTAAAATGGATATAATATTAGAGAGGGATTACATTTTTGTAATTGAAATGGTGCATATTTATTTTCAATTTCTTTTTAATTTTTTTCTTTCATGAAAAATGGTTGAAAATTTGAGGGTGGGGTCAATTATAGAATGCATGTCGGAGCAGAAAAGACATAGCTGGACCCGCATCCGCCCTATAAATACTCGTTCCTCTCAAACTCACTCTCTCTCATCTCTCAGTCGTCTTCTCTCTCTAGAAACTCACGCAAACAGGGATTTGAAACCAAAAACAATTTCGCACAATTAATTCATACTTGGGAGAAGCTAAAGTCCTTCGGAAATGGGAGCGTGCGTGAGTAAATTTTCGATACTGAAGAGCGCCGGCGACGCTCCGAAAGAGCAGGTGACGTCGACTTCGAGGGAGATTGACCTGGAGCAATTGGTCAAAAAGGACGGTGAACCGGCGGCGGTGGCTCCGGCGGAGGCTCCGGCAGCAGATGGCGATGAATCTAAGAGTAAATCGCTCGGCCGTTTGCTCTCGGAGGTGAAATTCCTCATAAATATCTGCAATTTTATTTATTTTATTATTAGCGTACAAGAGCAGATTACAGTGCCAATAATTGCTGACAGTTTTAGATTTAAAATTTCAGAATTCCACTATGTTTTAGTTAATGATTTCGAAAAGTGGATCAATATTCTTATGATGTTTTAGCTAATGAATTCAAAAAGGGATGTTAACTTTTAATCTTGTTTTGTTTGTTGATGAACAAGGATATATCTCTGTTACTGGTTACCCTACATATATTTGATTGATTAATATGCTAATTGAAACCCTAACAACACTTGTGTTTGTCTCCATCAATTCATGAATCTCTCTGGTAATACAAAGTGCTCTTTCTCCTGTGTGATTTTGCTTTTGTTTCTTCTGCACTTGTACTTTTAACTGATGCATCTCATATTATTTGGCAACTTTTTATAGAATGAGACAGTAAAACCAGAGGAAGCAACGGAGATCAAATCAGAAGAAAACGAAAATGTCAAAAGTGTTGATGCTCCAGCGAAGGTTGAAACAGAGGCCGAAACTTCAGAGAAACCAGTGGCATTGGAGAAGAAAGCAGAAGAGGAACCAGCTGCTGAGATTGTTAAGGTTGAAACACCGGCCGAAGTAGAGATCGTTAAGACAGAAAAACCTGAGGAAAAGAAACCTTGTACAGATGAGAAACCTGAAACCTCGGAGGCAAAGAAAATCGAGGAGAAGAAACCAGAAGAGAAGCCGGTTCAGACAGCAAAGCCAGAAACATCGGAGAAGAAAATTGAGGAGCCAAAACCAGCTCCAGATGCAGAAAAGAAGAAACCAGAAGACAAAGTTGTTGTTGTTCAGACATCAAAGGCGCTTGAAATACCTGAGAAGAAGCCTGAAACACCAGAGGCAAAGAAAATCGAGGAGAAGAAACCAGAGGAGAAGCCGGTTCAGATAGCAAAGGCCGAAACATCAGAGAAGAAAACCGAGGAGCCAAAACCAGCTTCAGATGCAGAAAAGAAGAAACCAGAAGAGAAAGTTGTTGTTGTTCAGACAGCAAAGGCGCTTGAAATACCTGAGAAGAAACCAGAAACCTCGGAGGCTAAGATAACCGAGGCGAAAAAACCAGAAGAGAAGCCAGTTCAGACAGCAAAGCCAGAAACATCAGAGAAGAAAACTGAGGAGCCAAAACCAGCTTCAGATGCAGAAAAGAAGAAAGCAGAAGAGAAAGTTGTTGTTCAGCCAGCAAAGGCGATTGAAATACCTGAGAAGAAACCTGAAGCCTCGGTGACTAAGAAAACCGAGGAGCCAAAACCAGATGTGGTTACAAAGATAGAACCATCACAAAAAATAATCGAGGAGAAGAAACCAGAAGAGAAGCCTGTTCAGACAACAAAGCCTGAAACATCAGAGAAGAAAACCGAGGAGCAAAAACCAGCTCCAGATGCAGAAAAAAAGAAAGCAGAAGAGAAAGTTGTTGTTGTTCAGACAGCGAAGGCGCCTGAAATACCCGAGAAGAAACCTGAAACCTCAGGGCCTAAGAAAATCGAGGAGCCAGAACCAGCTCTGGTTACAAAGATAGAACCATCGCAAAAACCGGTGAAGGAAACAAAGTTGGAGAAAGTAACTTCCGAGGAAGAAAAGCCTAAGCCTGAACCAGCGAAGAAGTGAGAGAGAGAGCATTTGTTAAGAGAATTGGAGTTCATTGGGTGATTAAAAATGCAGAGGAATTAAGCTGATAAGTGGTTTGACTTACACAATGAGTGAGTTTAGTTCTAATGCGTGATAAAGTTTCGTTTGTCATTTTTTTGTTCGTTTTCATTGTTTTGATTCTTTCCCGATTCTCGTACATTTGATGATGTTTTGGTAAGTATATATATAATGCAAGTAATGCAGTGTGGGGGATCATGTAAATGACAAGATCAGTGTGAGTTACAAGTAATTCACTCTATATAGAGTGAGTTTGGATTGCTATATTCTTTTTTTCTTTCATCAATCAGTTCTTATACTCTGTTATTTCCTGCTGTACATCGAAAGGCGAAAAAGAAGAAGAGAGTATATACGTATCTATATGTACGAGAACATCACAGTATAGATACAAGGCTACGTTTGAAGCTATAAATTCCTGTAGAGGACTTTGGTGCGAAATTTACACCGAGCATTTCTTTATTAGGTTGTTGCCCTGGTTCGATAAAACCAACGAGCTTTGCAACAAGAAATGCACTGTCTGTAACGTGGTTTATATCTTGTGTCTTGGACCAGACCAAGTTAGCCAGCTGTAGCCTTCTGAGTTTGGTGTTGAGACCAATCCCCCATTCGATGAAGAGGATTTCTCTTTCTTGTTCCGAAAACTTCTTCATCATCTGCTCGCTCAGCGTGCGTCTTTCCTGACGAAGAGCCTTTGCACTGTTTATATTTATAAAAAAATAAGTATATCATCGACCAAAAAAAAAGAAGAAAAAAACGAGTCTTGCTAGAAAGAGAAGTGAAAGATATCACCTTGACGAAAGTGTAAGACGTTTTCCATTGACAACGGTCTTATCTCCTCGAGCGAATTTATCCTTTAAGAACTTCATCCTCCTTAGTTCGACTTCGAGATATATAGCGTCCGAGGGATCTCCTTGAAATAGCAAAAAGAAGTAAGTTCTATGCACCAACGAGACGTTGCATGTATGCCACAGTTCGATTATTTCTCTTTGCAGTCTTTTGAATTCGACGGGCCAACTCGTAAGTCCCTTGTGCTCGTCTTCTATAGGATATAATCCAACTTTTTTCCCTTCCTCCGTAGAAGACTCGTTCACCTTTGGTACAATCTCAGTTTCCTTCATACAAAACATCACATACCAAGTCATTGTTTAAATAATAATGATAATAATAATACGGTAAAATTACCAAACCCCCCCGAACTAAGGTCTCTTACAAAAATACCCCTCAAGTATTCATAATTACAAAAAAGAAATCCTCAAGTATTCAAATTCACACCGTAAGGGGACGGTGTAGGACGACGACAAACTTTAGGGGGGTTTTGGTAATTATGGATATATGGGGTTTTTTTTTTTTGTAAATTGACCTTAGTTTAGGGGGTTTCGTGTAATTTACCCTAATAGTAATTTTGTGACAAAGGAAAGATGTTCAAACTCACTGATTTTATGGTGATTTCTTGTTTAGTTGGAAGCTCGGCCTTTTCTGATCCAGCAGTTGATTCTGCATCAAAAACGATCATTGCTTTGCAGCTTTTACTTCTACTCAAGTTCGAGCTTCTAGCGCCAAACAGATCCTTAGCTAAATTCGAAGATCGATTTTCAAGAAATGCAATATCGAGATATTGAATCGAACTAAAATCTCTATCTTCATCACCCATGATTGAAGCCGAAACAATATTTTCTTCACCTCCCTTTACTTTATTATCACCCTTCAAAGGAGACGAAATAAATTCTCGATCTTCGGATAGATTTGCATGGACTTTGACTATCGAAGTCGATCCATCATCGTTACTTTGTTTCTCAATATCTTCCCAATCGTTATACGAGAAGCTTCTAGAAGAATTCGAGCTGCTTAGTAAGATTCTAGGAGATGCATAGTTTTGGACAAAGTTGTCGTCGAAAAACGGTACTTTTGCAAACGTATCCCCTGAATCACTCCTACTGTGTCCATCGGAACAAGTTGTGGCATCAACATCTGATATTGAATCATCTGGTGAGTTCTGCACTCGTAAGTGTGGGTAGTGCCCCATTCCTACCTAGACGAAACAAAAATGACGTAAATTAAAGAAAAAAAATAATCATTTTTATTTAATTTTTTTACCTGTGTTATGGAACTTGCATCATCTCCGAGCAATTGTACAAACTCCTTAACTTGCGATCGAGCGATGTCTCGTTGCAGAATTAGCTCTTTAATCTCTTTCTCGAGCTACATCGAAAACGAAAAATGAAAACTTTCAATGAAAAGCTCCAAAAATAGGGGCCAAAAATGTATTAGCCACGATCGTGATTTATTACCTTTTCAATCTGAGAATCTTTCTCTCTCAGTAATGCGGAATAATTCGACGGGGCGAAATTATGCGGGCGGCCTTTGAGCTCGTTTTCTAGTCTTTGTACTTCCTTCTGCAAATGCTTTACGAGTGCATTATCGGACAAGACAACATTGACTTGTGCATTGGTGGTCACTTCCTTTGCACAGCTGGCAAATAGAAGAGTGTTCCTCGATTGCTCGAAATGACTTTGCGAAGGGCTTATCGTGCATATGACAGCTGTCCTAGTATTTCCTCCAAGCGATGTTTGGAGAATTCGAGTTAGCTTTGAATCTCTATACGGTATGTGTCCGTTTCGATCCTTGCTGTATGTGTATATATATACGTATATATGTATAACAAATTTAAATAAAAAAAAAGGCAGACATGCAGTGATGTTTTTAAGGAATATATGTATACGAGTAACAAACCTCAGCTTGCGAATAACAGTTCCGAGTGTGAGTAAACTGCGGTTTATGTGGCTGCCTTCTTTTAACCTCGTACCAGCTGATAATGAAAGGGATGCTCGTTCGCTCCCAGCTAGATCAACAAAGTTCTGCATTAAAAAAAAAATCGACTTTCAATAATAAAACACTGAAATTGTCCGAAACCATATCCTAATTATGTTTTAACTATTATATTTCTTTTATTTTTCCATACCACGATAGCTGAAAGTGTGCTTGGGGAGTTCCCAGCTAAAATCCCACGGGAAGAGCTTTCGACGGTCTGCAATAATTCAATTTTATGTCTCGATGAATTAAATTCGTAGAAATTTCAAGAAGTAGTAATTACCAGCCGAATAATCTGGTGTGATCTTGAGCTCCTTTCGTTAATTGACGTCTCTCCAATCTGCCTTTGAGCTGCAAGAAAAGAAAAGGAAAAAGTGCAGAAACGTCAAATTTCGGACATTATACGAAACAATTGCAGCTAAAAAAAAAAAAAGTTTTTCGTTACCTTCACAAACGGAAAGAAGACGAGTCGCATGATTCCGGTCATTTAAAATTTCCTCGGTGAGTTTCTCTACTATGGTTCCTCTCTAACAAAAACGTAAACATGAGCTAAAGGAATTAAAAAAAAATGCTAATCGAATATTCTATCGGAAAAAAAAAGATTCACCTCTGGATCATCAAGAAGTCTTAGTGAAGTGTTTTCAACATTGAGCAAATCACGAACAGATTCGTTGTAAATCTCCATAGCCGAAAATTTCAAGATAAAATCTCTTTCTTGATGCTGAAAAAATAAATCATTTATTTATTAAATATTAAATCTGCATAGTAATTTAATATTGGATGATATACATTAGCATTTTAAACCCACTTCCTGTATATAGTTATATATATCTTGTATCGCGTATTCAGTAATTCCAGTCATCGTATATGTCTTTCCGCTGCTTGTTTGCCCGTACGCAAAAATAGTCGCTACACAAAAAATCTCATCATAGTCACCCAAAAAAATATTCGAAAAAATTCTTGAAAATTTGAAATGCGAATAATTAATAAGAACAAAAAATAAAAACTATACATACTTACCATTAATCCCACAGCAAACTGAAATAGCAACATCCTTAGCTCCCTTATCGTACACCTCTCTCGTCGAGCATTCGCTCCCGAATATTCTATCTATATAAAAAATTAAATTAAATAAAATAAATAACTGGAGAAATACATATGTCTAAATATCGAAAATTACAATATCGAAAGTTGGTTACCAAATGTATAGGCATTGGGATAAGTTGACCTCTCCGAGGAAACGAGACTAATATTCTTGTTAACAATAGTGTTATTATTGATGCATTCCCAGTCTGAAACATCATCGTTCGAAATTTCGTTATGGTTCAACGGCCTCAACCTAACCGATACGTAAATCCTTTCATCGTTGCCTCTGATCAAACCCCCACCACTTTCCATTGTCTCCATTTACATCCCCAAAACTTATGATAATTGCACAATCAACCCTATTAAAAAAAATTCTTATGCAAACTACAGGCTCCCTATGATGATCACCACCTGCAGCAAAAAGACTGATGTCTGAGTCAATTGCTATATATTAAATCCAATCATATATGTGTATATATAATGTAAAAAACCAAAAAATGATTTTCTTTTACCTGAAATCTTGGGAAAATCTGATTTTTTTTTTTCAAGAAATGGTAATTCTGTTTGTTGTTAGAGACACACTCGTCTGCTTCTTACCTCTGTGAAAATGGTTTGTTTTCAGAGAGGTAAGAAAAACAGAGAGGTGTTGAATTAAATCTGAACGGGAAGATGCAAGGAATTGGGTTTTCTCTTTTTTTTGTCAGACTTTTGATTTTGATTACGCTAACGTAAGATAGATCAAGGCGTGTGAAAACAAAATTGTTGTGATTTGTTTTTCTAATTAATAGCAATTGTCCTAATTTTGTCTGACTAATTAATGGAATTAGACCATATTTCTGGAATGAGAAAACGAATTATAACTAAATTATTGTTATTTGTTTTCTTTTTGTAATAAATATCTAAATTTCGTCAACTAATTAATGGTCATAATATATTCAATGGTCATAGTCATGCCCGTTGAGGCTAAAACTGTCATTTTGGTGGTGAGATATATATTACTATATTGCTATGCATCTATAATCATATTTGACTATTTAAAGTTGACAAATGCAAAAAGTAATGCAACAATAATTTATTTCAGAAGTAAAACAATCTCAAACAAAGAAAGCTTGCAGAACAAATTATCATGTAATTTGTGGCATTTTTGAAAATTTCAGAAAATCACAGACAAATTCTTGTACTAAATCTGTATTGACATATCCTGTAACAGTAAAAACAGCAATTCGATATCGAAGGAGCATAAAGCACTCGAAGTTTTTAAATTAACTCATGAAGCAGCTATGATTAATCTGACAAAACTGAGTTTTAAATATTTCAAAAAAGAAAATCGATTATCGAAGATAAGTAGAAGAAACCCAAAGGATAATGTAGCTTATCAATGAAGTCGTCACTTCCAAACTTCTCGGCCCTTTGAGTATCGGTGGCATCACGGAAACCATCAAGAATGTTCCGAGAAGCCATGCAAGAGCAAAACTCCCAGCCCTACACAATTATAACAACAATTTAATAAATAAATAAATTTGAAAAATAAAATCAAACATTAGTCAATTAGAAACACGAATGTGCAAAAGAGACTTGGCAATAATTAGGGGTGTAATAGATCGAATCGGAACAAGCACTTTCGGAAAAATTCCATTTTTTTCGGAAATTGGGATGAAAAACCTTATTCCAAATCCGGAAATTTTCGGATCGAAATCTGCGGAATTCTGAAATTCCAATTTTTTGGATTCCTATAATACAAAATGCCTAATAATATTACTTATCATAAGTGTAATTTTCATTAATGAAAATCGGATCGGAAATCAGAATCTAATACGTATTCCACTTCCGACCCAAAAAAAAAAATCCGAAGTTTCGGGATTTGGAATGAAAAGTATAGTTCCAAATTTAGAAAATTTTCAGATCGGAATAAGCGGAATTCGGAATTCCCGTTTCAATTTCCAACCCTAACAATAATTCACACCTACAGAACACTTCTGAATTTTGAATATACTATGCTTCTTTTTTATGTTGATTCACTCCTTAGAATTATAATAGAAAGAAAAAAAAAATGTGTTCTTTCATTCATATGGAAAAGCAAAGAGCATACTTACCCATAGAGAAAAGCCCGTAGTTTGCTCTTGAACCGATCATAGATGAAATACATAGTAACTATCAACGAAATAGCAACTTGAAGTGTGGGACCCTCTTCAGTGGGAAAGAGTACAGTCAACGCTCCGAGCACTACAAAGGCAATGGCAGTTTTTACGATGACATTTGTGGATGGTGTTCGGAACCTGCTCGTAACAGCCTGGATATATTTAGACTGGCTTACTTCTCTGACCTTTTTCTTGATATTGATTTTAGGGTTTTTTCTTTCGTAAAATTTCTGCATTATGATTTTATCGTGCGCTGATTCGATTGCATCCACACTGGGCTTGTGACCTCCATATGTTTGTATCAAGAAGTTTCTAGAAGCTTGGATTTCGTCTTCGGAAGCTTCCTTACTGATTCCTAGTCGCTTGTATGGGTCCCGCACGTTAATTCTAGGAAAGATAGCTGTAAGAAGATGAATCCAATGTGAGACGAGAAATAAGAAATGGTAAACGAGTTTATTGTATTTAGCACCCCATGTGATTACTTTAATTGTTAAAAAACTCCCATCTTATAAATATTAGAAAAAACCCTCCTATGATACAATTTTTTTAGCAAACTACCTCCTAAAAAACCACCATTTAGAGGGTCGAGAAATAAATAGATGATTTCAATGGAGTTTTTGAGCAAATTCTATATAGCATAGGGGTACTAAATGCAATAAACTCCAACAAGAGCCATCTCAAAAATCCATAAATATCAATAGCATGTCAAATATCACCAACTGCTATCGACATCCATAGTTTAGTAATGTTTTTGCCAACAATAATACATTTAAAAGACGACTTCAAATTACTTAGACCTTAGTGAGTGACCTCAAACAATATATAAGTTATTTACCAAATATTGACTAGAATTCAAGTTTATTTCATCTTGGCTCGATAAGATGACAGATTTTATTACTAGTGGGCAGAGAACTTGCCAAGAATTTGGAAATATATCATTATTGATCCACCTTCTTCATAACACATAACTCTTAACAGTATTAGCACCAAAGGGAATATTCCCTAAAACAGAAGAACTCTTTCACCGACGATTAGCGTACCGGAGATCAGAAAATATATCTCACATTAAACAAAAAAAATAAAGAAAAGGGTCGAATAATCAACAAAAATTACCAGTTGAGTCATTAGAGGAACCATCAAAGGTAGCATCCATTGCACAATTAACGAAAGGATGACGTCGTGGTTTGAATCTCCAAGTTGATGCAGCCAAACCATTTCTACGTAATTGCACCCAACCCATAGAAAATCAGTGACGGCAAATTATATAAACGCAGAAACTTAATACACGAATTACGAAACCTTTTTACCTTTGCAGAGAGAGCAAATCCAAAGATATACGGAAATTTGGAAATAATGCAGCTTGCTTGTTATTCGATCCATGTCCTCTTGCTGGTAAGCCAAGGCTATATCTCAATGGGCTATAAGTTAATCCAGACGACATCGTTGCTAAATATGTAAACAGTGCTGCTAATTTATACAAAGATCAAAGGCTGCAGTAACAAAACAAAAAATAAAAATTAAATTAAACAATATGAGTACTTTTATCCAAGCTACAATTTTGGCATATCTTCATGCTTGCTAACACTTTCACAAGGATATCTCTAAAAATTGGAAAACAGTACAATAATCTAATCAATTCAAAAATATGTCTGTACAATGAAACAACAATTATCCACTAATAAGGCAAAAACTATATGCAATTAAGGCATCGGAAACCTCCAATGCTACCATCACCTATGAAGAACAGAGGAAGAAGTAATCAGCGGCGCATATCATCAGCCGACAATTTCAACAGCTCCAAAAATTAAGGGGCCAAAAAACAGAAGCGTTGTGTGAAATTGAAATTTAACTTGGTTCTTATTTCATATGTTACAATTGAAGTAACCAAAAAAGAAATGCAAATGTATATAAATGAAAATCAAAAGCATAATAATCAGGAAATGAAGAAGAATCGCACAAGTACCTGAGCAGAGGAGTGTCGACAGTGGATAGGAGTAACAATGGAGAGTTGAAGAACCGAAGTAAGGGTTTTTGCTTCCGAGTTTTTAAGTTGTTTTTAAATATACTCTAAATTTAATCAATACTACAATTCCGTTGTAGTCTAGTTGGTCAGGATACTCGGCTCTCACCCGAGAGACCCGGGTTCAAGTCCCGGCAACGGAAAATTTGTTTTTGATTTTCCGTATTTATTTTTTATATTATTTAAATCACGTTGGCGGCCCATAGCCGGTTGGGCCCAATAAGAACATTTATAATAAATGGCTAAGAAACATAAATAAAGTATCATACCTTTATCACTATTTTCTTTTCTTTTTTGCATAAATTAAATAAATATTAAATTAAAGCTAGACACTTCTTTCAATCAATCATAGTTCAAGTTATGTCATTCTTGATCGGTTATTTTCATGCTACATTCGGTGAATGTTACATCATGTGGATTTTTATTCTTAATTTACACACACCAATATGGGTGTATGTGTAATTATGTATATATGAGTAGTAAATATATACACAATGTATTTCACCTAGTATAGCATATATAGTATAGACTTTGAGGGAGTAGTGAGTAGGATTCTCAAGGTATGGTATGTATCACTACCAGCTATTATTTTGACTTTTGCCACTCCACAGCATGCTTCAATTCCTAAAAAGACCCCTCCTTTTTATACCTTTCCATTAATATTTTTAGAACCTTGTCTTTAGTTGCTATACAAAGAAATAAAATACATCTTTTTGCCAACAAATTTATCATCTTATTTTTTTTTTCTTCACAATTGGACAACAAATTATGTGTGCATGCTGCATGTTCTACTATTCCAGTGGTCCCCCTCCCCCCCTTGTAATAAAACTGTTGGATTTGTGTGTTATTTGTCAAATCTGATGCCATACAATACAATACAATTTTCACATAGGTGCACAAACTGAATCCATGTAATATAGATAAGGTAAATTGCATTTGTTTGGATTTTCATTTCTTCTCTTATTATGTGTGTGTTTCGGTGTTTCTGTACTGTGTGTGACAAAAACAGACAACACATAACACGGGTTGACACATTACTCATTCACACTACTACAGCTACCATATACCCCCAATCTCTCTCTCTCTCTCTCTCTCTCTCTCTCTCTCTCTCTCTCTCTCTCTCTCTCTCTCTCTCTCTCTCTCTCTCTCTCTCTCTCTCTCCTACTACTTATAAACAATCTCTATAAGGTTGCAAAAAAAGAGAAATGACAGCAATAATGGGGTCCAAGAAGAAGTTATGTGTAATGTTATTAATCTTGTTGTTGAGCAATATTGTTATTACTGCAAACTCTTCCAAATCACATTCCAAGAAGAAGACCAAATTCAACGAGCTGCGAAAAACCGAAAAGCGCTACTTCGATTGGATAAAACGAATGAGCTCTCGCAACCACTCTACCAACAGCTTCGTCGAGGCCAAGAACAAATTCGAGCCTTGCAAATTTATTAAAGTCAACAAGAACCCTAAATTAGGAGACTTCACAACTGTCAAAAAGGCCATTAATTCTATCCCTCTTTTCAATCCGTGCCGGGTAGTTATTTCGGTTAGTCCTGGAACTTACAGGTATACATATATATGCATTTTTTTTTTAATTACTATCACTTTCTTTAATTTTTTTATTATTAAATAATAATGTTGATTTTAAATATGTATGCATGTAGGGAAAAGATAGAAATTTCGGCGAGTATGGCATACGTAACATTGGAAGGAAGCGGTGCGGCAAAGACAATAATCCGGTGGGATGACACGGCTGATCGGATTGGACCTAACGGAGCGGCGTTGGGTACTTACGGCTCCGCTACTTTCGCCGTCAATGCTCCTTTTTTTCTTGCCAGGAACATCACCTTTAAGGTATATATCTCTATAATATAATATATATATTGTTGAATGACCAGTTCAACCAAAAGTTTAAGTTGTTAGTGAAATGTATCAGAATAAGTCCCCAGCGCCGCTAGCAGGAGCCATCGGAAAGCAGGCGGTGGCCCTCCGCATCTCCGCCGATATGGCGGCGTTCATAAACTGCAAATTCGTGGGAGCGCAGGACACACTATACGACCACAAAGGGAGGCACTACTTCAAAAACTGCCATATCCAAGGCTCGGTGGATTTCATATTCGGAGACGGCCTCTCTCTGTACGACAGCTGTCACCTTCACGCCAAGACAAACAACTACGGTGCCCTAACTGCGCAGAAGAGAGAGAGTATGCTCGATGAAACTGGATTCTCCTTTGTCAACTGCAAGGTCACCGGTAATGGCGCCCTCTATTTGGGCCGGGCTTGGGGGAGTTTTTCTCGAGTGGTGTTTGCTTATACGTATATGGATAAAATTATCACGCCACGTGGATGGTATGATTGGGGTGATAAGCAGAGGCACATGTAAGTTTCTTTTTTACTCAATCGCTCCCTCTCTTTCAATATTTTCATGGTTAGGCCCTCTCGGATTTGAAAATTTACACAAACTTTAATTGAGGTTTGAGTTTAGCCAACATTTAACCACATTTATCGGTTGATTTAATTAGAAAAGATTGATTAGAGTAAAAATATTTCAGTCCAGTTAGTTTGTATTAAAATTTAAATTTTGAAGGGAGGTTTTTGTACTATTTTTGAAATGTGAAGGATACTATATTTAATTAGACCAAATTTGAGGGGAGGGTTGTGTAATTTACTCAATTTTTTGTTCACGGGTTTTTCACATTTTGTTCAAAGGTAAAAATAGAAATTTGAATAAGTAAATAGTCAAACAGAGCCTGAACTCAAACCTCAATGAAAGTATCTATAATTTTATCAAACATAAGGGGTCTAAGTGTAATTTTGCTTAACCTCATGGGAGGTACGTGTAATTTTGCTTTAAAATTGCATTTCATAGCATGCTATAGAATATATAACTATGTATTATGTAGTTAGATGAAATACGAATTGAAAATATCGGGGTTTTCTTTCTTTCTTTTTTTCGTGCAGGACTGTATTCTACGGGCAGTTCAAGTGTTCGGGTCCCGGAGCGAATTATGGTGGGAGAGTATCGTGGGCAAGGGAGCTCACAAAGCAAGAGGCTCAGCCATTTGTATCACTTAGCTTCATTGATGGCCATGAATGGCTCACTAATTTATGATCTAATAACAGAGCTTTTCATATATATATATATATATATATATATATATTAATTAGGATATATTGTTTGGGAGAGTACGATGCAACATTAATTCTTTTCTCATAATAGCTAGTCATTTATGTTATACCTATAGGATTGTATGTTGCAATCTTGACATGTATGAACATAATTGCAGAGATGTATACAATTGTTGTTTGTTTTTTTTTCAAGTAAAAAAAAGAACATGCTATTTTGGCAATGTATAAATAAATAAATATGTTTTAGATGTTATTTACAAACAAGTTTACATATTGTACATGTTCCAACACTTCCCACCTTTGTGCAATGCCATAACATTACTATGTTCCAACCGTTTGTCTTTGTACAAGTTGCCCTCTGCTCCTGCAGACAAAAAAAACATAGGGCAAAAACAAAGGATATTACCAATAATTAGATGATCAAACACAATTAAAGAACACATGGCAATACAGAATATATAACAGCAGAAAATACCTGTCTGTAGAATACTAAGACTGGAAAAGAGTTACAGTTGCAATGTATCCATTCTTCATCACCTGTAATTTGTAAGCATATCCAAAGAAACCGAAATACTGTAAGGCCTTGTTTGGGAATCATGATAGGACTTGATAGACAAATATAATCAAGGTTCGTCAAATGTTTTTGGTTTTGGTTTCAAGCCCTCGACAGATAAATTTATTTATTTCAAAAAAAAAAGATCTTATCAATCCCATCAATATACGCAAACAAGGCCAAATAGTTTGAAGTAAAGGACTCACCTCAAAGGCAACATTTGGATAACCATATACGAATGTAGATCCAAAAGGGTTGCTTGTAGAGCCTTGTGTTTGAATAGCAGCTCGACCGCAATCACCAAGAATTTCCTGCATAATTTTGAAAATAAAATGCAGGGAATTTCAAAACACAATATCCCAATTTTAATAGGATCAACAATTGTTCGAATAAAATGAAGTATGTTTGGTTAAACCAATAATAAATGTACATGTGTCACCTTGACTTGTTCCCACTTTGTGCTAGGGGTAATGCCATATTTAGAGGTATTCACATCCTGATGCATTGTCTCACCAACTGAAATATATTAATAAAAAAAATTAATTGATGTTAATCTCCTTCACCGTAAAATAAAATTAAATTGAGAAAAGGTGAATAACTTACAATCAGAACTATATATAACAAAGTTGCACTTCATGTATGAGTTAAAATCTGGATGCCCGGGATAGTTGGTATGCAGAACAAACTTCTTTACTTTATGAGTCTGCAGAACATGCCCAAAATCATCTCAAAACTCCATATTTTTATTTATTTGATCAACAACGATTTTTTTTTCACAATAATAAAATTAAAAAAAGAAATAGTACCTGCCAATCGAATAAAATATCTAAGCCATGGGTGAAATAATTGTAGAAGTAATCCCCACAGAGGGTTGTTCTTGGCCTAGGATCCGAAGCTGAATGGATTACCATTTGGTCCACCTGAGCCACTCACAAAACTTAATAATCACTCGACGTCATAAATTAATCCAATTAAAACTAAAAATTATAGTTAAAGTAAGAAAACACGAATAATTAAAACAGGTATATATGCCTGTTTTTGGTGAATTCCACAGGGGCGTCCTAGTTCAGTCCATACATCCTGCATATATATATATATATATATATATATATATATATATATATATATATATATATATATATATATATATATATATATACGACAAATTTTATAAATAAAAATTTAAAAAATAAAAAAAATTCATTATCATTTCGAAAGCATTCGTACCTGTGGTGATGCACCAAAAGGAATATGCTGGCCACCGACAGTAAACCATAATTCTTCCCCTAACTATTAAAAAAAATACAGGATATATTAATTCAGGTGAACTGCAAATTTTCAAAAGTTAAATATTCATGAAAAGAAAAACAAATGTGAAGAAAGGTTAAGAAAATATCCGACCGTGACTTGCACTTGTTCCATGTAGAGGCTCTTATCGGGCAAAGGAGGTACAATTGCCTTAGCCATTGAAGATCCTACACCAACCTTAGTGTCTGTAGAAGAGTCGTATATCGAGACACGACAAGTAACTGGAGTTGTTCCGTCTGGAAATTCTAACGGCAGTTCGGCTTTCAAATGCAAAGACAGGGGCAGAAAGGACAATTTAGCACCATGAATAGAGGATCTTGTTGTCTGAATGAAAAGACGTAACTGACAAATTATTACCTTCTCGTTTGTGACAGCATTCAGCATATTGTGGGGGAATTGGGAAAGCGAAGGATAAACCCTGTGAAATAAAGTGATTACGAATTGTTAATAGATAATACGAAATGGCACGAGAAATAAATAAATTAATTAGTTAATCAACATACTGGGTAAAATAGAGTGTAAACGCCCCTTTCTTTGTCATAAATGCCGGGATATGTGGGCCCGAAAAGAGCATAGACAGCTACAAAAGTGGCTAGAGTAGATGGTCCCCTGGAAGTAAAATCTATGTAAAAAATCAATTCTTTAAAATAAAAAATTAAAAAGCTTCGAATTTTGGCACAAGATCCTACCCGATCAAGGAAGTGGCATAACGCATCTGAAGCCGTTTGACATCATAAATTTCAATAAGGCGCAACCTCTGATACAGAGAATAAAATATTGAGCAGGATGTTGATGTATATGTGCTAGAACAGAATAAAAAATCCTTTTTGATTGGACAAAATTATATTTTGAAATAAAAAAACAGAATCTTATTTAAAGAGAAAATACCTGAGACCAAGGATCAAACCTAAGATGAAATCCATGGTCAGGAAAGCTAATAACGATGTCAAGCTTCAGAGGCTCCTGCAGATCAAAGGTTATGAATAAGTGTCTGCGTAATTCTTTTACATGACATAATGTAACAAAATGAAGACCTCTGAATTAGAAACGACAAACAAGAAAACTGCTAAAAAAAATCCAATCGAAATCTAATCAACAAAACCGACAATATAACCACAACCAAAGTCATGGATGCAGCAAGGTAAACGAGTACTTCATCTAAACTACAAAAATCAAACTCGGCATGTACAATAAAACACAATTTTTTTTCTCACAAAAAATGGATGCATGCAACAGATCGATTTTAGCGCCATTGTGAACCAATCAAATCAATGACAAACCTCGTCATAGTACTTGACATGAACAACGTCATAAACATTATGCTGCTGCTCTATCTGTGCAAAGGCTTCGCATATCGGCATCCCTGAAATTCACCGTCGAATAAATTTATAAACATCATCTTATGCACAACTTCCACTATAAAACAACACTATATATGAAGAACCCCCAAAAAAAATCAATCAAAAACTTGATCAGCTTACACAACCTGTGTCCTTATCAGAAAATCCCCCAAAAATATCATTTGAACATCGAACCCAAAAAAAAAAAAAAGGCCCCATGATTACAGAATCAATAACGAGCTGAGAGAAAAATGGTGAACAGAGTCCCAATCAATTATGCATCCAGGTTTAAAGGGGTAAAGTCCAGAAGCAATTTCTAATCAAACAGGATTTCTACCGATCAAATTAAGAGGTGAATTAGGGCTTACCGAGAGAGAAAGGGCCGATGCCGATACCGGGGCGAAGATCGAGTACGATCGAGCCCATGATAGTACCCTCGCACCTTCGTCTACTTCTCTGCATACTTCAAAACCGAATTGAGATCGGATTGAAGTATTTATGGGATTCGGACAGATTGACACGAAACCGACAATGAATTATGGGTTTCCAACTAAAAAAAGATGAATCTTTTATTTAACCCGAACGAATGATCGAAGAAGTAATCGAAACGGTGGGGATAAGAAATGTTGTTGAAGCAACAAAGATTGAATTTTTATTTGTTTCTCCCTTTCATAGTATTTGTTTGTGTTGGGTTCATGTAATATACGAGTTTGCCAAGGGCTTTTCGGGGAACTGTAAAAGCTGAGGTGACTATCCAATTTTTTTTTTTTGAATTTAATAAGTGGAGAAATTTTGAATTTGTCACACATGAAATAAGTTTATTTAAATTTTAGATTAAATTTTGCAATTTTTATTTGGGGAAACTACAGATAAATCCCTAATCCAAAACTCAACTCACAGATCAGTCCCTAGGTAGTTTCCCCAAGCAATTCAGTCCCTACTCACGCGCCTAACATGCAGTTCAGTCCCTAATAAAATGTGCAAATACTAAAATACCCTTTACTTTATACTAATTTTACATAACTTCTTTACAACTTCCAACGCGCCGTTTGTATTACACGCTCTTTGCCCGTTACATTTCAAAAATCAAACAACAAAAAAGAAGCTAAAAAGGCGCAGAAAAAAACCACCGTTCTTATACCCATTTTCAGACCAAGCAGAAACGAAGAACAGAGAAACCAAGAAGAAACGAAGAACAAAGAAGGAAGAAATTACGAAGCGCGAAGAATCAACAAACCACAGAAAAATAATAAAGCGAACAGAAAAATAAAAAATAAACAAACCCATTTATAAACAATGGTGAAGCAGGGCAAACAACAAGGTTTGATTTTTTTTTTTTTTTTTTTCATTTTCTTGGAAACAGACCCATTTGGGTGTTGCTTAAGCATGGCAAAAAGGTTTATTTGTTATAGAATTTCATGATTTTGAACATATCCACTCATGGGTATTATGCCTCCACTTTATTCGGTGTTTCCCCTAATCATTAAATCGGTTCCAATATTTGTTGTTCTGTTGTTTGGGTTTGCAAAGATCATTTATTTGTTGTCCAATTTCATGATTTTGTAACAGTTTTCTCATGGGTATTATTCTTCGGTGACATTAGCATGTCCCCAAAACATTTTGAGTCCTAACAAGGGTTTCATATAGGATATGGGAAAGAGGCTTATTGTATTTTTCGTACTGGTTCTATAGTATCATGCGCAGTAATGATATTAATAGTGCATTTCGATGGTATAATCTTTGATGGTTCTGTAGCATGTGGCATATGCCACAATAGTATTACTAGTGCCTTTGAATGGTATTACTAGTGACTTCGGATGGTATTGACATGTGGTACTAGAAGTATAATGTTTGATGGTCCTGTAGTATAAGTCATATGCCATAATAGTATTAATAGTGCATTTGAATGGTATTACTAGTGACTTCAGATGGTATTGACATGTGGTACTAGAAGTATAATGTTTGATTGTCCTGTAGTATAAGTCATATGCCATAATAGTATTACTAGTGCCTTTGAATAGTATTACTAGTGACTTCGGATGGTATTGACATGTGGAACTTTATAGTACGTTGTATTTGTTATAATTGTATTTGTTTTATGTGTATGTAATTGCAGGAATTGTTGTAAAAGAAGAAGGCAGCAAGCTATCAATAGGCTGCAGGTGCTCACCGTGGGCCTTTCAAACAACTATGGAAGGTGTGAAAAAAGTGATGAAGAAACAACATCATGAAGTACTGAAGAAAAATCCCTTCTATCACTACATGGACATGCCTAAAATAAACCACAGCTTCCATAGGGTTGTGTCTCTCATGCAAGCGTACAATCCAGAAGATCGGGCCTTCTGGTTTGGGGGAAATACTATACGCTTGGAATTCACTCCGCAGCAATTATCTATCGTATTAGGGCTGCAGTACGAAGGCGTACCGGTGGATGTGAATATGGATGGCAGAGACACTGATTTCATCACACGTATTTTTGATGGTAAGTTATCTTTAATGACGAGGCCATATATTGGTTATAAACTGGAGGCCTATGCAGTTATGACCGATCAACAATCTGTTGAAGATTTCAGCAGATTGTACACTATTTATCTGTTTAATACTATTCTACTGCCAAAGGGGAACAAAACGTTAGAAAGGTGGGTTTATCCGCATGTTGAAGATTTGGAGGTTTTAGGGTCTTTTGCATGGGGAAAGTTGGTGTATGATATTCTTGTTGAGAATATGGAGGGGTATCTGAAGGGGGGGTTGAAGTATTTTGATGGATGCACTATCGGCTTATTGATAAGTGATATCTAATAGTGAATATATATTATGTTATATTGAATATACCAATTAATATTGATTCCCAAATACGCAGGCATGGGTGCATGAAAGGATCACGTTACTAGGGGTTAGCACCAGTGTTTACAAATTTCCCCGGTTCTTCCGGTGGCAAGACAGCAAAATCCCAATCGATGAAGAAGCAGCTAGGTTGCTTTTTGATCAGATAAAACAAGTGCAGGTAATACTTTGAGTTACAAAATATATTAAGTATTAGGTATTTTCTAACAATTTTTTACGTTTATTAGGTTATACCATTTTCTGTGTACCCGAAAGAGAAAGCGTTGCTTTCTCCGGTTTTGGAAGTAATTTCTGGTCCAGTTGTTGGAATTAGTGCTGACAGATTTGTTGAAATAAGTTCTGAGAGTAGTGAAGATGAGATTGGAGACGTGGAAGCAACACCTGTAAGTCATTAATACAATAAACCCTAAACTTCATACTTCCGTTCACATTGGAACATACTATATGTCAACTAATATAATACTATTGTATAACATGTTTCGTACTATTGTTTTTTTTAGTTGTAGCATAAGAAGAATAACATAAAAAGGAAGAGGGGGAATGTAACAGAAGAAGAAAATAAAGAAAAAAAAATGCAGAGTAAGAGAAAGAAAGAAAAAGAGATAGAGAAAGAGAAGGAGATAGAGATATGGAAAGAGCAGGAGAAAGAGAAAGAGAAAGAGAAAGAGAGAGAGAGAGAGAGAATGAGAGAGAGAATGAGAGAGAGATAGAAAAAGAGAGAGAGACAGAAGAAGAGAGAGAGACAGAGACAGAGAAAGAGATAGAGATAGAGGCAGAGATAGAGATAGAGGAAAGGGAAAAAGAAGGAGAAAAAAATGTAGTAGAGGGGATGGAAGGTGAAGGAGAGCGAAGTGAAGAAAGAGAGCGAAATCAAGGAGACGAAAGTCAAAGTCAAAGGCCAAAGTCAAAGGCCAAAGTTCCACGCGTGCGAGGACGAGGACGAGGACGTGGTCGTAAACAAGTTCCTGTGTCCAAGGTTTCGGTTTCAGTCCCTGGGATCAAGGTATTTATGATTATATTAGTATTACATTATTATTATTTTTTGTCATAATTGGTGTGATTTATTCGTTGTATAGACTGCCGATTATTACCGGGGAAGAAAGGACTACGTACGTCGTGACCAAATATCCGAAGAAGATAGGATATTGTTGGATCTGTTCTTGGAAAGTGTTGATTTAGGGTAAGAGCACAACCACCTTGATAGTACATGTTAATGTCTTTAATGGTATATGTCAAGTGAATACATAGTACATGTTGACTGCATGTTATAGTATGTAGTAACTTTGTACATAGTATAAGTTTACTTATCCAATAGTACATGTTGACTGCATGTTATAGTATGTAGTAACTTTGTACATAGTATAAGTCTACTTATCCAATAGTATATGTTGACCACATGTTATAGTATGTAGTAACTTTGTACATAGTACAAGTTTACTTATCCAATAGTACGTGGTTATGTCTTACTGTAGTGAAACTATTGTGGAGAGAGGCCCACATCAATTGACGGGAAGGCATATGTGCGAACTATTATTTGATGAAATGCTGAGTGCAGAACACATAGATTTGTACTTGAATCTATTATGTTCAGAATCTATCATGAACCAACATGGACATGAGATTGATTACCTTGACTCCCCTGCCCAGGTATATAGTGGTTTAACAAATAATTTTGCATACATTACAATGTTTATCTAATATTCTCTATTATGTTTCGTAGCAAGAGTTAATGTCGCGACCTCGGGTGGACGTAGAACGAATGAGCGATGCCATGTTTGATCGTCTTCTCAATGATTTTACTATTTTTGGAACGATGGCTTTTGACAAGCTAAACACAGCAAATATCTTCAGTAAAACATTTGTCATGATACCTATCAATTCCAGTGAACACTGGTTCCTGCTTGTTCTGAACCCAATAGATAAATGTATTTACCATTGGAACTCCATAGACTATTCTCCGAATTTCCCAGGAATTGCGGATTATGTCGTAAGCCCATATTCTTGTAATTAGTTATTCTTTATTCTTGCGAATTGTTGTAGACTAATATAATATTTTATTTTCGTAGGCCTCGTTTTACAGCAAGGTGGTTGAAAGAAGGTCTGGGTTGGAGATACAATCGGAAGCTAAATGGGTTCATGGATGCAGGCAGCAGGATGGGAACCTTGATTGCGGCTTGTTTGTCTGCATGTGGGCATATTGTCATGCTGTAAACAGTGAATATATTTGGTTTAAGGCAAAAACTTGCGATATCAAAATACTTCGCCCAAAACTAGCAGCTATCTTTCTGAGGCATCGGGGAGTAGAAGTGGAAGCTAAATATGAAATAGATCTGGCGTTATTGTGAAAAAACTGGGAGTGGAAGTGTTTTGGGGTTCTTGTCTTTTTTGTAATTAATTAATGAACAGGTGAATGTGTTTTTATGCCATAAACAATCTGTCCTTTTGTTGTAGAGCTAATAATACTATTGATTAGCTCTACTCGTACTTTTTCATTGTATACATTGTACTATATGTTTCGATGAAATGTACTTGCCTTTTGAACACATGGTACTTTATTTTGCGATTAATTAGTTTGTATAAAGAATATAAGCGTACCATAAAAATGAGCAACAAATACTTTCTAGTCCATTCGAAGATACCTTGTCAACAATAGACTTGTACTTATTTGATGAACAAAGCGTACTTCACATGTGTATTCACAAAAAACTTGCCATAATCGATGTTGATTGACTCCCACATTGTCTCCATTATTGTTTTAGATGATTATTTTAAGGTAGGTGAACATTATTGTTGCGTTTGGAATACAAGATCCCATAAATATGTTGAATTTCATACATGATACACATATCTATACAATATAGTCATACATTGTCTCCATTCATTCTTAATAGTCTTAAACTGAAGAGTTGTGTCTTAAAATGCGATCATATGGATGCATTGGCCCGACAATAATATATAGAGTTTAAAAATAATATATGAATGGCAAACATATACTTTATCAGTGAACAAATCGTACTATAGTGACGACTCACTTGTACTTTAACGGCTTAAACATTATACTTAATTGGTGAACAAAGCGTACTATATTTTTTGATGAATTGAATTGTACCAATTTCATCGACGTTTTAATGATCAATAAGTACGGGAGTTGCATAAATTATGTTTTAAATGATTATTTTAAGGTAGGTGAGCATTATTGTTGCGTTTGGAATACAAGATCCCATAAATATGTTGAATTTCATACATGATACTCATATACTATACAATATATTCATACAAGTCTACAATGCTCAAGTGTAAAACTAATACTTTCCTCAATTCTTACCATAGTCGATGTTGATCGACTCCCACATTGTCTCCATTCATTCTTAATAGTCTTAAACTGAAGAGTTGTGTCTTAAAATGCGATCATATGGATGCATTGGCCCGACAATAATATATAGAGTGTAAAAATACTATATGAATGGCAAACATATACTTTATCAGTGAACAAATCGTACTATAGTGACGACTCACTTGTACTTTAACGGCTTAAACATTATACTTAATTGGTGAACAAAGCGTACTATAGTCACGAATAACCCGAACTTTACCAGCTTATACATTGTACTCTTATGTTCACTAATTAAACAACAGTACATAGGTTTTACATAGCATGTAGACTGCAAATATTACTAGATTCAACACTATCAAACTATGAACTACTCCACCTTCAGAATTGCAATTCTTCACTTCACTTTCTTGATGGACTTGGTTCATCGACGCACTTGTAGCTTCATTTTCTTCACGATTTGAGTTGGAAAAAGTTTGCCCAACTTCAAATGGTTCACACCAATGGGAGTAGCCATGGTGTGGGCAACAGTAAAATAACCTTCCGGGATTCGAAATAGTTTCTGAAACCATGATTATTGTTTTCTTCCCACAATCAAGACGCTTGCATTTCCCTTTTTTGTATTTTAACCCACTCATTTGAGTGGTGCTACTCGAAGAAGCCATGAATTAGAAACAAATGAGCCTATGTGTCATTTATGGTCATATTATGACTTGACTAGTTCTGACAATAAGCAACGGCTATATTATAAGCAACGGCTATATTGTAACGGTCATAAATTGAGTAAGTCATACCATCCTATCTCATAGATAATACCATGTGTAAATAAAAATAGTACCATTAGACTGAAAATGATAAACCATCAATGAACAGAGTACCTAATACATAGTACAAACTACAAATAGCAAAAACATAGTGCAAATTGAAACATAGTACAAAGTTCAAATCAACATAGTACAAATCACATAATAATAAAGTACAAACAGCCAGTTTTCATTCACTTCAATCACTTGAATAACATAATGGGCAATCATGTAAGCTCTCCTCCATCTTGTCCTCCCTGATGAAAAACATAAAATTTACATTAGAAACAAAACTAGTTAGTTTAAGTAACACAAATGCAGACAGTATTTACATTAAAAAAAAATTGCTAGTCAGATTGGTTGTGTGCAAGTACGACGATTGTGTCCAGGCTTCCCACAACGAGTACACTTCAGTTGACGAGTTTGCACTTGTGAAGGAATTCTTTTTGTCTTTCTACGCCCCGGTCAAGTTCTCGAATCAGGTGCATTAACAAAGACATCGGGCGGAGCATTACACGCATCGTACAAGTCAAAGTCCTCATCAAACGAGGGAATTGGGTTAATCGTGAATTGATATACCTGTTTGTACGTATCAATATGAAAGCATGGATCAACAAACTCATATACTGAGTATCCTTTTGACTCCAAACATGCACATGCATGTTTGCATGGAAGTTTTTCTAATTGCCATGATTTACAAGAACAAGTCTTGTACTGCAAGTCAACCTTATACGACTTGTCCTCATCATATACCTCAAAAGCGGTGCTACTTGATCTACAATATTTTAAGGAACGAGAGGCCATATGATTGATTGTTAATCTCTTTAGAATTTTCTTGCACAATATGCCAGTCATTGCCAAACTTTTTCCTTGTCGTTTAACTAGCATCTCCATTATTTTGATCCGTATGTGATCAATCATGGATGGAACAGGCAAAGATCGGGCATCTTTAACCCAACCATTCCAATTTTCTGCCTGATTATTGTTCACGATTCCCCATCTTTCTCCAGAAAAATAGGCATTGGCCCAATGATTTGGATCAGAATTCGAAATAAATGATGCCGCGAGAGGCATAGATTGCACTATACGAGAAATAGTTGCATCGAACTCCTGCCGAGTAGGAGCATATGCAGCATTATGTAAAACACTCGCCCAATATGACTTGTTGTGCAATGGGTACTTCCTCAGGACCTATATTATTTTGAAACATGTTATACAAATGTATGAAACATGCTATACAAATGTATGAAACATGCTATACAAATGTATGAAACATGTTATACAAAAGTATGACACATGTTACACAAATGTATGAAACATGTTATACAAAAGTATGAAACATGTTATACAAAAGTATGACATGAGGTGACAAATGGTACGTTCCAATTTGCATATTAAAGAGAATCAAAATACCTGAGTTCTAAAGTTATCCACCAAGTGTCGGAAACAATATGCATGGTGGCTACTAGAAAATACCAACGGGACGGCTTTAAGAAGCCCCGAATGACGATCAGAGAAAATGGTAAAAGATCTATTGTCATTGTGAAGATCTAGAATTTGTTTCAGTTTAATGCAAAACCACTCCCAGTTTTTATCATTCTCAGCATCAACAACTGCGTATGCCAATGTATATAAGGAATCATTTGGATCCTTGCACACAGCAGAAAGCAAGCATCCTTTGTACAGTTAAACCTCTATAAATTAATACTGTTGGGACCATCAAAATTTCATTAATTTAGCGAAATATTAACTTATCGATAAATTAATAATTATTAATTTATACATTAATTAATAAATTATTAATTTATGAAATTACTTTTATTATTATTTTCAATAAATACATTTTTTTTTTAATTATTTTACGTGTATATTATTCATTGTACCATTCGTCAATGCATTATAGAGCCCGTTTCACGAACGGAAGCTCTTAAAGCAGCAATGATATAGAACGATTTTATATTGAGTTATGACAAAACTATACCGAAAGTTCTAACTATGTTAAGAAAAGTGAGGGACGAGATTTATGGTAATGTGAACTTTAACAGAAACAAGCAACAATTAGATTGTATTGTATGAAACTTTCATTGATCTATAAAATATGAACTATACCATGTAATTTAAGAATTATTTTAATGCATTATTAATTTATATATTATATGGGGCTTCTTAAATTTTTCGAATGTGTATTATCTTATAAATTTAGCGAATTATTAATTTAGCACGTTGTCCCCGAGTCGGGACCGGGAAAATTTATTATTTAAGCGAGGTTATTAATTTATCGGGTATTAATTTATCGAGGTTCTACTGTACTTATTTTTAATGTGAGTCCCATCCAAACATATCATCGGCCTACACCGATGAAAGCCGGAAATAGAACTCCCAAAACTAATAAATATTCGAATAAACTTTTGAGTAGCAGGTTCAATCTCATACTCTGCCATGCTACCAGGGTTATGCATTTTTAATGCACGACAATAGCGTCTCAGTTTATCATAATATGTCGTCTCATCACCATGGATATGACGCATTGCTTTTTCTTTACCCCTCCATGCTGTGTAGTACTGAAGCTCCAGACCATAATCGTCTCGGATATCTTCTAACATACCACATGGTGTGTAAGCTGGCTGCGTTCTCAATTTTCGTTTCATAATTTGAGCAATCCATGTAGCATCGGCTTTAGGATGACCCCTTGTACGAAGAGTAGCATCACCACAAGTGTGCTCAAGATTGCACTTGCGAATGCTAAATAACTTATCTGACTTGTACAATGATGCATAAACCCTCCATTTGCAGTTTTCGTCAATGCATACTGCTATGATCTTTTGTTGATCATTTTTCATGTACTTAAATGATCGATTATTAGCAATAGAATAGTTTTTCAGCATATGCCTAAAATCATCAGGATCTTTAAAAAACTGATTCTCCCCACGGATGCAATGTCTCCATGCATCAATTGAATTTCCAAGCGGATTACCCTCGATTTCCATCGATTGATCGCCGCTTTTGGTTTCAAAAAAATTTTAAAAATGGATTACAATAGAGTGGAATCCAAATAACAATGTACATGAAAATATCATAACAATGCACTGGTTCCATACTATCTTCTCCATTATATAATACTAAGTTTTCCCACAAATAGTACCAAGTTTACCTATCACCCATACTATTCAGATGAAGGTTACGTACTATCTTCCCCATTATATGATACTATGTTTTCCCACCAACAGTACCAAATTTACCTATCACCCATACTATTCAGATGAAGGTTACGTACTATCTTCCTCATTATATGATACTATGTTTTCCCACCAGCAGTACCAAATTTACCTATCACCCATACTACTCAGATCAAGGTTACGTACTGTAAGTACCATACGTCCATACCATTATATTTATATTAGCATGATACTATTATGTGCCATATTTTATACTATGTATCACACAATAATTAACAACCATAAAGAAATGCATTTCAGTAGTACATAAAAAGATGGAGACCTACCAGCCATCGGTGCGAACCCTCTTTCCACGCGAATTAGCTTCATCTTTGCGGATCACGACAATGTCGACCACACTCATCTTCATTATCAGATGCAATGCAACCATATTCTCCACATCTTCATCACTGCCCAATGTCACATACAATCTTTCCCGAGGAGCCAAGTATTGGAGGATCAGTGCATCTGGATGGATATGATTCCATTTGTTGATAATAGCACCATATATCTCCGTTAAGGTCGAATTACTTTTTATGGAAATAATGTGAAGTTCCATTTTGTATCGACAACTTCCAAGAATCACAGCGGGTAAATCATTTGATACATCATTTGTAGCCATTGTGGGGTGGGTGGGTTTTACAGTGATTTTTTCGCCGGAAAAAGAGCAAACCAGAGGAGAGAAAGGGAGAAGAAATAGAGAAGAAAGAGAGCAGATGAAGAAAGAAAGAGAAGATGAAGAGAGAGAAAAGCAGGAGAGAGAAAAGCAGGAGAGAGAAAAGGGTGAGAGTGAAAAGAGAATATAATAAAATATTCAAAATTCACATTAGGGACTGATCTGCATGTCAGACGCGTGAATAGGGACTGAATTGCTTGGGGAAACTACCTAGGGACTGATTTGTGAGTTGAGTTTTGGATTAGGGATTTATCTGTAGTTTCCCCTTTTTATTTTATTTTTTAAAAGAAAAATGTATTGAAAGAAGATTTTGAGGAATGGCCCAAAAAATGTTTTACAAATGGCCCTTTATTATTTTGGGCCGGGCCTAAATATGGACTCATTTTAAAGACTCTATTAAGATATCCTAAAAAAAATATATATATATATATATAATAATAATAATAAATAAATAGAAAATGAACTTTATCAGGAAATAAAGAGAAGGAAATTATTATTATATTCCTTCTCTTCATTATAGGAACAATGTTTTTCTTTATTTGAAAATGACTTATCTTTCCTAAATTTAGAATTATGTCTTAATTTAAAAGTATTAAATTTCATGTTTTACTTTTAATGGATGATGGCTTTGTAGGTATGAAAATAAGGAAGTCTTCATTGTAAGTTATAATGACATAATCAAAGAGAAGAAGTATGTAAATGAAGTGGATTAATTAGCATTTATTTCTTGCTTTATTATGTGTTCATAAAATATGTTAGCTTGGATTTACATTACAATTAAGATTATATTTAGTCGTTTACAATTTTTTGGAGAAATGAAAAACTAATTCCAAGTATTTTCTAAATATTTTGGAAAAAAATAATATTGGAAATCGCAATGAAAAAACTTGTTCCGAATAAAAATATGATCTTTATCCACATACGTGATATTTGACCGAAAAAGTAAACTTTCGAAAATTAAAATGGAATGAAAAATCAAGATCTTATATATAAAATTATAGTGGAGAAATAGAAATTGACGAAATTCAGAAATTATGTTCCAACTTAAAACATGAAGAAATTTAAAATAAAAAAAGACTTAAAAGTTTACTAATTAGTGAAATAAATTAGGAGATGAATAAATTAGATGAAAGAAATATAGCGTGTGTTTTAGTACGATTGGGAAGTTGTGAGTTGTTGATGCGATCTCTTGTGTATCATAAGATTTCTTTACTAAACGTAAGAAAACTCTTCTTTATTATTTCTCTTCATATCAAATAACGTAGGGTTTGAGCCCTTAAATAACCAAAAGACCTAATTACCTAATATGACTCTAACTCTCCTAACCTAATCCAATCTAAGTTTACGGCTGCACAAATAACTTGTTACTCAATTAACTATGAAAACCTATAATAATAACCTAACTACTATATTAATTAATAATAAACTATTAACTAAATCAATACTTAAATAATATATTAAATAATAAAATACTAACTAACTTATAATTAATCGATATATATAATATATCGTATCAAACCACCCCTCTTGAAATGAACCTTGTCCTCAAGGTTCCAATAATTGCAGCTCTTATTGCAGCTCTCTCTTTTACGCTTCCACCTATGTTTGACTACATCGAATTGCGTCCCGAGTGAATCCGAAAAACATGACGAACGATCAAGATCTTTACCACATTGTTTATGTTGATCGAACGAACTCCTCAAGGCTTTTGGAAAAATTCTCAATATTTTTCCCGATAAATAAGCCTCTTCAATTACCTTTTCAGATTCCGGTTCATTCACAATCACCAATTCTTGTTCGTCCTTTTTTCTTTCAACAACATGGAAATCTCCCAATATCCATTGTAGTTCTTCATTCTCATATGTGGTTAATTCCTCATCTTCGTCCCAAATTACCTCCGTTAACTCCGATTCTTCTTCTTTCGGCTCTTCGTCCCACTTTATATCAGTTGAATCCGATTCTTCTTCTTTCGGCGAACTCTCAAAAATTTGGGGCTCTTCGAAAAAGTCATCGTCGTCCTCTTCCTCTTCCTCTTCCTCCGGCGATAGACTCGGCATCTTTGGCGGTGGTGGTGATGGCCGTGGTGGTGACGGACAGCGGTCCCTTCGGCAGCGGTCCCTTCGGCTTTTGTGATGGCGTTGACGTCGTCCGTGACTTTGTTCGAGCAATTTCTGAAAATTAATCCGTAATCTCTCTACGGATTTCTCCAATCGCTCCAACCGTCTTGTTTCTGACATCATGATTTTCACAAAGTTTTGATGTGATCTCAACTTTGCTCCAGCGTAGCTTTGATGTAATCTCTGCCTTGCTAACGAAGCGTTGGTGTTAATCGCAACTTCGCTCTGATACCAATTGATGCGATCTCTTGTGTATCATAAGATTTCTTTACTAAACGTAAGAAAACTCTTCTTTATTATTTCTCTTCATATCAAATAACGTAGGGTTTGAGCCCTTAAATAACCAAAAGACCTAATTACCTAATATGACTCTAACTCTCCTAACCTAATCCAATCTAAGTTTACGGCTGCACAAATAACTTGTTACTCAATTAACTATGAAAACCTATAATAATAACCTAACTACTATATTAATTAATAATAAACTATTAACTAAATCAATACTTAAATAATATATTAAATAATAAAATACTAACTAACTTATAATTAATCGATATATATAATATATCGTATCAAAGATGAATAAATCATAAATGTGAAGATGGAAGAAGATAATAAATAAATAAATAAATAAAAAAAAAAGACTAAAAAAGAAGGAAAGAGAGAGAAAATGGGAATCTGAGTTGGGCCACCTTCTTTCTTCTTCCACCTCCTCCTCCGTCAGTCAGTCAGGTGTCACATGTCTACGTCTCAGACCTAATTCACAGATGGCCGGAGGAGATACTCCAATTATTCTACCCTTTCTTTTTCTTTTTCTCTTTTTTTTTTTTTTATTATTATTATCCTCCCACAACAAATACAAAAACCCAAAGTAACTTTTTCTCGCACTATCATTCAATCACCTTAAAAAAAAGTTGTAGAGAGAGAAAGAGAGAGAGAGGAGCCCATTTGAACCTCCAATCACGTGTTCCTCAATTCTGTGCTGGCCCCCCATGGCCATCCCCCGCGTTTCAGTTCATTGACTCTTTTCTGTGTGACATAGCGTCAAACACTTGGTGGGTGTGTTATGTGTGTGTGTGTGGGGCTGCTCTCTTGCTAATTTCAACTTCTTTTGTTTCGACATAATTTTACTCTCTAAAGTCCAAGACTTTGCTCACCGAGTCACCCCATCCCCTGCTTCAACCCACATCCACCGTCCATTTTTTTTTCCTTTTTTTAAATTCTTCTTTCATCTCGCAATTGGGTTTTCTTGATTTGCTGAAAAGAGGGCAAAGTGGTGATGATCGTGGATTTCGTTTCTTGCTCCGAATTTGACAAGTTTGGGGTTTGAGTAGGTTTTATGGAGAACATAGAGACTTTGTTGGCTGCAGTGGCTCAGACCCAAGGCTTTGACGACGATGAGCCTGTTGTTCCTACTCCTCCTCCTCCGCCGCCGTCAAGGTTAGTGAACTTTGATTCTTCGCCGGAGATTCCAGGCGATGTGGGTGACTCTCAGCTGGTTGAAGCTCCTGTGGAGGTCTCCAGAGATCTTCTGCGTTCGACGGCGAACCGGCCGCCGGAGACTGCAGTTCCGGCGACGGATCGGGTGATCGGAGCTGACGATAAGAAAAAGAGAGGAAGACCGCCGAGGGGGCAGCTTGCAGTGAAGCCCCCGCCGCAGAAGCGAGCAAAGCAGGAGGATGAAGACGAAGATGTTTGCTTCATTTGCTTCGATGGGGGTTCTCTTGTGCTTTGCGACCGCAGGTAAGTTTAATTCTTGTGAAATTTACTTCCAGATTTTGTTAGGATTTGACTCGTTCCGAATTAACTCGGCCGGAGTGCGATTTTCACACTCTGTTAAGGAAAGTTTTACTTCATTATTATCTAAAGTAGCATAAAAAGGAAGTCTTTTTTATGGAATGTTAACTTTAGAGTTCGTCCCTAATGTATAGGGGCTGTCCGAAGGCTTACCATCCGGCCTGTATTAAGCGAGACGAAGCGTTTTTTAAATCAAAAGCTAAGTGGAACTGCGGTATGTTGATCTTTTCATCTGTTTGAGTGTACTGAAGTCTTAAAGTTTCCATTTTTTTTTTGTTTTTGTTTCGATAGAAAATTTCTTGTTTTTTCGGTTCTTATGGTGGAAATTTTGACCTACATGTCTCTGAATTCTCCCATTGAATTTGTATTACTATGTGTGGTAAATGGTAAGATACCTAGTAAAGATGTGGGCAATGCTTGTTAATTTGGACTAAACGTTCTTGTAAGTTTGTGGGCTAATAAGCATATTTTGAAGTGAAATGTACGTGACCATGTTTCTTTTATAGTCTCTACGATTCTTTGCTAATTCATTTGTCTGCTCTTTTATCTTATCATAGTCTTGAATGCAAGTTTTCATAGATCTCATCTTATGGAGCTATTGATTTTCAGGATGGCACATATGTAGTGTGTGTAGAAAGGCTTCTCACTATGTGTGCTACACTTGCACGTATTCATTGTGCAAGGGATGCACTAAAGATGCCGATTACGTGTGTGTTAGAGGCAACAAAGGCTTTTGCTCAACGTGCATGAAGACTATTACGCTGATGGAAAACCAAGGCCCTGTAAACAGTGACTCGGGGGTATGCACACTTGTTTTTTTATGTTTTTTGGATTTGTCTCTCTCATATTGTATCTACGTAGAGCAGTTGAAATTGATTTTTATATTATATCTACTCTTTTTATTAAAGCTTGCCTAAAATATATTTTCTTCTGTTAAAATTTGTTGTAATAGGACACTCCTTTTTGATAAATCTCGAAACATGCTGACATAGTATTTTATGCAGGTTCAAGTAGATTTTGACGACGTAACTAGTTGGGAATATCTTTTTAAGATGTATTGGGTACCCTTGAAAGAGAAGTTATCCTTAACGATGAGTGACCTCACGAAAGCTAGAAATCCCTGGAAAGGTGTGGCTCCAGTCGTTTGCACGCCACAGTTGAGTAATGTACTCGATGGAAAAGTTTCTATTCCTATCAAAAGTTCTGAACATTTGGAGATAAATAAGCTCGAAGAAGCACAGAACAAAACGTTAATGCCAGCTGTATCAAGAGCCAGTAACCACATTGAGATACCAAATAGCAATAGTGGGGAAAACGAGACGATCTTTAGCAAAGACACGAAAATTCTAAACGCTAATGAAACAAGCATTGGAGGCAATTGTGGGAAAGACACTTTCAATCCAGTAATTAAAAATGAAGAAGACAATCTTAGCATTGTCAAAGATAGAGGTGAGCCAAGAGACGGAAATCCAGACAATTCAGGTACTGACAAAAATCGTAAAAAAAAATCTTCTTGAATCTTACTTTATTATAAATGAGGGTTCTCATAAAGATTTTTTTTTCCAGCTGGATTTGTTGATTCTGTTGCAAGTGGCATGGAAGTTGATGTAGACAACTCGTTGATGCAAATAAAGAGTAAGAAAGAAGAGATGTTTGGAGAGAGTGAAGAGAGAAAACCCCAGAATAAATCGAGGGACTATGCTGCAATTGATGTTCATAATATTAACTTGATCTATTTGCGGCGTAATATGATGGAGAATCTCGTTGAAGATAAGGAGAATTTCCATGATAAGGTCTTAGGATCGATTGTGAGAATCAGAATTTCAAGTGATGACCAGAAGCCAGATGTTTACAGGCTTGTCAAAATTGTAGGTATAGTCGCATTGAATCATCATCGCACTTTTTCTCCTTCATATATATATATATATATATATATATATACATGTATGCATGGATGTATGGATGTATAACTGTCTTATGGTATTCAGGGACTAGAAAGGTGGCCGAGCCATATAAAATTGGTGATAGGACAGCAAATATCATGCTTGAAGTTTTAAATTTAGATATGCAAGAGGTCATATCAGTTGATGCCATTTCAAATCAAGATTTTACCAAGGTAGGTCGAATGCAGAATTGGTCTTAATTTTCTGAAAGTTTCGACCGTATTTTCTTGTTGGGGTATTTTTTTAATATCTATAAAATAGAAATAGGGTGATAGAATCTAATTGTTGGTTCCATCTTTGTTGCCTAATAATTTGTTTTGACAAACTCAGGATGAGTGCAGACAGTTGCACCAAGGCATTAAATGTGGGCTCATGGAGCAGTTCACTGTTGTAAGTATACTATGTAGCATTGCTTCAGAGTTGGACCTGAAATTGGAAAAGCGGTTATTTACTTGTATTTTTGTATCTTGGTAGGATGAAATAAAAAAGAAAGCTATGGCCCTTCAACCAGTTAGGGTCAAATATGTGAGTTCGTAAACTCTTAACTACCTGAATTTAATTTGGTTCATCTGTTTCTTTTATTTTCAATTCTTTTTAATTTTTCAAGATTTGACTTTCATTTGGATGTTCTATATTTGTAAATGTAGTGGCTGGAGGCAGAGATATTACAGCTAAATCATCTTCAGGATCAAGCTAGCAAGAAAGGGCGTAAGAAGGAATATCCTTTTTTTTTTTCATCAATGTTTTAACTTATCAAACAGCGTGGTAATGTTTGATGCGCCAAGTTTGCTAAAGAAACATAAGATATTTCTGTCGAACAAATGAGCTAAATTTCTATTGTGAAACTGTATCTGTAGCCATATTCTTGACACTAGACGTTGCACATGTTTCTTCCTTGACCAGTTATCACGCTCAGAGAACATGTACGTAAAATACAGCTACTAAATTCACCTGAAGAATACCAGCGCAGAATTGTTCAAGTTCCAGAAATACATGTCGATCCAGATGTAATAAGCCCAGATGCTGAATTGGAAGATGCAAAAAGTTGTGATAACAGTAGAAAAGGTATTATCCCATCAGTTTATTTCTTTGCTTTTCTTACACCATCAAAGATTCTAAGTGGGGTCATCGTCGTTTTATACAGATGAACATGTCATGTCAAGATACTCGGAATCTTCTCAAGTAAATGGTAAGCCAGTTTCTCCTAACAAAAATGGTGAAGGATAATTCTACCATGTTGATTTTCAGTCGAAAATTTGTTTCCTAGTAATTTAATCAGAGACTATTATTTCATACACTTCCTCAGGTAAAGAAGATGGAGAGAAGATAGATGCATGTGTATCAGATAATTCAGAGAAACTAATAGATCAAGTTAACGTTACTAACTCAACAATTGGTGGTAGAAATGAATCAAATGATCAAAGGTCAGAAATGGAAACTTCGAGCGCAACTGTATCTGTGCGGAACTTTCTACCTGTCAATATTATCGAAACCGAGAAATTATGGCATCATCGAGATCACAATGGTAAAATTCAAGGCCCATTTTCGATGATGCATTTGCGCGACTCGAGTAAAATCGGACTTTTTCCACACAATATGAGAATATGGACGAATCACGAGCAATACGACTCGTTGCTTCTGACAGATGCTCTGAGTGGGAGATTCCATGGGGCATCCGAATGGAGACATGACAGAAATGATGGAGACAGTAAACAGAAAGAGACGGCCTCTTGTAATAACGCAACTGTTTTGCCCGACAACAATAGTGGATCTGTGAGGGCAAACGAGTCTCCCTCTTGGCCTCAATGCTGGGATTTGCTTAAAGATGATGAGGTCAGCAATGGCCCACAAAATACCGAAAAGAATCCAAACGTGCCGAATCAAATCGAGACAACTAGTGGAGGAAATAAATCTTTACAAGAAAAAGAAAATCCGAGACCTTTGCCTATTGATTTGAGCTTGAACGATATAGATATAGACTCGGGTTGTGTTTCTGCACCTGTATCCACAAACTTCCCTTTGCAAAACTCTGGTATACTTGAGCTTCTAAGTCCTAAGGAAGATCATAAGGCCAGCGAGAAACCGCCACCTGGATTACCGAATTTCCCCGTGCCAAATGCGGGCCCCAGCTGGATTCCTGAAGTAGCTAACGAATGGTGCGGGTATGCATCCACACCGGCGAAGCCATGTGCCGCGGATACGTGGGATTCGGATCTTGCCTCTGCCCCTTCCCAGAGACCTCACGAAGTTACAAACTGGCTGGCAATGATGAATGAGCCGATTGAATTCGATGCTTTGGGGGAAGAATCGGTTTCGGATTTGTTGGCTGAAGTTGATGCGATGGAATCGCAGGGTGTATTTCCTTCGCCTACTTCAGCTATGAAGTTTGCCAAGGAGATGCTAGACTGTAGAGACGATTGCTTTAGTTCGATCGAGGAATTTAGCTCAACCAATGATGTTTGCAAACCGGTTATTGCATCATCATCTGTGATCGAGGGTCTAGATTCTTTCAACAATTCCTCGTCTGTGGGGAGTGCTGTAGAGAATAATAATTCCTCCTCAGTTTACACAGGTGGAACGGGTTCGGATTTCCACCAAGAAACAGCGGACCCCGGCTGGGGAGCGGTGCAGGGGAATATTAACCTGGTTACGGTGCAGGGTAACGTGAATCTTGTGTTGGGGGGACCTTCGGCTCAGGGAATGGCGAACATGGGGTGGGCTAATCCGTACCAGACAGCAGGTTGGGGTAATCCGAACCTGAACCAGAGCCCAGTGAATGGGAATCTACCGTGGGAGGGTCCACGGAAATACGGTGGGGAGAGGTTTCCTAGCCCTAGAGAGTGGGGGGGTTGTTATCAAGGTGGAGGTGAGCCGGGGTTTGGGAGGGGGAGGCTCCCGTGGGGGCGGCCTCCATTTAGTGGGGGTGGTGGTGGTGGATATTCGAGGCCACCACCGAAAGGGCAGAGGATTTGCAAATTCTACGAGAGTGGTCGGTGCAAGAAAGGAGCGTTCTGCGATTACTTGCATCCTTCGTAGTTATGTTGTCTTTTTGTTTTAGTAAGGTGATGGATTATATTTTGGTGCTAGTAATTTTTGTAATAATTAATAATGTGAGTAGCTTAGTCTGTGTAGGTGTTAGTTCATAATCTGTATGTTATTTGGAGAAGAAGAGATGATGAGTTGTTTAATTTGTGTATTAGCCCTTTTGAGGGCAATTTCGGAAAATCGTTCTCTCTCTCTCTCTCTCTCTCTCTTTTTTTTTTAACGTAAATCCAGCCTAGTTTCATTTGCTATGCATTTCACAATAGATTCAGCACTCCATCCGTCCAAGTTTTGCTTACGGTTAGCTCCTAATCCAATCGAAATGTCTGAAATGCCCTTTGTTCTAAATTGTATTTTTTTCTTCTTCATATTATCTAATATTTTATCAGTTGCAATCATGCATTTTCTATTTTATACACGTGTACGTAGCATCGGTGTTTCTTATTTACAGAAACACACACACACACACAGTGATCAACTTGAGGTTGAGGTGACGGAATTCTTCATTGGATCAGAATTTTCTTTGAATTTTAATTAATCATGATATTCTGCATTTCCGATTGAACTACGTACAAATTAAGGGGGAAAAAAACAAAAAAAAAAGATGTCATCATCATCGACGTCGATGCTGACGCCGACGCAAAAATACGGGGCCGGGGCACTCTTCGCGATGGCCCTGCACCAGGCCCAGATCCACCAGACCATCCAATTGGACGACGACGGCGGCGGTGCGGCGGAGGAACGCCTTAGTAGTAGCGGCAGTGGCTCCAACTCCGATTCCGAAGACCCTCAGTTGTGGGTCCATGAATCCTCCGGCCTCCTCCGCCCTATCTTCAAGTACGTAATAACCCTTGTTTATGTTTTTGCTGAGAATAAAATGTGTCTGTTTTTTTTTTTTTTAAGTTTTTGCAATTTACAGGTTTCTAGAAATTGATGGCAGCGCGTGGCTTGGATTGGAAGAAACTGCCGCTTACTCACCTGCAAATAATCATTTTGGAGCTGTTAGTTTCTTTTTCTTTCTTTTTTCCTTCGGCTTTAAAAGATTTTGATGATTGCAATTTTACCAATTTATTTATTATTTTCCTTATTTGATTTTAGTGTCTGAGAACTTTTTCACTAATCTTTGTGGCAAATGCTTAATGCTGCTTATTGAAACCTACATACATAATTAATTATTCCGAAGAATCATTTCCACCTGGGATCTTTTAGAATCTCAATATTCATGTAATCCAAGTTTGTGGAACACTTTGCTCTTCTATGTAATATGATTTATAATGGAGGGATCTTTTCTTTTTATCCAGTTCCTAAGATTACTCGTCGACGAAAATGGAGACGTGTTATCAGAAACCGCTGAAAAAGAAGTTGCCCTCGTAAAGGGCATAGATGCCATGTCAGCGAGCATGGAAAAATCTCCAGCCGAGCATGATTCCAAAAAGGAAAAACAACGCGAGTACGAGACTGCCTGTAAGGAGAAGTTTTCAACCCCCGAGTCAATTGAAGAATCGAAAATCAAAGATAATTCTCAGCAGGAAACTAATGTTATTGCTACATCTGCTGTTGAGCAAGACCATAAACGTTCAATCTTTGAAAACGATGGAAAACCAATGGAGGAGGCAAATGTGGTTAGTTATACTAGGAAAGTGACGGTTCTGTACGAGGTTCTTTCAGCTTGTCTGGCTAATATTCCGGAGGAGGATAATAAAGATGCCACAAAGAGAACAAATGGTTACGATGCGAGGCATCGTGTGGCGCTCAGATTGTTAGCAACCTGGTTCGATATCAAATGGATTAAAATGGTATCTGCCCTTTTAGTTGTTTGTTTGAAACACTCGTTTAAAATTCCGAATAAATAATCTCCTTGATAAGTGTAGACCCGAAAAATTATTGGGTTTACCAAACATCAAACAGAGTTGAGTTATTTAATTAATCATGGATAAGCTCCCTAGCCAAACGAGGCCTTAACAGAAAAATGATATTTATATTTTGTTTGAAGGAAGCAATTGAAACGGTGGTTGCTTGTTCAGCAATGGCTATACTGACGGAGGAATTGAATGAGGAAGATAAATCACCGGAAAGCACGTGGGCTAAGTGGAAACGTGGAGGTATCATAGGTGCTGCTGCAATAACCGGAGGTACCTTGATGGCCATTACCGGAGGTATATCTCATTATCCAATTTTTTTAAAAATTATTTTAATTATTGTTTTGGAATTTCGGGTTTATTTAAAAACGACAAGAGTGAACAGGTTTGGCTGCTCCAGCTATAGCAGCTGGTTTTGGTGCATTAGCACCTACTTTAGGGACTATAATACCAGTTATAGGGGCAAGTGGTTTTGCTGCTGTTGCTAGTGCCGCTGGAAGTGTTGTCGGTTCTGTTGCAGTTGCAGCTTCTTTTGGTGGTAATTACTTCAATTTTCACTTCTTTTTCTTCTTATGATTTAATTTCTTGAATATGCTTTTCAATGGATTTGTCGGAGTCTTTTTTATGTACATTGCCATTGCCATTACTTCTGCTATGCTTTTCTTGATTTTACTAATCAAGCATTAAAAAAAATCTTAATTAGTTGATTAATCTTAGTTTTGCTTAACGACCCTGAAATCTCGCTGATTTTGGCAATTGAGTTAGCTGCTGGAGCTGGACTTACGGGGACCAAAGTGGCTAGGAGAATCGGCGATGTTGAAGAATTCGAGTTCAAAACCATTGGCGAAAACCATAACCAAGGAGTGAGTCTTTTCCTTTTTGTTTCTTTTTTTTTTTGGTTAACAATAATAAAAAAAAATCAAATCGTGTTACAAATACAAATGGAGTGAGTCTTGCAAATTTGTTCTTTGCTCATGAAATAAATATCTTACCAGCGACTAGCTGTTGAGATCTCGATTTCAGGATTTGTTTTTGAGGAACAAGACTTTATAAGACCTTGGGAAGGACAACATGATAACTTGGAAAGGTACAACTACCCTTTTTCCTACATTGTAACATGGATTTTTTACCTTGTAATAAGGAATAGTGGCGTCGTAATATTTTACTAGTATGCGGCTTTATGATGATTTCACTAAGGCATTGTTTGGAAACATTGACTGGGATCGGTAAAATTGATTGAATTAGTTAGGTTACATCATCTGTGATAATCTAAAATGTGATTACCTTAAGTTTGGGAATTCTGATTATAAAATCCTTGTATTGAATAACATCTTTCGTAGTGTAATAATAAGTGTTGAATTTGTATCCTTCGTATGCTTGATAAAAACCAAGGCCCTTTTTTTTTTTTTATCACGGGCTTGAAACTTAAATCCAAACATTTGGCCGAGTATATAGTCTATCAAGCCTAATCATAATAACCAAACAAGCCCTCTTTAAAGCTTAAAATTTTTAACATGTTTTAGGTATGCAATACAGTGGGAGTCGAAGAATTTAATTGCAGTAAGCACTGCTATTCAGGACTGGCTTACTTCAAGTAAATGATTTTTCTTTATTCAGCTGAATATTAAAAAACATTACTTAGCTATATATAATATTAGCCGGAAAGTTAAAACACAACCAAACTTTTATTTCTTTTTTTTAATGGCAGAAATTGCGACGGAGATGATGAAGCAAGGTGCCATGATGACTGTGCTAAGTACTCTAATGACAGCACTCGCTTGGCCATCAGCATTACTCACTCTTACTAATTTTATTGACAGCAAATGGACTATTGTTATTGACAGGTTTTTTATTTTTTTTATTTTTCCCTTTTCACTGAGAACTTCAGAAGTTGTATAAATATTATTGCAAAAAATAATATTTATACATCTTAGTTATGCCATTTCTTAGCAAGAAAAAAGAGTTAACGGTGGTGCTATTTATGTAGATCGGATAAGGCGGGAAAATTGCTTGCAGAAGTGTTACTGAAAGGGTTGCAAGGGCAGAGGTATATATAATAATATATAACTATTACTATATTGCATTCAGTAAAGTTAATGTTTTTACAGTTGGCGCAATTTCTTATATTTGCGGTGACGGTGATTTATCACAGGCCTGTGACTCTAGTAGGTTTCTCGCTCGGAGCAAGGGTAATATTCAGGTGCCTCCAGATTTTGGCTGAAAGTGAAGCTAATGGTATGCATTATCTTTTCATTTATTAGGACATTTTCTTTATTTTACTCTTTTTTTTTTTCCTTTTTTTTTTTTTATCAATTTTGGGTAAAAGATGTTTGGTTTTGTGCAAACGACTATTTACTTTCTCGATTTTCATCAGCTGGACTTGTGGAAAGAGTTGTTTTGCTCGGAGCTCCCATTGCAATTAAGGACATGAATTGGGAAGCTACTCGAAAGGTAGTCGTTGAGCATTTTTTTCAAAAAAAAAAAGAAAACATAAAAATAATAAATAAATAAAAAAGAAGTGCTAATGAATAAACTGTCTATATTGTGCAGGTGGTGGCTGGGAGATATATAAACGCATATTCCACAGATGATTGGATGCTTGGAATAGCATTTCGTGCCAAGTATGAATTCTTAAAACCAAGTTATTTTAATTGAGTTGAAAATAATAAAAAAATAATAATTTTCTACCATTGAACATCGTTCGATTCAATATTATTGAGCTATTATTGTGTTTGAACAACAGTCTTCTTACCAAAGGATTGGCGGGAATTCAACCGGTTGATGTGCCTGGCATTGAAAACGTAAGCGTCTTTGCAAAGCTGATTAATTATTTTTTTAGTATTATTATTTTTTTTTTTTCTCAAAATGCAAATACCGAATTAAACTTATATTGGTATCTATCTCTACTCTTGAATCTAAACAGGTTGATGTGACTGAAATTATCGAGGGTCACTCCTCGTATCTATGGGGCACTCAACATATCCTAGAACAGCTTGAGCTCGATACTTACTATCCCGTTTTTAACCGTAAGATTGTCAAATCATAGATTATTGTCTGTTTAGTGCACAACATAATCGAAGATTAGGGCAATGTTTTGTGGCGGAATTCCGTGGAATTAGGGATAGTGGAATTGAGTGTATGGTTTTCGTGGAATTTCTAGTGTTTTGGTTTCTAGTATTCTTGAATGTGCAGAATGTTTCTATTTTTCGAATGTCCTAAATAAATGGTTATATTTGTCATTCATTTGTAATTCCATATGTACTTTTATAGTTGATACAATAACAAACTTTTTTTCTTTAGGCTCGATTTGTTATCAAGTAAATTATCTGATTATGTTGAAAAATTGATCTTGATTAGTAAAAAACTAAAACCAAAACTTTATTTATTTGTATGAAACTACATCTATTTTATTTTATGTTTTATTATTTATTTTTTACTTTTTTTATTTTTTAAGAAGAAATCTGTAGCCAACCAGTATAATGCCTATCCCTATCTAAGAAAAAGTGAAAAATAAAAAATAAATAAAAATTCAATATATAAGTAATAAAATAAAATAGAAGAAAAGGAAAAAAGGAAAAAAAAAAAAAAAAAAAAAAAAAAAACAAGAGAAAAAAAAGGATACGGAGAAAGAAAAAACGAAGATGATCCCAATCGGCAACAATGAATCAACCCCATCTGCTATCAGATTGGAATCAGAGGATTCGAATCAGCTGAAACAAATTAATGGCGGCAGCGGCGCATCTCCTCCATCGTCAACGAACGACACAAATTCAGTGAATGTAAATGTCAACAAGGCAAAATCTTGCAAAGGTTGCCTGTATTATTCGTCCCGTTTCAAATCCGATTCTAGAAACCCCGTCTGCCTTGGCCTCACCCGTTCTCTCCCCAACGGTAACCCTAATTCCCAACCCCGTGCCATTTTCTAATTTTTTTTTTTTTACATTTTGGTTAATCTTCTCGGGTTGTTTTATTATTATTATAATTATATTTTGTTTGGTGATCTTTCTTTTTTTCAATTTTCATGCATTAGTTAGTTTCTCTGCTTTGTTTTGGGTGTTTAAGATATCTAGGAAGAAAAAGATTGCAACTTTGTGAATTTGGTAATAATAAGTTTGTAATTTGGCACAGAAATTTGCTGATTAGTGATGATGCACTCTGGATGTTTTCCATGTTAGCTATGTATTTTATTTTTTATTTTTTTATTTTTTTTGCGTTGAGAGATTGCGCTGGCAATTTATCGAGCTTGTTGAATTACAAAGTTCATAAGTATATGCACATTGTTTCATGTGCAACAAGTGTTCCTCGTATTTCCTCCTTAATCGCTGAGAATTATTACTAATTAAATAAATTGAAAATGGATTATGATTTCATTTTGATGTTTTTTGACCAGTGCCTCGGCATGTTGTCGGAAAAACTGAGATGGAAGCATCTAAAGAGGGTAGGAGCTTAACCGATTTTAGATATGCTTGTGTTGGTTACTCTATTTATGTTGACCGGAAAGAACATGGTTTAGACGGGCAAGAGACTCCAACAGAATTGCCAGTGTGTACAGGTTTCGAGGTTTTAGTGGATCAACGAGTTAAGTTGGCCGATTCAGCATCTGCTCCTGTGAATAGTGTTCATAATAGAGAAGGTAACTTCCCTCTTTTTATTCGTTCTAGTTATATTATAAACTGCTCTTTTACAATACGGATTTGGGGCTTAATGCATGAGCGTTATTAGCTTAGGGACTAATTACTTATCAAGTGCATTTCTCAATCTGTGCACTTAAGGCATCGTTTGGAATCAAGGTTTGTCAAAGATAAAACAAAAATGGGCAAGATTTTAAACAAGCATGCGAGGGTATTTAGTCCAAATTCAACTCCTATTATTACACAATCTTATGAAAGTAATACCCAATACAATGATTGTATAATCACAACTCCAAACATAAAATTATCGTGGATAATTTAATCGTAATAATTTCAATCTATCTTAGCAATCCTATCAACATTGTCAAATGAGACCGAATGGTAGGTGCTCATTGCTCAATTCAACGAATGGTAGATTGGGGGCATTTATATCTTTTTGGCTCTGATCTTTCAAGAAAGGGGAAAATGAGCATTCTGTAAATAAATATGTACATTATAGATGTATGGTTGTTTTCTCGTATATAACAAATTATGTATTTGCTTGTTGCAGATGGTAATGGTTTGCCTCAACCTCGATCGCCTAAACCAACTAATGCAACTGGGGATCAGTTTTTGAGCAGGCAAGAACCATACAATTGTTTTTTTTTTTTTGTCTGAATTACATAACTAGGTCATTGAATCAATATAACTTGTTATGCATTATTTATTTATTTATTGATGGAAATATAGGTTCAGTAGAAATGCAAACCTGGTTGCGAACGGGGTAGCAAAGAACATGCGTAGAGTAGGGAATCAAATAAAACAGAGTCTTGATGATGTAATCTATCCATACAAAAGACCACCAAAGTAAGAGGCTAATCTTGCCCGCTACATTATACTTACTGTGGACCAGAACGAAGAATCTACGTTGATTAATAGTGTATATTTTTGCTCATTTCTTTCATGTAAGATTGATTAGAGGCAAACCTTTTTCTTGTAATAACTTCAATATTTAACCAAAATGTTCTTTTGGTCTGAAAAGTAGGAATCCCTGCATCAGCTTTTCTTCTGTAACATTATACCTTATCATCCTTTTATTTTGTACACTAGTCACGAAATGCCCATGTAATAACATATTTGCTTCTTTTAAATTGGACCTTTTTTTTTTGTCTATTTCTTTTTGGGTCTTGGTAATTGCAGCTGCAACAGAAGAGTTTTCATTTCTCCCTCCCAAACTTATAATTATGGAGTGCTGGATCTAGTAGAACGTTAAACTCTGTTGAATGATCTAAAAGTTTAAACTGTTAGTGAAATGTATCATGTAATATTAATATCTCCAACAACTTGATGTTTTTGCTCTTTAATGTCTAATTATGTTTGCGACAATTATTCATTTGCGGCTTTGCTCATGCAATTTCAAATACTAATCTTCTTTTAGCTCCCTCTGTAAAAAATCTCTTGACGTTAAAATTCTTTCACATAAAGAACATTTGCTGTTTTCAATGACGTTTTGTAAAGAACTCAAATTTGTAGACATAAGGGCATCTCCAATGGAGTAAGCAAATCGGGTCTCCAAATTTTGTTTTGGAGACCCATATGAAGACCCGGTAAAATTTTCGAGTCTCTAAAAAAAAAAGTTCCACAGTGAAGGGCTCTATAGTTTTGAGTCTCTAAATTTATTTTACGATTTTTTTATATAATAATGTGATTAAGGTTTAAATTTTATTCATATGTGAGGTTTTAGATAATTAATTATATTCCATCAATCATAATTACTTTTAATACACACTTTGATCAAATAAATAAAAAAATCTGAAAAGATATGATATATGTCCAAATATAATGAAAAAAGATATATACACCAATTGATCCCTGCCATTAATTATTTTATCTACATTTCTATAGAAAAATAATTCTAAAAAATGAAATGACAAATTATTAGCACAAATATATGTTCAAATATAATGAAAATAATAAATACATCTTTTTTCGAATTATATAAATATAAAATAAGCACCCCTTAAAAACTAAGAAGGAAAAACGAAAAAGAAATAAAAAGCCGTGGGACCCAGCAAATAGAGAGTCTCCAAATGAAATCACATATTTAGGAAAACATTTAGGAATTTGGTGAAAGTCTCTAAATTTGCATACCCACTAGAACTCTTGTTGGTGTTGCCTTTTTTTGCAGAAGTTCTATAATTTAGAGCCCAATGGAGTATAGAGCCTCCATTGGGGATGCCCTAATTAATTATTTTAAGCTTTATCACTGAAATCATCAATTTTTACATTTTTTAAAATAATCATTGTAATAGATATTATTAGTCACATTTCATGTTCAACAGCCCGTCTAGCTCAGTTGGTAGAGCGCAAGGCTCTTAACCTTGTGGTCGTGGGTTCGAGCCCCACGGTGGGCGTTTATCGTCTTTTTTTTTCCTTTTCTTTTTCTTTTTTGCTTATCTTTTTCACCAAGCAAAAATCCGTCATTAGAGTATAATCCAGCCGCCATTTTCGATTGGTTTGCTAATTCTTTTACCATTTTTGTAAACGATATACTACTACTTTATTGCAATTTCATTGCTGTTCCAAGCATCGATCAGCTGCGCTAAGGTCAATTTTGATAAATAAATTAAAAAAAAAAAAAAAGGAAGAAAGCTTTCCGATGGCTGCCGCGTACGCGGCGACTTGTAACCGGGGCTTTGTTTTCGGACCCCATTTTCGTGGGTCCACCAGACACATCTCCGATCTCGTTAAATCCAACGGGCGACGCATCTTCCTCGTCGACACTTTGGCCCTCGTAATTTTTCTATTTTTCTGCATTTGTAAATCTAGTTCTCGACCGTTTAGTGGTGGCTCTAATTGTAGGTCAAAATTAATAATTAGGTGAGGAAATTGGAGGCGCAAGGGGTTCCGTCAAAGCAAGCGGAGGCGATAACGGGGGCTATGACGGAAGTCCTCAACGACAGCTTGGAAAATGTTTCTTATTCTTTTGTTTCCAAAGGTGAAATGCTGAAGGTAATCAATCAACCCCCTTTCTCTGTTTTTAGGGTTTTTTTCATTGATCATCGTTTCCTTTTGCTATTTATCATTACTGAATGATGTGTTGCGAGAAATGCTTTACTGAAAGAAATGTTTTTTTTCTTCTTTCTTTTGGTGTGTAGAATGAGATGACTCAGGATTCCAATTTGTCCAAATTCATAACTCAAGTTAAAAGTTCTCAGGTAGGGAATATTCTCAATCTTCTTTTTTTCTTGTTTGTTGTTCTTTCAAAATGGTGTGGTTTCGCTACAATTCGGAGTTAATTTCTAGTGGTGTGTGGAATCGATTTACCTCGAAATATATTCATGTTAATTAGAGTCGATGTTTGGTGTTGGAGTTAGTGTAAGTTCTGCTGATGGTTACAACTTGAATCTTGCAACTTGTTCACTCGAAAGTTGTTTCAGTATTCCTTATATTTGTATATATTTGAGCTGCGTTATGTCATAGTCAAGCTCTAAATAGGTGCATGATGCGCCTAAAAACCAAAACTTTGAAGCTACAGAACTGGTTTAGCAAAACGAAAGCAGATTGTGAGAATTTCGTTAAAAGATGCATTCCCAGCAATATCAAGGGGTGGAAATTGGAAGGTATATTCCGAAATCCACCTATTTTGATCCATTTTTTTTGGAACAAGATTTTTCGTTGCAAATTCTGAAAGTTCCGATGTCTAATTTTTCAAATCTTGTTTTGGAATGGAATTGGAATGCATACTAGATTACGATTTCCGATCCAATTTTAATTTAATATTTCAAAAATTCCGACTTTTTTCCGAAAATTACACTTAGAATATCAATATTATTATGTATTTGAGTATTTGGTATTATTGGTGATCGAAAAATTGGAATTTCCAAATTCCGCCGATTCCATTGCTGAAATTTCCGTTTCTCGAACAAGTTTTTCAGTCACTGATGGTTATATGATATCCACCCACTGATGGTTATTTTGGTGGATGCCTAATGTTTCCACAATATTATGATTATATTTTCGTCTTTGTGATGGCATCTTCTTTGGACACAGTTAATTCAAAAAGTGAAACTTGATATATATTTTCTTGCTTCGGAATAACCATAATGTGCGTGCATAATAATGGCTCTTCTTCATCCTTGCATAATGGTTTCTGAATATATGCCCTATTTGTATTTAGATTATTAGTTAAAATTATCTGTTCGAGGATTCTTAACCATGGAGCTTTTTGTGTGTTAAGTAAGAGTCGTTTCTATTTCATTTAATTCGAAATTCAGGAGCACCATTTTTCTTTGCTGCAACACGAGACCGAAAAACTCAAGAGTGATATAGAGAAGATGCGCAGTGAGTTGAGGTACGTAACTAAATAAACTGGATTTATTTCTATAAATCCAGTGACGTTTGGTTTCTGTATTCTGATTCTGAATGAAAAAAATAAATAAAAAAATAATGATCTTGGTTCAGGTATGAAATCGACAAAGTGACCGCTGGGCAGCGTTTGGATCTTAATCTTGAAAAGGGGTTAGTTTTCCCCATAACTATCATCATCAATTTAATGCAAAATAAAGTTATTACAATGTATTTTTGCGAAATTATTCAGGAGAATACGGGATGAGCTGAACAATCAAAATCAAGAAACAACTCACCTTACTAACAAACTAGATAGAGTGAGTATTATATGATAATAGTTGAAATCGTATATTTTACCTAATTGCTAATTGACATCTGTCATATTGAGCGATATCAGGAAATTCATGAACTGAGGGCGCAATTGGAAGCAGCAAAATACGACGTGATTAAATATTGCATAGGTACACTTGCCTCCATTTCTGCTGTTGGTCTCGCTGTAATCCGAATTCTATTGTAAGCTGCATCGCCATTTTTTAGATTGATTTTTGCGTTTAAAATCCATGGCTACTGTTTTCGAAGTAGTCTTATATATATATATATTGCTAAAAAATCAGCAAAGTGTGATTTATTGATCCGAGCCTTTTAACTTGAGAGGATTTTTGTAATTGTTTTGTTTAGAGTTTCGGCTAGTTGTGATCCATGAATCCTGTACAAGATGTAACTGCAAATATTGGTAGAATTTCTGATATTTGTAATTTTTTTATTTTATTTTGTAGGACCCCAAATTCTGAACTTGTCTGTATTATATACTAAATTAAAGGACCAAAATAAATTGTCTGTGCAATCATTTGCACAAATTACGACAATGTCCTTGTCTTCCACATTCTATAATCAAAGATTCCAAAACAGTAGGTTAAAATCCAGATCAACTATATACCATTACAACCACATGCAATGTTTAAAAATATAATATTTAAATTTGACTTGGATTTACTCATTTCTTTTATTTTTTATTCAATTTACATAATCGACTATTTTCACTCATGGTGTGCATTTATTACCACGCGCCGCCGCCGCTTCCAACGCCATTCACCTAAAGCGGGCAAAGCAGCCGCGGGGTCGGCACCGCCACCAGCCTCTCGGCCCGCGGCGCAGTGAGGCCAAACAAATCGCTCATGTCCAAATCAATCGGTTTCATGCCATCTGGCAATTCCCATGTAAAACAGTGCAGAAGATGGGCCACCGCAGTTTCAAGAGCGTAGAGCCCCAGCTGCATTCCTGGGCAGGATCTCCGACCCGACCCGAAAGGAATGAACTCGAAGTTACCCCCTTTGAAATCCGGTACGCCGTCTCTGAGAAAACGCGAGGGCTTGAACTCGTCTGCGTCTTCCCACGCACTCTCGTCGCGTCCGATAGCCCACGCGTTTATCATGACCCTCGATTTGGCCGGAATGTGGTACCCCGAAACGGTGGCGTCTTCGGCGGTCTCGTGGAGGAGGAGAGGGATTGGTGGGTGGAGGCGGAGGACCTCTTTCAGGCAGCACCGGAGATAAGTTAATTTTTCCAAGTCGGGCTCTTCTACTTTGCGGGCCAAGCCCACTTCATTTGTCAACTCTTGTTGTACCTTCTTCATATCTTCCGGGCTTTTCATTAGCTCCGCCATGGCCCACTCGATGGCGGAAGCCACCGTTTCAGTTCCACCGAACATCACATCCTGATGTTATAAAATTAAAAAACTTACAACATATATAATATTAAAAAGTACAAATTATTCTGTATTTGAATTTAACAAAAACCACCTACCTAGTTTGCAAAATTACAAAGATTTATGTCGGTCTAAAATTGTGCAAATATAATAATAATTAGTTCCAAAGAAAGAGGATATATATATAATGAGTGTGGCTGCTTAATTACCATAATAATAGCTTTGATGTTATTCCTGGTGAGTTTGATATTTGAGTTGTCCTCACACAACTCGGATACTTTGGCATCATCTTCACTACTATAAAAATCCAACAACTCATCCACCATATCCGTATCAAGATTACTAGTTTGCTCAATCAAACCCTTCTTTTTCTTCTTCATATGCTCATCAATTATGCTATCGATGAATCCATCGAGCGAATCACGGGCCTTTATCATCCTCTTATTAATCCCCTGAACATCCAATCCACCTAACCAAGGTACAAAATCGGCAATATTGAACGCGCCAAACAATTTCGAAAACTCCTGCAAGATCTCGATAAAATCACCCTGGCCCCCCTCGTTCGATCTCGTTCCGAACGCGGCCCGGTATATAATATTCCTCGTGAGTCCAAACACGAGCTCACCGACGTTCACAGCCGAGCTACCATCGGCAGTCTCAGCCACGGCATGGACCATGGCGTCCACCTCGTCACGGACCGAGTCCCAGGACTCGGCCCGTTTCCGACTGAAGAGCTTCATCACGCAGAGCTTGCGCATCTGGCGCCAGAAGGGCCCGTAATGCGCGAAAGCCATGTCGGCTCGGTCATAGGATAGGTAGCTAATAGCGATATTGGCTGGGCGATTGGAGAATACGATGTCGTGGACCTGGAGGACCTGGCGGGCCCCATCAGGGGTGGAGATGGCGACGACATGGAGGAAGCCCATGCGGAGGTGGATGACCCCACCGTATTGCTTGGCCAGCTTGGCCAGGCCACGGTGGGTTAATTGGTTCATCATGTCTATGTTGCCGATCAAAGGCCATCCTTTAGGCCCGGGTGGATAAGGTTTTCGTCGTCGTCGTCGAAATCTTGTTTTTAAAACAAACAAGAAAATTAGAGTGGTTATAATTAGAGATGTAGCCTCTAGGGATTGAAGTAGTTGTGCAAACATAGAGTTCTTTTGTTTTGGTAATTGAGTAGAGAAAGGGTTTTGGATTAATGAAATAATAATAGTGCAAAGAGGGTACGATATATAGATGCTATAAGGTAAGGTCCTTATATAGGAACTTCATTGATACCAAAATTATAATGGAAATTGGAAATGGATGTTACTTAGGCAAATAGGAAAGTTTTTTAATTCATTAACATAATGTTGAACAAATTAATTATGAAATCGATCGTGTGGCCTAAAATAGAGAGAAATTAAATAAAGTTAGATAGTTGTGTCCACATGGTTAAAAATATAAAATATTTTTTATTATGTATAAATTTGATGTGACTGATTATGTATGTTTATTTACATATTGATGTTTATTACTGTAACACGTGAAATTCCAAGTTGGTCTCACCAGTGTAACCACTGTGTGGGTTAGGCTCAACTTTAACTTTAATATTAACTAGGGGCTATATGCCAAACACCTTTATTGAGATTTTAATTCTTGATAAATTCTTTATTTATAAATGATATTTGAGATAAATTCAATGAACCTGAAAAACCATATATGCCCTCACTAATTATTAATTAGTATAATTATTTAATTTAAAAAAATTATACCCATAATCTACACCAAATCTTCTCCAAAATTTATTCCCCTCATCACGTCAATTCAGTTTTTTTTTTCCTTTTCTTTTTTATTTTGTTTAATGGTTTTTTTTTATTTCGATTTAAAAGAAAATTATGTAATTATTTTATTTTTTTTATTTTCGGTTTTTTATTTTAAATTTTTTTTTCTTATTTAGATTTTTCATGTTTTTTATTTTAATTTTAAAAAATGGTTTTATTTTTATTTTCTTTTTTTCATGGTTTTTTTTTTTCTTATTTTCGAATTTTTTTAAAAAGGATTTTTTTTTTCTTTCCAGTTTTTTTTAAATAAAAACCACTCTACATAAACATGAAAACCACTCTGTATAAACAGCTATATAAACATGAAAACCGCTATGTATATAGAGTTATATAAAAATCTGTACAAAAATTATTGAAAACCACTATAATTTTTGTACAGATTTTTATTGTGGTTTATGTAAAATATTGAAAACCAGTATAAAAAATCTGTACTTAATTATTGAAAACTCCTATGTATACACAACTAGATAAACATAAAAACCACTATATAATTAAAGTACTTCATTGCAAACATATCAAACAATACAAACTATCAAAACGATAAATTCTAATAAAACCGACTATGAAAAACACCATCTTCTCTCTTGTGCACGAGCATACTCAATGTTAGCATCTTCTTCTTATTATTACATTTCTCAAGGATCACCCACCTAGTCATCCCTTCCACAATCACTCCCCCTGTTCAAGAAACAAAAATTAATATTCAAGAATTAATCACTAAATAAACCACTTTTAACTTATAAAAAGATAATATGTTTGGGGTGTCATCATTTCAGTGAACAATTATTTACAACGTACAATACATAAAAAAATCAAAATAAATTAAAAAATATAAACTGGTGAAAAACATGAAGAATATAATATAATGATTATATTAATTACATGAAAAATTCACAAACAAAAAAGTATTTCCATACACATACATCATTTAAAACGTCCTAAAATAAAATAAAAACAACACATAATTACAAACGCAATACAGGAAAAGGGAGGAAATGAGAAGAAAAATTTACCGGCAACCTCTGGTGCCACGCGGCTTCTCCTTGCTTCACGCCGCCGCTTTTAAATCTCGAATCAAGCCTCGCCCACATTGTTGATCATATCGTTGCAATCTTCGAAATCACATACACCGCCGTCTTATATATGCCGGCATGAGAGAAGGCCGACGCAAAGAGGCAAAAATATAAATGGTTAGGACGGGGATGAGCGGCAGATATATTGGTGTTGCTTGAATGGGTAGCACCGTCCATAATAGTGTTGCTTCCCCGAAAGTTCATGGCGGTGGTGGTTGGATACCACTATACAGAGATCGCGGCATGACCGGTGGAGAGAGGGGAAAGGGGAGCCGCGGTATACAGAGATTGTGAGAAATTTAATTGTTTTAGATCGTGATAGGATTTGGAAGTTTGGGTGGAGATTATAATTGTTTTATTGTAAATTAATTTTAAGTAATATACTTATGTCAAATAGGAAAAATGGTATAATTGTGAAATTGTATTAATTTTTATTAATTAAAAATATTTTGGATTTAACTTAAAAATGTGATTTTTTTTTTGGACTCATTATAATTAGGGGCTCTAACAAGGGATTTTTGTCAAATAATCCCTATTAACAAACCAGCCACATAATTATCTATTATTTATTAGTAGTATTAATTGTGATCAATCATAATTCTAGTAATTAATTTGTTTTTCCCCATAACATTAGATCATCATACGCACGTGTTAATTTCTTTTTATTTGAATAGTACATCACTCATTTACAGTGATCATGAACTAATAGTTAAACCTGGATTATTGATACAATTTGAACTAGCAGAATGTTTTTAAATTATAGAATTAATAAAAATTGCATGTTGTCACTAATTCGGAATTGAAGAAAAATATTATTTAAACAAAGTTATTAATTAATCGAAAGTTTAACCAAAAAGAAAACATGTTGGGCATATCCAACAAGAATAGTCTATTTTTTTCTCCATATTTCTTTCTTCCTTTATTGGGTATTTGTCTTTTATTTTTAGGGTAAATTACAAACACCCCTGAGGTATGGTCAAATTACAAAAAAAAAAACCCTATTGTTTGGATAATTACATCTACCCCCATCAACTATGATTTTTTCTTACACCTCCACCCCTATGGTTCCAAATTCAACATAATCATCTAGATTCCGTGGAATGTGCTATAGTTTGTACTCGTTTTGTGTAAAAATACAGTTTCCGATGTACCACAAAATGATATATACAAGCTAAAAATCACATATTATGATCATCTTGCTTCATAATGTAGAGTTTGAATGAGATAAAACGGGTACAAAAGTGATAATATTCTATATAATCTCGAAGATTCCATTAAATTTGAGGAGTTGAGGGGTGGTTGTAATTATCCAAACAAGAGGAGTGTTTTTGTAATTTGACTATACCTCAGGGGGTGTTTGTAATTTACCCTTATTTTTTATCTTTTGTTCAAAGATTTTTGTGTAATGGAAAAGGAGAATTGGACCACAAACACATCTAGAATGTCCACGACCAATTAACTCCATATAATTAAGACGGAGGTGACAATGCAGCTACCAGCCACATCGATATATATTTAATTGGGGTCTTTACAAATAAGCCCATCAATGGATACTTATTTATAAAAAGATCAAGACAAAAAACTCATTTACCAATAAGTTCACACATGCTCCAGATTTTTGTAAATAACTTAAATAACCCCTCATACTTTAATATGCTCCAATTTCATCCTTAACTTTATTTAACCTCAATTTGACCCCAAATTTCACAAATTATTCAATTTTGACCCAAAACTTTTATTTTTTCAAAAAAAATTATTTTTTCAAAAACTTTTTTTTCCTGCCGGATTCCGGCGTTGACTTTTCATTTTTTTTTTTTTCTTCTTCCGAATTTTTTCGCCGGTTTCCGGCTTTGACCGGCGGTCAACGCCGGTCTCCGGCGTTGGCTTTTTCGATTTTTTTTTTTGTTTTTGTTTTTTTTTCTCTCTTCTTTTCTTTCTTTCTGTAACTTTTTTTTTCGTTTACACAACAATATTGCTGTGATTGACAGTAATATTAACTATCTTACTGTTAAACACAGTAAAATTAACTAAACTACAATTTAACACAGTAATATTGCTATATTAATCTCTAGCACAGTAATATTAACACAACAAAGCTCATTATTATTGTGTAATAGAGTAATATTCCTATGTTGACCGTTCAACAAATGTAAACATGATAAAAAGCCAAAAGAATTAATATTACTGTGAGTGACAGTAATATTACTATAACAACAGTAATATTACCGTCAACCACAGTAATATTATTACGTTACTCCGTGAATAACTCAAACAAACAAAAAAATGCAAATGAAATAATAATATTGATGTGGTTGACAGCAATATTACTATAACAACAGTAATATTACCGTCAACCACAGTAATATTATTGTGTTTACAGTAATATTACAATAATAGACAGTAATATTATTATGTTACTCCGTGAATAATTCAAACAAAGCAAAAACCCCAAAAAATAATAATATTGATGTTGTTGACAGTAATATTATTGTGTTTACAGTTATTTTACTGTCAACGACAGTAATATAATTACGTTGACTTGTCAACAAATCAAAAAAAATAAAAAATAATAATATTACGTTAATTTACAGTCAACGGCAGAACAATTACATAAAATGTATTGTCAACGGCAGTATAATTATGTTAATTAACTATCATTGACAGTATAATTACATTAATTTACTGTCATTGACAGCACAATTACGGTCAATGTTTAGCGACAGACATAAAAAAAAAAAAACAAACAAACAACACAAACAAAAAAAATTAAACAATTAAAAAACTCTAAAAAAAGTCAACGCCGGAGACCGCCGGTCAACCGGCGAAAAAATTCGGAAGAAAAGAGAAGAAAAAAGAAAAGAAAAGAAAAAACGAAAAAGTCAACGTCGGAAACCGGCGAAAAATCCAAAAGAAAGAAAGAAAAAAAAAAAAATTTTGAAAACTCAACGCCGGAATCCGGCCGAAAAAAAAAATTTAGAAAAGAAATTTGTTTTTGGAAAAAAAAAATTTGGGGTCAAAATTGAATAATTTGTGAAATTTGGGGTCAAATTGAGGTTAAATTAAATTAAGGATGAAATTGGAGCATATTAAAAATTGGGTATAAAGGGTTTAGGCTAATATTGGGATATACATGAATGTTTCCTTTATTTATTATAAATATTAAAGTGATGGGCTTATTGGTGAAAGAGATATAGCCCATAAATCTTGAATAATAAAGGTGTATGGTTGGGGACTTAATAATAAAAACATCTATTTAATTATATGAGTTCGATTTTTCATATATATACTTTTGTATTTTTATTTATTTATTTTAAGATCACTTTTTAGTTTTTAAGTGAGCTTATCGTATACGAATGGCTCAATATAGTTTGCATCGCTTATATATGGTTTGCGGATTATTGTAGGAGAATGGATCTATTTACCTGATGATTGTAAAAATATAAAAATAAAACAAAATAATATATGAGGTAATTTGGTAACCGGTCATTAGTGAATTTGATTGATAAGGAACGTCAAATTGGATTCGAATTGCAAAATAACTACTTGATTCGGAGAAGAGTTATTTATGGGCATTGGTGGAAATATCGAAAGAAATTGTGGAAAAATAAGGGTTTTCTACGAACTCAAATTGTATTTGAGTACGAAACGAACTCTATCTCAAGTGAAATGGCGCAAGGAACAAAACTCATGAGCAAATCTCATGAATCACGTCAAATTTCAGCAATCCAACGTCGTTTAGACTCTTAAAAGTTGTTTTTGCTATTTTAGGCAATTTTTAGAAAATTAATATCAAATCATAGAAAAATCCGATTAAGATTCCATAAATTGGGTTGTTCCCAAAATTACGAGATCTACTAGAATCAAACTCTAACTTGTTTTTGCCTTTTTTTGGTAATTTTTAGTATTTTCTTAGTTTAATTAGGGTTTTCAGTTTTTTTAGTATAAATAGCTGCCTTAGGATTTTAGTTTGAGAAGAAATTACGAATTTTAATAAAATATTTAGAGTTTTCTCTATTTTTCTGGTGGATTCCAGAGTTTTCGGTGAATTCCGAATGTTATCGTGTTCTAAAAAATTAATTTGTAGAAATTAATTCTTTTATACCGTGCTTCCGTTCTGCGTCAATTCATATGTATGTCATGTCACACACAAAACAACTTAAAAATGAAAAATGGTTATTCACTAACAAAATTTAAATATCACAAATTGAAAAAAGGAAATACAAGAAAGGGGTTTGACTTTAAACTTAAATTGTATATGCATCTTTATTGTAGAAAGAGTATTGTGTGAAGTTGTGAATAACTTAAACTTCAAAATGATTTTTTTTTTTCTAAATTATCCAGCAAGTTGTGAATAACTCTTAGGTGGTGTTTGCAAAAGCTTTTTAAAATAGATTATGAGCTTTTCTTCCCTCATATAATCTGTATTTAGGTGTTTGTAACTCTGACTTTTGTTTTTGCTTCTCTTAAAATAAGTTGCTTTAAACTATAATTTTAAAAGCATCCATGTACCTACTTTTCTATTTTCCAGATTTTTTGCAAACATCCCCAACTTTTAAAATTAAACACTTAATATCAACTTAACTCACAATCACTAACTTATGCTCTTAAATAAGCTTTTGCAAACACCACCTTAAATTTGAAAATTTAAACTTATTGTATATATCAATCGTTTTTTGTTATAAATAGTTAATCACCATCGAGTAAAGTTGCACATATAAATCAATGATAACTTTTAAATAAAGCCAAAAAAAAAGAAAAAAAGATAACAAGCAATCTATGATCATTTTTATTTTCAATAATTAATATTACAGAATTTTTTTGGTTAAGTGAGAAGTGTGAAATTTGGCCATAGAAGCATTATTGATTTCATCTAACCTTTTGGATTTTTGGCTGTTTTTATACCAAAAAGATGCTTCATCTTTCATTTATTTTTTAATTAATATAAGTTAGATTACTCAAATTTAGTTATGGTTATAAAAGAGTGGATTAATATAATGTTTGCGTGTGATTCTCATCATTAGCACGTCACGATTTGGGATAGTGAATAATGATAACTTAATTTTTCCATTTAATCAATTTAATACCGACACATTTATTAACATATAAATTTCTAGTTGATTCTTTCTCAAAAAAAAAAAAAAAAAAAAAAAAAAAGTTGTAGTTGTAGTTGAAGATGCTCTCATCATCATTGAGAAATCCATTTTGATCGAGTTGCTAAGATATGAGTGGACCAAAATTGAATCCCCACTCGATGTTAAAAAGAGCACACACACACACACACACACACACACACACACTGAGTGTGTTAAATTATTCAGTTTTGCACTGAGCCTCTCTTTTTCTCAAACATATAGCCATTGATTTCGACTTCCTCTTATTTCCCACTTTAGTTATTCTACTTTGATTGGACAAGAAAACTTTACATTAGGCCGCCTGAAAATTGGAATTAGATTATTTTCAATTTTAGAATAATATTTTTCATTCCGAGAGTTTTGAATTTAGTTTAGGTTTACATATAGATATAACACTAAATCAAAATTAGAACAATTTTAAGGTTTTGAAAGTATGATCTCTTTTATTCATTCCCCTGTAAGTAAATACGCAATTTCTACTATGCTTTTTTTTTTGGGCAAATGGCAAAAAGGCCCATCACATGAGACTTAAATGCATTTTGGTCCACAAAAAAAACAGTATCTCAATTAAACCCATCCCCATGTCTTTAGTCTAAAATACCCTCAATAATATAATTCTTATCAATTCCACCCATTATGATATAACTTCCTTAATATTACACATTGACCCCGGATTTAAACAAATATATCACATTAACCCCCAAAACTTTTTTTTTTCAGAAAATAATTTTTTTTTTCTGAAATGTCCAGATTCCGGCGTTGACCGCCGGAGACCGCCGGTCTTTGGCGTTGACTTTCTTTTTTTTTTTTTTTTTAACTTTTTTTTTCCTGAAATTTTTTCCGGTCGGTCAACCACCGTTGACCGCCGGCCTCCGGCGTTGACTTTTTTTTTTTTTTTTTTTTTTTTTGAATTTTTTTTTCTTAGAAGAAAAAAATATTTTATTTAATATTACTGTTTTAGCTATTAAATTACTGTCTCAGACAGTAATATTACTGTTTGGGACAGTAATATTATGAATATTATTTTTTCCGAACATTAATATTATGAATATTATTTTTCCGAACAGTAATATTATTAATATTATTGTCTAAGACAGTTAAATTACTGTTGAAGACAGTAATTTAGCATCTAAGGCAGTACTATTAATTAAAATATTTTTTTTTAAGAAAAAAAATGAAAAAAAGCTAATTAACAGTTAAATTACTGTCTCCGACAGTTAAATAACTGCTGGAGACAGTAATTTAGCAAACGAATACAGTAATATTAATTAAAAATATTTTTTTAAAAAATGAAAAAGTCAATTAACAGTTAAATCACTGTCTCCAACAGTTAAATAACTGCTGCAGACAGTAATTTAGCAACGAATACAGTAATATTAATTAAAATATTTTTGAAGAAAAAAAAAAGTCAATTAACAGCTAAATTACTGTCTCCGGCAGTTAAATAACTGCCGGAGACAGTAATTTAGCAGTCAAGACAGTAATATTAATTAAAAAAAATTAAGAAAAAACAAAATTATAAAAAAAAAAAAAAAAAAAAAGTCAACGCCGGAATCTGGCCGGAAAAAAAAAATTTCAGAAAAAAAAAAATATTTTCTGAAAAAAAAAAATTGGGGGTTAATGTAATATATTTGTTAAAATCCGGTGTCAATGTGTAATATTAAGGAAGTTAGAGCATAATGGGTGGAATTGATAAGAATTAGGGTTAAAATTGGGGTCAAAATTAAAAATTAGGGTTAAAATTGGTTAATTGATGAAATTTGGCTAAATTGGGGTGTAAATCATGAAATTGGAGTTGAATTGGGTTTCAATGAATTTGGGGTAATTTTGGTATATATAAAAGGATTTTCCTTATTTGCAAATAAGTTTGAATGGGGTGGATTTATTTGAAAGACAAAAAAGTTGGATGTCCCTCTTTTAATTAAGTGCCCTTGTCATGGGCCTATTTGCCATTACCCCTTTTTTTTGGGGTAAATTACACCCACACCCCTTAGGTATGCTTAAATAACTGTAAGGTCCCTGTGGTATCGATAATTACACTCACCCCCTGAAAGGTAGTTAAAAACTCTAACGGGATAATGCATTGGATACATTATTCCGATAGGGTTCTAATGGACTATTACTTTTAGCTAGTTGTGGAAATAACATAGAGTTATGGGGAGTTATGTGGTGACATGGCTCCCCCAATACTTTTTAAATCACCCATAACTCTTTGTTGTCTTCACCACTTCCTGAAACCAATAGTTCGTTAGAACTCTATCGTAATAACGTATCCAATGCATTATACCATTGGAGTTTATAACTACATCTCAAGGGGGTGAGTGTAATTATCGATACCACAGGGACCTTAAAGTTATTTAAGTATACCTCAGGGGTGTGGGTGTAATTTACCCTTTTTTTTTTCTGGATAGTATATTAAGCAAAGATTGCATTTTTTAGTAGATTTTTATATTTTGATATCCAATTTAATGAGTATAAATTATAATATTACTTCTTTGACGAATTTAGTGCTAAATTTGTAAACCAACGTACATAATTTATTTTATTAGCAAAATGGCCTTATTTAGTGATGATTGGGCTAAACGTATAGCCCAAAATGTATTATTGGTCCTTATTTCCCGTAGCCCATTATAATCATTATTTGGGCTATAGTTAAAACTTTTTGAAAATTGTTAGCCCAAAAGTATTATTTCTACAAAATGAGAAAAGGTTAATTACGGCCATCCCTGAAATACATTCAGATTACGATAAAATCCCTCTTGTTTGGGTAATTCTAACCATCATCTCAATTCTTACACGTATACGGTATCAAATTCAACAGAATATTTTTTGATTCTGTGAACCGTTCTTTAGTTTGTACTCGTTTTGTGCAAAAATGCAGTTTCAGTTGCACCACAATCTGAAATTTACAAGCAAAGAGATACATACATCTTATGATCATCTTGTTTCAAAATAATTTTAATCATGGAACATTTGCACAACACACATATTTCAGTAGCTACTTACATTGCATACTATATATATAAATATGGTGATGGTGATGGTGATGAAGTGTAGACGTAATTGCATTCCTGAAGAAGATTTTAATTTGTTTGGAATTGCTTCAAGAAAGGGGAAAGGAAAACCCCTCACATGACATGTTTGGGTGGAAGAATTATTACTATTCTATAGTCAATTAGTCATGCATGTTGTTGTGTGTATTTTTGTATAGATACAATTATATGTAGTGGGAAAGATTGCATATATATATATATATATATATATATATATATATATATATATATATATATATATATATATATATATATATATATATATATATATATATATATATATATATATATAGAAGTTACCTGGAATGCACTACGCATACTAGTAATAAAATTATGAGTCACGAGAGTGCACAACACTACTAATACTATACCTAATAATGCAAATGCAACCACTATAATATATTTATGCTTTGGTTTTTGTTCCATCTCCAAATTTGTTGAATTTAACACACTACTCAATAATAACATATATATATACATATATAGTGGACCAAAAACACCCCATTACAATTTCACATGGCTACTTATTACCAGTTGTGCTCCTAACTCTATTATTATTTGCCAAGGAATTATAACCCACCCCTCTCCCACTATCTACTATTACATCGATCCCATCATATATCTATATACTAAATAATCCATTGATGCTATAACTGCGTTGTAACACATCGAGTGGTTTTGAATCATAGATCTCCATAAATAACTATATATGCAGAAATACATATACATAAATGTATGTCTTATTATGTGTAGATCAATGGTTCAAAATCACACATTGATTGAGTAGGAGAACCTGCGTTAAACTCTATCTATTTTAATTTGAGTCGAGGTCGTTAAAGTTATCTATAATTTTTAATCGGTGGAACAATTAAGCAAGCTGACCTGTTGAAGATATACTCTAACTCAAATGCAATTACCAAAAACAAAAAACAAAAAAACAAAAATATTTATGAATCCTAAAATATGCTTGTCAACTTCTTGAGTGAGTGATGAGCAGACAAGAGGCATGCGTTAATCAAGGACAAGATGAGTGGGGACAAAATAAGTACGTAGATCAAAGGGAATTATGTATATATATATATATATATATATATATATATATATATATATATATATATATATATATATATAGAGAGAGAGAGAGAGAGAGAGAGAGAGAGAGAGAGAGAGAGAGATCTCCGTCTGTCTCCGACCCCTTTTTGCAGCCTTTAATCCAATCTTTCTAACCGTCAGTGGCCCTCTCTATCGATCCATTTCAGACCATAAAGCATTTTTTTTTTAAATAGTATCTTTATATATATATATACTGCAATTAATTCTGTGTTTGTCTCAGCTCATTTCTCAACTACTGCTGCTTTGTTTTAACACACTTAACAAAAAGAAATTAGAAATGGGTTTTGGAGTTTTTCTATTTGTCTCAATTGTGTTGAGCCCTTACTTGATTTATGGGATCCTTGGTGGCAGGGATAATCAAAGTGCCGGCGCCGGCGCCGGAGTTGATGAGCTGAAACGTGAAATATCGATGAGGAAGCTCATGCATGGATTTGATGCAAATGGCGGCGCCCATGCACACAGAATGAATGCCACCACTTTGGCTGATGGAGAGGTGGTTGGCAGCAGCAAGCCGCCTGACATGGGAAATGGAAGTGGAAATGGTGGTGGTGGTGGGAGTGGCCATGATAAAAGGGGAAAGAAAGGCCATAAGAGGAGACATGAGGGAGGAAATAACTCGGGAAAAGGTGGTAAGGGAAGTGGAGGAGGCGGAGGTGGAGGTGGGAGTGGAGGGGGAGGCGGCGGTGGAGGAGGAGGTAGTGGAGGTGGTGGTGGTGGTGGTGGTGGTGGTGGAGGAGGAGGAGGTGGCCATGGATGGGGTGGTGGAGGAGGCGGTGGGGGCGGAGGTGGTGGAGGTGGTGGTGGTGGAGGTGGCGGCCAAGGTGGAGGATGGGGATGGGGTGGGGGAGGAGGAGGAGGTGGTGGTAGTGGTGGTAGCCAAGGCGGTTGTTGGGGTTCGGGATGCAGTGGTCATCCTCCGCCGTAGAAAAGGACCAAAGTTTCATATTTTTGCATGCATTTACGTGACGGCTGAGTTCTTTTTTTCATATTTACTGAAACCTTAATGATAAGGAATAAACAATTAATCTATTTTGCGTGGGTTTGTGTTTGGTCGTACAATATTCTAAGTTGTACGATTTCATTACATGTCATCAATTCACAAATTTCCTTTTCCCTATTTCTATATTTCATCCTATATAATATTGGTTGTTTGTCGTGCTTAATTAATATATAGTGCATTACATGCATATGCTTATGTATTGCCCCTATTAAGAATTTAAATCTTTTCGATTTATTTTCTGTCAAAATTAATTCTTTAGAATATTTCTTTTACATTCTCAATTCCAAATCTTTACGGAAGCACACCAGAAAATTAATTTTTTTTTTTTTTTCCTTTCAAACAAACGTATACTCTTTTCATCAAAGTTTTGAGTTGACCAAAAAATTAAACTATGGACATATCATAGTGCCGGCCTAGCTTGGGACTACAAAGAATCTTAATTAAGCACAATTAATTTCAATCTATACTAATCAGCCCAAATTTAAAGACACACAAATCAAATTCAAATCGGTTCATAATAATAACATAAGCCCAAATTAATGTACAAACCGGCAACAATGCAAATTAAACATGGAGATCCAAGTAGGCCTTTAGAGGGGTACTCGGGGGGCCCACCCAAACCTAGTTAGGTGTATCACTCCATTTTTGTATTATTTTGAGCTTGAACGCATTATAAACAAGATAGATAAACGTTTAAATATTAAGTTACGGTTTAATTCATATTTTTGAATCTTTTGATGAATAGTCACAGACACGTAAATATTCATCCGTATCTATTAATTTATCAAATACGCAAGTAACAAACAAATATTTTGATGCGGATAGAGTAAATATAAGTAAAAGTTAGTTGTCCACTAGTCCTGCATTAGTGAAGTATTAATTAGAAATTATGGTATAAATTATATTAAATATCAAGTAGAATTTAGTTGGTCCATAAAACGACTAATATTCAAGTTGTAAGCGATATCTCTAAATTGTCAAACCTCCACTAACTCTTCATATAAATGAAAAAATCTCGGAACACTTAATTTAATACTGTGTTTACACTTGGATATAATTGTGTGCTTGTGTGTAATTAATAAGGATTAGGTTAAAGGTTTGGGAATATTATATTATTAATAACTAATATATATTTGTTTTATTTCGGATGTACGTACGTATATCGGGGCGGGGGTGCAAAGCACGTGGATGGAGCGGCAATCATATCAGTATCACTCTTTTTTAATTCAACAACATTTGAACTTTTTTGACTTCAAACACATTAATCATTGTTAGGATATTAATAATTAATTTATAAACACACTAACTAAATAATCTTTCTGGTCAAAGAATAATAATCCCTGTGACATTTGGCAATCCCTCCATTTTATAATCAACCATGCCTGCCAGTGTTTCTTTTTTGTTGTTGTTGTTCTGTAAGATTGCACAAGTAAAAGGGTATTTGAAAGAGTTGAACTAATAAAATGAAAGTTGTAAAAGGGGCAAATAAATAATTAAGCAAGTAAGAGTAATTAGGCTGGGCAATTAATTACATGCCTAGAAAACAGTCTATTAATGTAATGTATTTCACTAGTTTGATAGAGTGTCTTTGTTTGTCTTTTCTTTTGTACCACAGAAAGTCTTCTGACCCTCCCTCACTGACAAAAGGAAACAAACGCTAAAGGGAAAAAAATAAAATTAAAAGAAATTATATATTCTTGAAATAGATATTGGTAACATCGAAAATAAATTAAATTACATTTGATTCCCTGCAGAAAAATGTACGTCCTATTGTCCAACAAACAACCGATGAGGGTCCACATCACCAAATCCTTGATTTTAATTCACACCAATTTTTCGATATGCCCCCCACCCCAAAAAAAAAAAAAAAAAAAAACAGACTGATTAAAGACACTCCATGAGGGGAGACATCATATCATACATGCTTCTATCCTATGATCATTGAGTCCTAGCTAAATATTACTATTAATCCAAAAAATTGAATCTTTAAAATTACTATTAATTTCTGACACTCAATATTACATGTATGATCTGATTTGCCTATTATTGCACGAGAGCTAGATTTATGGGGTTATTTTGTAAGAAGAAAAAATAAAAGTTGCCATTATTATTAGCCTTGTCTAACTTCACACAAGAAAATGATAGAAATTGAAATTAATAATAAGTAGAAAAAAAGAGGAAAAAGAAGAAAATGCAAAAAATGCTTAAACTTCACGCCATGCACATTTTTTGACCCAACCCATAATATGACATGTGAGGGGGGTAGGGAGGGGGTTTGTTGTTGTTAGCTTGTGGCGTGCACCTTATTACCTCATTACCTTTTCGCTTTTCAACGGCTTCTCCCCCAACCCAACCCAACCCCCACTTTTTATTAATTTTTTTATTTATTTTGCATTATTTATTCTATTGATTGCGAAATGAAAATACAATACTAGAGAAGAAGAGGAAATGATTCAAATATTTGAAATTTTAATTCGAATTACAATAAATAAAACATTAAAGTCTCTCCTAATTAATCAGCCTAGGTAACCTACCTCACCACCACATGCCTCCCTCCTCGATAATAATAATAATAATAATAACAATGTACACTAATTCAACCGGAACCTCAACCGGACCGGACTAAATCACTCCGGTTCTTCTTTTCCTACCACTTTTCTTTCGGTTTCTCTATTCTCCTACCTTTCTCCTAAAATTGATGATACCTTCAAAAACTCTGAACCGGTGGGCCCACTCCGGCGGGGGCTTCAGTTTCCGACTCCTTTTTGCGCCTCATCTCCAATACTTTCCGGTGGTTGTTCGAGTGCATCTCGGTCGAGAAAGTCGGGCTGCACGCGGGTCGGTATTCGGGTAGGAGCCGACCCGACTTGAACCTCACCCCACAAGCGTTACAAAGCGTCTTCGACCCGAGCGGCCCGGCCCGCCACTGTGGCGTCTTCGTTACGCCGCAGTGGCTGCACCTCCTCGGCTGGGCCGGTACGGCGGCGCCGGAGTCTGCCCTTTTCTTTTTCTGCTTCTTCACCGGCGGCGGGTACCCCAGGAAGGACTCACCGGTCCAGGCGTACTGGGGCGAAAGGGAAGTGGTGGAGGATGAAGATGAGGATGAGGTGGAGGATTCGGTGAACGAAGGCGACAAAACCGGCCACACGCGGACCCCTGTTCGGGCCCTCTTCGTTCGGGCTTTTGTTTGAACCGGAGTTGTGAAACAGGGTTGTTCCTGGGCTGCCGTAACGGTTTCGGGCCGCTTCGACGCCGGGTTCGGAGGCAATTTTCCGGTGAGGGAATAATCGGAAAACGAATCCTCCACGAAATGGGATAGCCATTCCAAACTCTCCAACCCCTCGGCCTGTGTAAAAATGTAATCTTTTTTCAGTTAATCCTATTTTCCACCGTTCACCAAAACAAAAACGCTTCTTTTCACAGAGTAATTTGGAGAAAGAAATAAAAGAGGGGATTTACCGGAAGGGGTAATTCAGTTTCAGGGAGAGAATCAAAATCGTCGTTTGCAGAAAGACCACTTTTTTCCGGCGGGGTTTGCATTTGTTGAGAAACAGGGCAAAATTTGTTCTTGTCATGTTCGAATTCCTCCGGTTGCAGGGGCTTTTCGTCTTCTTCTATTTCTTCTTCTTCGGAGAAGTCATTGGAGAAGTCGAGGAGTTCGTCAACGAACAAGTCATCGCCGGAAACGGCGTTAGGACCGCCGTTAGAGCCCAAAAAGTCCTCCATAAACGCCGCAGTCTTGAGAACAGTCTCAGGCTCAAACCCGCCTACCAAAGCTCCTTGCACGCATTCCATTAATTCCCTAAAAACAAACAAAAACCCACATGCAAATTAGCAAATTTATGCATAAAAATTGAATCTTTTTTCACAAAAAAAAAAAAAAAATCAAGAATTAAGGAAATTAAAAAAAAAAAAAAAAAAAAAGGAGGAGCACCTGACCTACCTGAAGTGGAGGAGGTGATAGAGAAGAAGAGAAAAAGAGGAGTGGGAAAAAGAAGGTAAGGGTAAGGTTGAAATATGTGAAGAGAAAAGGAGAAGAGGGTTTGTTGCTCTTGCTCACTTCGTTCGGTAAAGCATTCAATGACACACACAAGAGTGAGGGAGTTTGATTGGGTGCGTGCTTTCATGGATTAATGCTTCTCTAACTCACCTAATAACTAATACTTATTTATTCTTTCTTTTTTAATTACTATTATATCATTAAATATAATACATTTTGTTTTTCTTCTTCTTTGTGTTATTTATACCTCTACTATCTTCTGACATTTTTTTACACATTTTGGGATTACCTATTCTCGTAATATTTTGTGTGTGTGCTTATAATCTTGAATTTTATTGTGTAATTTCATCTTTTATATTACAAATATTATCTTATATTCGTTAAATATTGCATTTTCGATTTCTAGTGTCTTCATTTTCTTAATCTCATTTTTTAATCTCAAGAAAATCATACGTGCATCGAGATAATCCTTTAAATTACACGAGAGACGTAAACCCATGAATGTATTACTAAAAGACTCTGCAATATGATTTATTTCTTTTGGTTGATAATAAAAAAAAAAAAAGTGAAAGAAAAGAAATAGTTATTGAAAGCAAGAAAAGGAAAATAGTATTAGATATGTGAACAAGAAAGAGGGTGATTTAATTTGTGACTAATTTAAACCTACCGCATTAATCGTCACTCTTTAAAGGTAGTTCATCAAACTCGTGCTTTTTTCCCGCTCTTGCTTTTTTTTGTTTTTTTTTTTTTTAACTTTGCCCAATGAAAAATTCTCTAGATTTCTTCTTCTTCTTTCTTTCATTATGGATAAATAAAATAATTATTTATTTATTTTTACTTTTTTAACTTTCCTCTTTATGGTCTGAATAATCCGAATGGGATTACCTGTGTGGGAGTGTGACAGCTAGAAAGTTGATGCCAAATTAACTTTCATTATTATGTTAATAATTGTATTTTTCCTTCCTAATTTGATTATTTGATTAATTAGCCTCAGTGGTATTGTACTGCCTACCTTAGATCCCCATTAATTATGTGAATAATTCAAACATAATTAGGTTTCTTCCACCACAATTTGCGCACTTAATTTTCAACCTTATCTGAATTATGAAGACGATGAACCTATTTTATGTTTGTAAATAATCTAATCAAATTGTAAATCTTTATATGTTTATAGTTTATACCCAGTGAAATATAATGTGCAAATTAAATTAGTAATACCTATATTAATATTAGGGGTCTTAAGATATGAGTTCCTGGTGACAACCCTTATTAGAACTAAATGACAAGTCTAACAAAAATTTGCTTCATATCCTTTATTAAATTTATTCCAAAAATGCCCCTCCACTCACAAATTCGAAATTACACCAAATTGTAAATATACTATGATGAACTATGGTATTATTTAACATTTTTAAGTTTGCATCTAGCATTTTTTTTAATTTTTACGTGGAACACTTTTTTTTTTTTTTTTCCGTATTTTATCAATATATAAAAATCTATTTTTTTCCCCTTCTTCTCTACATAAACTGAAAATTATGATTTTTTTTTAATTTTTTCGGTCGTAGACATCTTCAGAAATCCATAGGAAACTGTGGTAATCCGTAGTCACCCATAGACTTCCTGAAACCCTAAGACATCTTGAAACCCTAACTCCTCCTACAAACTCTAGCCGCCAGACCCATAGACACCCATAGATATCCAAATCGATTTTTTTTAAATTTTCCCCATCAAACCCTAGATCCGCTCCTCCACCACCACCATCCACCACCACCACCATCACCGAGCGCCGCCATCACGCCATCATCCATGCCCAACACCGTCGTCGCGCCTTCCACCATAGATCTGACCTTAAACCACCATAGCCGTCGTCTCCTTGCCTCTACAAGCATCCGTTTATTGCTGCCGTCTCCACCGCCATAACCACCGCCCCTCTCAATAGTGGATTGGAGTGGTGGAGAACGAAAGAGACAGAGAGAGATAGCGATATCGAAAAATAGTGAGATAAAGATTGAGAGGGAGAGAGAAAGATTGTTGCGAGAGAGAGAGGGAGCGAGATGCGAGAGACAGAGAGGGAACGAGATTGGGAGAGAGAGAGAGAGAGAAGAAGAAAAAAAGAAAAATAAATCTAAGAGAAACGTGACTTTAGAATTTATGGATTTAGGTTAAGGGTAAATTATGGATAAAAGAAAAATTGAGGATGTGACTCATATTTATTTTTCTAAAAAGGATTTAGTTCATAGAAAAATATTAATGATGTATTTCGTATCTAATTATGTTTTCAATTAGGGACCTCTAGCATATTACCCCTTAATATTAATCATATCATCCATCTATAATAATACCAACACGAATATGTACTGTAACTTTATATTTAAATGAATGCTTATGACACATTTAAAACTGAATTACAAAATTCTTGATTAAATAATTTCAATAATTAAAGAAGCGATCCTGATTTAGTATAGGCATCATTTAAACAGCTGTCGTTAGTTGAGGTGCAATTAGAATGTGAGGTCTAATCCTAGAAACTGGATTAATAATGTAGTGGTGTTTAATTTATCATGTTGGATGGGATTGATATTGGGCATCCCTCGGAATAAAAAATAATGTATGTATATGCAGACCAAAACAAATTAAATTAAATGATGTCTCAACCTATATATATTCTAAACAGCTTTTCTTCTTCTTCTTTTTATTTTCTTTTTATTTTGTTTTTTTGTCACGAACTGAAATGATTCTTCACCACCACGTTGTTCCCTAAGTTAGTATTTAGTCCTCTCTGATAATAATTTGACAATAACTATTCATGCATGCCCTCTTTTCAACTTCCTTTATTTTTTTTTAATTATTATATATATTATTTTATCTCTCGTTTAAATGTTCTTATATTTCTAGCTATTTTGATAGGTATGCTCCAATTTGAAAAATTAAACGTAAATTATATTGGGCATCGTCGAAATCGGAGGTTAATGAACAGGCCCAGAACCACCAATTCTCCGAACTAGTTATGATCCAGTATATATATATCTCGATTCCGAAACCAGTGTTTCCGAACCATGAAGTTATAATAATTCTCGAACCATAGCCGTGTGTGTATCAGATGGGCTTGTATATATGTTTCTAATCCATCTCTTTACTAATTATGAGAAAGAAAACATTTAAGGATTAGTCTTTAGTTACAAATGGAATAATATTATAGAATTACAAGTTACAACAAGAAATAACAAATCTGACTTGTGTTTTTATGTCAATGAATCAATCTCAAGTGCCTTCAAAAGTCGAAATCAATGTAAGAAATGTTAATTATTATAACTTTCAGTAATATTCTTTTTCTTTTTTTAAGGAATCTTTAGTAAACTATATAAGTTTAATAGGTAAACATTCACTCTTACTCTCATGCAATAATTTGCAAATAAAACAAGAAATAGAAACCATATTAAGTACACATAATGTATCACAAAATTTAATAATAATATTAAAAGTACATGTTCAGATGCAAATAGTTGTACGATTATTTTTTTGGTATATATGCATTTGACTATTATGATTTATGAAACTGTTAACCACGTCCCTTCATATTGGCAGCTGGGCCCCAATTGGCCTAAAATTTTAGCAATATCTATCATGACACAACCAAATATTTTTAAAAATTCAAATCATTAATTAATTACTCAATTTTGTATTGTTGATATAATTTAAGAAGTACAGTAATAAAAAAAAAAAGTATTTTATTATTTGATAAAGAAAGAAAATACAGTATTTAAAGTGTAATAATGTAGTTAAGATTCCAAAAAGGTGACGAGGGTGTTTTCTTTTATCTTTTCACCAAAGGGAAAATAACGTTAAGAAAAAAGAACCGCCGGCTCAAGGTCGTTTTCATTGCCAGCTACGTGTCGCCCTCCTACTGGATTATTCTTTTGACATTTTTAAGTCTCCGACAAAATAGAAAAAAGAATTTGAATTTCATTTGTTTATATATAGGAAATTTGATTTGTTGATAAAATAAAACAAAATTTTGAATTTTAAATGTGTTGAAGTTAGCAAGAATGGTTGCCGCCCTTGGTTTTCATTGTCGGTGCTCCATATCCGCATGTGGGCCAGACCCGGCAACTAAATGGAGCCAGTCCGGTTCAAAATTCAAATCAAGATGTACAGTTGCTACCTTTTATTTTTTGTGGAGTAATTTTTTAAAGAGCATTAAATTGCATTTTAGTAGGTTCGGATTAAAAAAAAAAATTCTGCACCAGCCGGGAATCGAACCCGGGTCTGTACCGTGGCAGGGTACTATTCTACCACTAGACCACTGGTGCTAGATGTTTGGTTAATATACAAATTATATAGTAGTTACGTATAGTAGGGTTGGTCAGAACCTAGATAATCTAATTTAGAGTAGGGGTGTAAACGAGCCGAGCCGACTCGTGAGCTCGAAGAGCCGGCTCGTAAAAAGCTCGAATTCGGACTCGAGATTTTCGAGCTCGAGCCGGTTTTCAGTTGTTCATGAGCTCGCGAGCCGGATTTATTATTATTTTTTTATTTTTTTTATTTTTTATATGTTATTTTTATTTAAATAATGTATAATAATGTAAAATATTATAGAAATAAATACAAATATTAAAAATATATATAATTTCAATTTAGTTTTTATTTTTTATTTTTTTTAAATAATTTTTAATAATAAAATAATAATTAAAAAAATATTTAAAAAAAAAAAAAAGACAATGGGCTCGAGCTCGAGCTCGACAAAATTGACACGAGCTCGAGCTCGAGCCAAAAAAAGAGAAGCTCGACAAAATAAACTCGAGCTCGAGCTCGAGCCAGCCAAAAGAGGCGAGCTCGGCTCGTGAGCTCGGCTCGTGAGCTCGGCTCGTGAGCTCGGCTCGTTTACACCCCTAATTTAGAGGCACTAGATATTTTGACAGAAAGATTCTTATATCAGAAACAATACAGTGTACTATATATGTGTCCAAGTAACTGCGGTAAATGTTTGTCATCATTTTGTTGTACGATTGGTGTATATTCCAAGCAGTAATATTTTTACTTGATATATATAGGTGAATATTAGTTTTTACTCCTAAACATTAATTAATACGTACTTTATCATCCATGAGAGTTTTTGCTTCTGAAACTTGATTAAATTTTGATGGCAAATTTTTCAAATGAAATGCATTTTTCTCATTATATTTGATGTTGTTTAATCACAAATATTTATATGTAGTTCGATATATAGACTCTCGAACTAGGAGTTGACAGCGGTTTGCGGTTCCACCTTGCTCAAATTACAAATTGCTAGTAGACTGTGTTGAAGACGTGCAAGTGTTACATAAGACGATAAATCATAATTTTTTTCAAATTTATGAATAATGTCATGAACAAAACTGGTTTAATTACAAAAAAACAAACTTTTCTTATTCTTGTTTAAAAGTAGTTACAATTATCGTCCTCTTTTTTTTTTTTCTGGCCACACCATATGCATGTTGGCACCAAATTCAGTACTGCACCCTCACAAAATAATAATGGGCAGATGAATCTTGGATCGGAGAAATAGCAATTAATTATATATTAAACAAAACATGAATTAATCTGAACAACGTAACTGTAACAACGAAGAAATCATATAACTGCAAAACAGAAAAATGGAATCTAGCCTAGCTACTCCATATTTCGAAAATGTATATGAATATGCATGATGAAAGATTCAAGATGGAGGTGCATATGAATCGGGGCGCCATGTTTGGGATTTGTGAGCAGTGAGTACGACATGTTGTTCATTTTCAGACAAGTTCATAGACACCTTCCATTGTAATGATTTCAACATCTTGTCTATTTCTCCTATTGTTTTCGAATCATCTCTCACTATCAATTTCCCTCCCGGCCTAACTATTCTGTCCACCTCCGCCACCACCGTCACCACTTTACACCTACAATTATATATATATATATATATATATTATTCATTCAATCACATATATATTTTGGAATATGTATATATGAATTGTATATATGTACCTCTTTTTGAGTCCGGAGAAGAGATGATCTGCATGCAGAAGATCGTACGTCCTAGGATAAGTGCTGAACGATTCGCACCAATCGTGGTATATACCGAAAAGACCTCTTTCGTATATTATGGGAAGTGTGTCCGGAGAATCTATGTTCACCACGTTCATTACCCATACTTTCATCTCCTTTAATGCTGCAGCAAATCTGCATATAATAATATTCATGCATGCATGCATGCATGCAGACAATTTTTTCATTTAATGCAAATTTTGAAGTGTGTGTGTGTGCAATTAATTAATGAATTAATTACCCTCCATAGACTGCTTTCATATCCATGACATTTCTGACATTGGACCAGTTGATTCCGAGACCATCCATGTAAGATTTTTGGACAACCTTTTTCCAGTGTTGATAATCTGAAGTAAAGTCATCTGGAGATGGTTTTCCATGAATTCCCATCTCAGAATTGTTCAGCCAGTATGGCGGTGTTTCGATTCTCTCCGGCCACTCTTCCGGCCACTGTGACCCTCTCTCGTTTTCTCCAACCGGCGTCTTGTGCATGCATGACTGCAATGGCACATACCTGAAAACAAATTATCATTAATAATCATTCTATTTTCATGTTTTTTTTTTGAGAAAAATATTATGTAAAGAATCTGATATTTTTTTGTTTTTGTTTTAATTTACCATGCAGCATTAGGATCATCGGCTAATTTACACATTGGAGGAGAGTTACGCTTTCTTTGCTCGTAACAATCGTTTGAATCCGGTTTTCGATAAATAGCAACACCTACTGAGTTCAGCTTATCCTTCTTGATTGTGATTAGCTCCCAACACATTGCCACCGTTAGATTAGACATTTCTACCAGGAAATTAAACAAAGTAAACTTAATTAAGATGTTTATGAATATACTAAGGAAAAGAAAAAAAGAAATTCAAGATATATGGGCTTAATTAATTATATAAACCTCTCCATATCTGTACATCTTCTTCAAGTTTTTGATAAACCGGAGTTGCTGACCAGACAAAGTAGCCTCCCGGCCTTAGTACCCTATTCAACTCCAATAGTAGAGCACCACCTTTATCATAAAATTGTAAATAGTCAATTACAATTATTTAACAACATTTATTGAAAACAAAAATATAGAGAGAGAATAAATAAATAAATAAATGAACCATCGGCATGCCACGGTACTCTGCATCGGGCGCAATGCACCACGTCGAAAACTCTACTAGGAAAGGGTAGTCTCTGAGAGCCCATAACAGCGGAAATTGCAGGAATGCCCCTCTCCAGGGCAAACTGTACTTGTGCTTCGTGCTCGTCTTTAGGAGCGAACGACATTGTAAGAACGTCTCTCTCGAAGAGATAACCCCCTAAGCTTGCCACCCCACACCCCACATCCAATACTACTCTACTGTGTTTTCCCCATGCAATATCTGGCACTGCCTACAAAAACATAATTTATTCATGTTTTTTTGTTTTGTTTTAATTTGTACATAAAAGTTTATATAAGATCATATGAATAACTATAATAATACCTCTTGAATAAAGTCGATGTAATGTAATGCTCCATGAATAAACTGAGTGCCACCACCTGGGAAAGTGAGGAACTCTCCGACAACCTTAACCCAATTTTGATGCCCCTTAACTTCTGCTAGCAATGTATGTGGTACGTTATGGTACCATATCTGCATGCCATGCACAACAACATATACCATTGTAACAATAATCAAGCTAATATTTAAAGATGTATATATAACACACATATACATACATACCTTGTCTCTACTTTGAGGCCAGTCGATACGTCTTTTGTAACCGTTAGGAAGTGGGACCAAGCAAGTTGGAGGGTCCTCAGGGCAATGGCGCTCGCGATGCTCGTGGTGCTTTCTTGTATGTATTTGTGATATAACTTTTTCGTTATCCAAACATGGTATATAATCTGCACCTGCACTTGTATTACACATCTGCCATTTGTAACCATAATCTTCGCTACTACTACTTTTGTCTTCTTCATCTTTGTTCGATCCACCACCGTTATTTCTTCTTTCCTTTTCAGACGACACCGTGGACTCGTCGTCTGCTTGAGTCGACGACTTCTTCTTGTTCTTCGTCTGATCATCTTTCGAAGAAGCCTGATTATTATTATGATTATGATTATTATTATTACTATTCGTCGTCTTTTTCACCTGATCATCATCATCATCGTGATTGATAATTTGTTCATGATGTAGGGTGATGGGTTCTTGTTCGTCGTGTTGGATTTGATCATGGCTTGTTGCTCCGGTGGGGTCGTTTTTGGGATGCCATTTTTGTTGGATTTGTTGGAATTGATCGTCTTCTTGCTTTTGGTGTTCTTCGAGTCTTTGTTGTCCGTCTTCATCCGTAATTATCTCATGGTCATTATTATGTGAGATGGTGGTGGTAGTTTCGGAAGAAGAAGAAGAAGTAGTAGCATGGTCGTCGTCATGAAAATGATTATTAATGTCTTGTTTGGTTTGTTGGATTTCTTGTTTGTGGGTGACAGTACTTTCTTCTGATGTTTGTGTTTCGAGCGCAGCCTGCTTCTCTTCTTCTTCCAAAGACTCTTTTGCTTGCGGCTCATTATTCAGGGTCACCTTTTCTTCTTCTTGTTCTACTTGTACTTGTGTGGTTGATGACGTGTCGTCTTCAGAAATATTATTAGATGATGATGATGATGATGCATCGTTGGGGTCGTCGTCGTTTTGATTGACTTGAATAATATTGTCATGAGTGGGTTGTTGGTTGTCGTGGTCGGTGGATTTGACGGGATCTACGGGGAGGATTTGTTCTGGTTCAAGATGGAGATCATGGGTGGCGATGGTGGTTGCTGAAGGTTGGTCGTCGTTTTCGTCGGAGCGGGAGATGGAGGAGATGTTATTAATATTGGTGGAGGAGGAATTATTAGTAGTAGTGAAAAGCCATAGAAATAAAGCGGATAAAGAAATGAAGATGATAGTTGTTGTTGTTGTTGATGAATAACAACTTCCTGTTGTTGATCTTTTCATCCCTCGTCCTTTCCCTGTCGCCATACTTAATTAATTTCACACACACTCACACTCAGAATCATGAGAGAGAGAGAGAGAGAGAGAGAGAGAGAGAGAGAGAGAGAGAGAGAGAGAGAGAGAGAGAGAGAGAGAGAGAGAGAGAGAGAGAGAGAGAGAGAGAGAGAGAGAGAGAGAGAGAGATTATTAGTACGTACGTAGGTAGGTTGAATTTGTGGAGGGAGGAAGAATTGGGAATTGTAAGAAAAGAGTGACTCAAGATCCATAAGAGTAGGACTAGGAAATTTGTTATAATTCTAAATAATAAATTCAAATTCTTAGTATAGAGAATAGAGATCGATCGATCGAGTTGCATAAATAATATTGAAATTTGTTACGATCTATGTTGTAAATTAGAATATTGGGAATGCATGGCCCACTGCCTGCCTGCATGCTTATTTTTATTTTTTCATCACTTGCAATCTCTTTACTACTAATTACATATGACCCATGCATATTATTTCTCTACACAAACTCCAGTGTGAGGATCGGACTGATTTATAAATCATGTCTTCTGTGGGGACCCTCCTAAAATTAAACCACGCTGCCTGCTTTTCGTAATATTGTAATATTGTAATATGGTATGGTCCCTCTCTATTTATTTATTTAGTCAACTTTTGGAGTATCCATCAATTCTTTGTCCCTAATAACCCCCTCATCCTTCCTTTTATTTTTTCTTTTTTTTTTTTTAAATTTTTTTTTTGGGGGGTGGTTGTATTGTAGGACCCACATCAAAATCCCCTAATTTTGAAGTAATCTTTGGAGAAATGCAAGCAAGGCCCCATTTTCTCTTTTGCTTGCCTTGATCATAATTCATATATGCTATATGACCCAACACGACAAGCCCCATTTCCGGTGGCCCAATACATCAATTAGGCATTTTATAAACATTATTTTTTACAGTTTATTTAATTATAAACAATTTCCTTTGTTAACGTATTAATATTTCGATATTTGATTATTAAAAAAATAAAAAAAAAATAGAGGATACATCATTCAACAAATTTCATCATAATTGTAGAAGGTAGAGGAGAAAAAAGGTGTTCTTTCTTTTAGCCAATATGTAGAAGGTAGAAAAGTGGAGATTTCTGAATAATCATCCCTTGGAGGTCCGTCGAGAAATTCTTATAAGATCTTTCTTCTTCTTCGAAAAAAAAAAATAAAAAAAAAAAATAAAAAAAAAAAAAAAAAAGAGAAAAAGAAAAAGGATAGATATATATGTGCATCTTCATATATATATATATCTAAATCCTTCGATTAAAAAAAAAAAAAAAAAAAAAAAAAAAAGAAAAAGAAAAAAAAAAAAAAAAAAAAAAGAAGAAGAAGAATAGATTAGAAGGGAGAAATAAGGACTAGTTGATTGAGTTGTGTTGAAAACTCGATCCATTGCCTCAAGGCAAAAGTGTTGACGTGTGAATTTTGGAGAATCGAGTTTATTTAAGTCCCTAGAGGTGAATTCATTGTTTCAAACGCCTATCTTTCAAATTTTGGCGTAATCACCTCAATTCAAGAAAATTAGCCACATATACCCATATTACCTACCTCGGACCAAAGAGCCTAACAATTGAAAGCCACAAAGTCCCAATGATCCCAATAGCTTATTGTTCAATATTAGTTGAGTAAAATAATTTGGTGAGTATTTGGAGTCAAATATATGCATGTAAGTACAAATTCTTTCTATCTTTAACTTGCAAATATTGGATACTTGAAGCAATTGTATGATTTGTGGTTTTTGGTAATGGTGAGTGACTAAGTGCCGTTGAATGTTAAGCTTGCGAATACTTATGAATTGTCATCATAATTGCAAGTTCTGAAAACACGAAGTTGACCAATCGACCTATGTAATGAGATGTATTGTCATGGTTTGTGTTCTTGATTTGATTTTACTTGAGGACAAGCAAAAGTTCAAGTTTGGGGGTGTGTTAAGTGTATATTTATACACTTAATTATACCTTTTAATTGGAGCTTTTGGTGTGTTTTTACGATAATTGGTGCTTAATTTGGTTATTATTTGTATTTTAGGTGCGAATTGAAGAATTGGCAACTTTTGGGGTGAAAACTGCAAATTCAGAGAAAAAGTGGGCCAAAAGTGAAAAAACCAGATTTCTGCAGAATTAAAGCCCGCGCGGCCGTGCGGATTTTAAAGCATAATCTCGCACGGCCGTCCGGATAGTCGTAGGGGCGCAGTGAAGGAATTTTAATTACATAAGGAAACCCGCCCTATTATATTTTTGCACCCTATTTAAAGGCCACAAGCACACAATTAGAGATCATCTTTTAATCTTTTACCATCTATCTTTATTTTTAGTTTTTTAGCTTTCATCTTTCGACACGCAATCAAGGAGCACAAGAACGAAGACGAAGACTTGACGAATCTTCATCATAGTTCCCCTCCTTTATTGTTATTTATCGCTTTTATGATTTTTCGTATTTTTATTATGTTTTTCGTTACGAACATGAGTAGCTAAGTTTTTATTCTAGGATTTTATTGGAACCCTATGTGGTAACTCGAACCTATTTTTCTACTTTTATGCAAGTTTAATTCTTCGATTATTTCTTCTATCTTGATCGTATTTAGTGCATGAGCGTAGCTAACTTATGTTGCTATTTGTTATTGTTAGAATTGATTGACAGATCGTTTTAATAATTAGAACAGGGATAGAAGAGCCTTCGAGTAGTTTTTCACCGAATGCGCGTGTTAATTGCATGTATTATCGTAGACATACAGATAATACCTTAGGTAGCCGTTTGCGAGACTTGCTATTTAATGCTTTATTTATACTAGGTTTGCATAGACATATAGTGAATCTTTTATGAATAATAGGTTTATAGCGCAGCGACAGCTGGTTATGAATAATTTCGTGTCTTGGGTTAATAATCGGGAATCGTAACTTGCATAATAGGAGATTAATTGGGTGAAGAATTATCGCATAGGGGGAAGATAAAATCCTAGATCCGTTTATTATTGATTTTTCTCGTGATTACTTGTTTTCTTAATTATTTTAATTTTATTAGTTAATTAATTTGACAACCTTGCGTAGGCTGGATAAAAATCACAATTGTTAGGATTTGGTACTTAGGATTAAATAATTTACGTTTTCCCTGTGGGATCGACATCCGACTCTCACGAGTCTACTTTACTACTTGTTTGCGATACGTACACTTGCGTGTTGGTATTTAGCACCCAACGAGTTTTTGGCGCCGTTGCCGGGGAATACGGCTAAATTATTTATTTATCCTAATATTAAATTTGAGCAATTTTTCTTACTTCAGCCAAATTTTTTTATTTTATTTATTTAATTATTTTTTTATTTTATTTTGTTTTAGGTACTTTTTATGCGAAGAGGACACGACACGAGCCTGCTACCTCTTGATCCCGAAATTGAGCGAACGTTTAGGCAAGCCAGGAGAAATCAACGGTTAGCCCAAAACACTCCAGCAACGATGGAAGACGAGAATAATCGTGGGGAAGGTGACCAAAGGCAACCACCTAATGTGGCGAGAGAAATCGTCAACGAGCAAAACCAACGCCAGCTAATTAATCCACCACCGCGTCAACGAGCCTTGCACGAGTACACCGTTCCGACACTCAATGGGTTCCAATCAAGCATCCAGCAGCCCCCCATTGAAGCCAACAATTTCGAGATTCGAGCGGGACTCCTCACAATGCTCCAAAACAATGGTTTGTTCACCGGATTGGCTCATGAAGATCCACATCTTCACTTGGTCAACTTCCTCGAGACGTGTGACTCGCACAAGATGAACGGAGTAACACCCGAAGCACTGCAACTCCGCCTGTTCAAGCACTCCCTACAAGGAGCAGCCCGAGAATGGTTGCAAACTCGTGCACCGCACTCCATATCGTCGTGGGCCCAGCTAGCTCAACTTTTCATGAACACATACAACTCCCCAACAAAAACTGAGAGAATCCGGCGAGAAATTCAAAACTTCATACAAGAAGCTGGTGAAGCGTTATTCGAGACGTGGGAGCGGTTCAAGCAGCTAGTAAGGAGGTGCCCGAATCACGGACTTCAAGAGTGGCGCCAATTGCAAATATTTTACGATGGATTGCAAGACAACTCGAGAACCGTGCTTGATTCGGCAGCTGGAGGTATGTTCATGAGTTTGACCTACGACGAAGCATACGAGCTCTTGGAACGAATCGCTAGGAACAAATACATGAGGGCATCGGACCGGTCGAATAGCGGAGCAGTCAAGACGGGAGGAATTTTGGAGTTAGACGGGGTCACTGCAATCACGGCCCAATTAGAGAAGCTATCGAAGCAAGTAGCGGCTCTGCAAACTCAGCAAGTCCATGCAGTCCAAGTTCCCGACCAGCGCGTAGAAGAAACGGAGTCTCTGAGTTATGTGCATGACACCAACCGACAACAGAGGAACCCGTACTCCAACACGTACAACCCCGGATGGAAGGATCACCCCAACTTTGGGTGGGGAGGAAATCAGCAAGGACCAAGGCAAGCACCACCTCAAGGTCAACCGCCTAATTATTCACGACCAGCGCCCGGATTCCAAAATTCGCCTCAAGCTCAACCTCAAGGCGGAGATCTCGCAAACATCTTGGCGCAGTTTATGACAACCACCCAAGCCTCCATCCGCAATTTAGAAACACAGATGGGTCAACTTGCAACCCAACTAACAGCGAGGCCATCGGGAGCACTGCCATCAAACACGGAAGATCCTCGGAAGAACAACGTCGAGCAGTGCAACGCCGTGAGTTTAAGGAACGGGAGACAATTGGAGGAAGCCCCACGAAAGGAGAAGCAAAACACGGTAATCGAGAAGCCGAATGAGATTAAGGAAAAAGAAGCAACTCGCAAGGAACCGCCATCTCCCACAGTGATCTCACGAGTACCTCAAGTCCCATATCCTCAAAAGCTTCAAAAGAAGAAGCTCGATGCTGAGCACCAAGGATTCTTGAACAAGCTGAAGGAAATCCACATCAATATTCCGTTTATCGAAGCTATTCAAAAGATGCCAAAGTGGGTGAAATTCCTCAAGGAGCTCGTGACAAAGAGGAATAAATTGCAAGGGAATGAGATCATCCAACTCACGGAGCAATGCAGTGAAATTCTTGTACGACCCCTTCCACAAAAACTCGGCGATCCAGGTAAGTTCACTATCCCTTGCACTATTGGAGGTAGAAATTTTAGGTCACTCATTGATTTAGGTGCTAGCATTAATCTTATGCCTTATTCCATTTACAAAAATCTTGGGTTAGGTGAGATTGAACCAACGGCTATAACCCTTCAATTAGCCGATAGGTCTTTAGTTTACCCAAAAGGTATTTTAGAGAACGTGCTAGTGAAAGTGAATAAATTTATTTTCCCTGTGGATTTCGTTATACTTGATATAGATGAAGATAGGGAGATACCTCTTATTCTAGGAAGGCCGTTTTTAGCCACGTCGAAAACTCTAATTGATTGTGCTAGTGGTGATCTTTCAATGACAGTGCATGATCAAACGGTCAAATTTAACGTTTTTAGCGCTAATAAAAATCCATGTGATGATAATGAGTGTTATGCTATTGATCTTGTGGATTTTACAAATCATGAAGATTTTGACGTTTTGATCTTAGACCATGGGAAAGGATCTTTAAGTGCAGGAGATGGTGGCGGAAAAGATAGTCGGACGGAGCAAGTTTATTGTGCGAGCTCAATTTCAACTCTGCCGAGGGACAGTCAAAAGACTTGGGATGATAACAATGATCAACGAACAAGGTGGATGTGGCCACCTAACGAACCAAACGAGCATTATTGGGGAGGGGGATGCAATCGCCAAGTGACTTCGGTCACGTTAGCTTGAACAAAGAAGCAGACAAAGTCCGGCTGAAGACTGTAAACTTAGCGCTTCTCGGGAGGCAACCCGAGCTTTCGTTTTTTTTTTTTATTTATTTTATGTCACTTTAAATTTTTAGATTTGCTTTTATGTCATTTTATTAAAAAAAAAAAAAAAAAAAAAAAAAAAAAAAAAAAAAATTCAGGGGCACTAATAGAAAGTTTTTATTTTGCAGGGACCTAAATGCAATTATTCACACGGCCGTGCAAGAAAAAGGGAGGAATCTCACACGGCCGTGTGAGATTTCGGACCCAGCTACTGCCCAAAATTGGAAAAGGGCAAGGCCGTGCGGATTTTACACCTAAATCTCGCACGGCCGTGCGAAATTTAAAGTGGCTACTGCCCAATTATGAGAAATGGCACGGCCGTGCGGATTTTTCACCTAAATGTCGCACGGCCGTGCGAATCAAAAAAAAAAAAAAAAAAAAAAAAAAAAAAAAAAAAAACAATTTCCATAATTTCAAATCCTCTCTCTCCCCCTATTCGAACCCTAATCCTACTCTTTCAAATTTTTTTCTTTTTCTTGGCCAAATTCCACCGAAAATTCACCACTTACACACATTTATTACTTAATCTCGGTGGTTTGTTGTTATTTGGAGGATGACGAGGAGGATGATGCTCATGCACATGGTGGAGTTGGAGCGCAACCCGACGATGGTCCCGACGTTTAAAAACAGGTGTTTTCTATCATTTAACTCCGGGCGAATCACATTGAGGGCAATGTGAATTTTAAGTTTGGGGGTGGTTAACTACTTGTTTTCATTTATGTGATTTATTTTTTTTTATTTTATTTTGCATGCTTTAGTTGTTTTAGTTGCCGTTTTATTATTTTTCGTTTTTATTCCAAAAAAAAAAAAAAAAAAAAAAAAAAAAAAAAAATTTGTTCGATGCATCGATGAATTACGCTGATGGTAGATGGTCAATGTTTGATGATGAGATTACTTGTTTTATGCTTTAAGGAGTAGATATTTTTTTAGCTTTCGATTCAACGAAACGTAGAAGTGAATTATTGCTAGGAACCATACCTTGTGCATTGCTTTGGTTGAATGTTTTGCATGTTAAATTTGGAATTTATTTGTGCTCAATCATGCTTTGTTCGGTTTTAAATCTCACCTTAGGACATTTATGATACGAAGTGTTGATAATAAGTGATTTGGGATATGATTTGGGCCTTCTTTGAACCGTTTGAGCCTTTCAAGCCTACCGTTAAATTTTTATCCTTAGAACCTTGATTTGAGCCTCGGAGAAAAAAGGTGTTCTTTCTTTTAGCCAATATGTAGAAGGTAGAAAAGTGGAGATTTCTGAATAATCATCCCTTGGAGGTCCGTCGAGAAATTCTTATAAGATCTTTCTTCTTCTTCGAAAAAAAAAAATAAAAAAAAAAAATAAAAAAAAAAAAAAAAAAGAGAAAAAGAAAAAGGATAGATATATATGTGCATCTTCATATATATATATATCTAAATCCTTCGATTAAAAAAAAAAAAAAAAAAAAAAAAAAAAAGAAAAAGAAAAAAAAAAAAAAAAAAAAGAAGAAGAAGAATAGATTAGAAGGGAGAAATAAGGACTAGTTGATTGAGTTGTGTTGAAAACTCGATCCATTGCCTCAAGGCAAAAGTGTTGACGTGTGAATTTTGGAGAATCGAGTTTATTTAAGTCCCTAGAGGTGAATTCATTGTTTCAAACGCCTATCTTTCAAATTTTGGCGTAATCACCTCAATTCAAGAAAATTAGCCACATATACCCATATTACCTACCTCGGACCAAAGAGCCTAACAATTGAAAGCCACAAAGTCCCAATGATCCCAATAGCTTATTGTTCAATATTAGTTGAGTAAAATAATTTGGTGAGTATTTGGAGTCAAATATATGCATGTAAGTACAAATTCTTTCTATCTTTAACTTGCAAATATTGGATACTTGAAGCAATTGTATGATTTGTGGTTTTTGGTAATGGTGAGTGACTAAGTGCCGTTGAATGTTAAGCTTGCGAATACTTATGAATTGTCATCATAATTGCAAGTTCTGAAAACACGAAGTTGACCAATCGACCTATGTAATGAGATGTATTGTCATGGTTTGTGTTCTTGATTTGATTTTACTTGAGGACAAGCAAAAGTTCAAGTTTGGGGGTGTGTTAAGTGTATATTTATACACTTAATTATACCTTTTAATTGGAGCTTTTGGTGTGTTTTTACGATAATTGGTGCTTAATTTGGTTATTATTTGTATTTTAGGTGCGAATTGAAGAATTGGCAACTTTTGGGGTGAAAACTGCAAATTCAGAGAAAAAGTGGGCCAAAAGTGAAAAAACCAGATTTCTGCAGAATTAAAGCCCGCGCGGCCGTGCGGATTTTAAAGCATAATCTCGCACGGCCGTCCGGATAGTCGTAGGGGCGCAGTGAAGGAATTTTAATTACATAAGGAAACCCGCCCTATTATATTTTTGCACCCTATTTAAAGGCCACAAGCACACAATTAGAGATCATCTTTTAATCTTTTACCATCTATCTTTATTTTTAGTTTTTTAGCTTTCATCTTTCGACACGCAATCAAGGAGCACAAGAACGAAGACGAAGACTTGACGAATCTTCATCATAGTTCCCCTCCTTTATTGTTATTTATCGCTTTTATGATTTTTCGTATTTTTATTATGTTTTTCGTTACGAACATGAGTAGCTAAGTTTTTATTCTAGGATTTTATTGGAACCCTATGTGGTAACTCGAACCTATTTTTCTACTTTTATGCAAGTTTAATTCTTCGATTATTTCTTCTATCTTGATCGTATTTAGTGCATGAGCGTAGCTAACTTATGTTGCTATTTGTTATTGTTAGAATTGATTGACAGATCGTTTTAATAATTAGAACAGGGATAGAAGAGCCTTCGAGTAGTTTTTCACCGAATGCGCGTGTTAATTGCATGTATTATCGTAGACATACAGATAATACCTTAGGTAGCCGTTTGCGAGACTTGCTATTTAATGCTTTATTTATACTAGGTTTGCATAGACATATAGTGAATCTTTTATGAATAATAGGTTTATAGCGCAGCGACAGCTGGTTATGAATAATTTCGTGTCTTGGGTTAATAATCGGGAATCGTAACTTGCATAATAGGAGATTAATTGGGTGAAGAATTATCGCATAGGGGGAAGATAAAATCCTAGATCCGTTTATTATTGATTTTTCTCGTGATTACTTGTTTTCTTAATTATTTTAATTTTATTAGTTAATTAATTTGACAACCTTGCGTAGGCTGGATAAAAATCACAATTGTTAGGATTTGGTACTTAGGATTAAATAATTTACGTTTTCCCTGTGGGATCGACATCCGACTCTCACGAGTCTACTTTACTACTTGTTTGCGATACGTACACTTGCGTGTTGGTATTTAGCACCCAACAAGTTTTTGGCGCCGTTGCCGGGGAATACGGCTAAATTATTTATTTATCCTAATATTAAATTTGAGCAATTTTTTGGAGCTCGTGTATATATATATATATATATATATATATATATATATATACTTGTAATAAAAAAATTATCGTCTTGTGAGGTCATCACAACATAAGTAAAATTTAAGTTCCTGATAAAATAACTCCACTCGGTTACACCTTAGATGAACTTGAAGTTTTGTCTTTAATACTTTTGCCTAATGCTAACAAACTTTACATTTAATTAACTTTGATGATTCTTGATAAAATTTGACTTTTTATTTTCTTCCTTTAAAAAAAAATGAAAATTATGCTATTATAATAAGAAAATGAGCTAGGTACAAGAAAAGATTAATCTATTAATTTTGTGACATAGTTGATAGGGGCTAAACAAGAAATCGACTACGAAATGAGCAATTTAGTATGTTCATCTTCATGATTTATCCTCGTAATTCCTAAAAATATTTTAGTTAGCCCATCTAAGTTTTTAGTGTCCCTATTTTATAAATATAATTAGATGTTGGCAGTTTCATAATCTCCGACATATATCAGACAACCCATTTTTGCCACTTGCCACCCATCTATCTATCTAGTTTTGCTTCCCTTTTAATCTTAAGGATTAATTAATTAATTAGTACCATTCCTACAATTCAACTCTGTGCCTAATTTTTGTTTAATAATCGATCTCTATAATTTTTTTTAAAAAATATACTATTACACAGCAGTACATGGAATGTTAAATATTAAATTTAAATGTAAAAAAATAAAAATATAACATGTGAAGTGAACTTGGTTTTAATTCCCGAAAATTTTGAAAATTTTGTTTACTCATAAAAGCTGAAATAGTTGAAATATATATAATGTAGCATTATTTGAAAGTAATTATAAGTCCTGGAGAGTAGGTTAGGTGTGCATTTATATATATAATGTAGATTAAGTAATAGTCAAACTGTGATAAAAGATAAATTAATTAGTTGTAACTAAAAAATCAACAAAGATTTATAGTTTACGGTTAGAACATTATGTTAAAAGGATCCCTATAGATATATGTTCTTAATTACACGGCTAATTAGCATGTTAAGACAATAAAATGCAGCCCAATAATTCATTCTCAACTTGTTTTATTGGCATATATAATTAGCACAAACTCATCATTCAATACCTTTTCTCATAAGCAGTTCCTACTATTGTGAAAATTGTACCCTAACCTACCTACTTAAATCTCTCTCTCTCTCTCTCTCTCTCTCTCTCTCTCTCTCTCTCTCTCTCTCTCTCTCTCTCTCTCTCTCTCTCTCTCTCTCTCTCTCTCTCTCTCTCTCTCTCTCTCTCTCTCTCTCTCTCTCTCTCTCTCTCTCTCTCTCTCTCTCTCTCTCTCTCTCTCTCTCTCTCTAGCATCATTAGACTGGGGTTCAAATCTATCAACTTTTTTGAGTTTCTATCTTTTTAATTTCAACTAATAAGGTCAAAACCCTTTTTGTTGGTAACTAACTCATAAAATATATATCATCAACGGCTTGAAATTGCTCTTCTTTCTTTATAAAATTTGATTAGGTTATATATAAAAAATCAGCTAATTTTAGGATTATATAATAGTAAATACCCCTTGAGATTTGTTTTTTATATTCAACATAGTACAATTTAATTTGCAGCAGAAATAATCAATACTAGAATATTTTTTCCAGTCTAAATTTGATAACTTTTTTTGGAAATTTGTAGACTATAATATCGATCTGTTGAAATTAAATAAATTATCGTGTAATATATGTATCATGCATGTATCCATATTTTGATATTGTGGTAGATGATCTATATATATAGCCCAAATTTACGAACTTAAGAGCAAGCAATGATTTTATATATGTACAAGATATAATTTTAGGTAGTTATGTAATTACCTAGACAGATTTACAAGGTAGCATGATTATATCCAAACAGAATAGATAGATAGATGTATTGTACTCGCCTATATATATATGTGAGGTAAACTTGTTGTTGCCTGAATTGACCTAATTAAAGAGTAAAACTTGATGGGGAAAAGTGAATCATCAATCAACTTTTATATATATATATAGGCTTAATTAGTTTACAATTTATTTAACAAAGATTAATGTTATTGATTAATCTCCATATATTTTATCTCGATTATGAGCAATGAGGTTACAACGCATGCAAGGTTACGATATAAAATTATGGTTCCGTCACCACCGCCTATTATTTACTTCTTTTCACGCACCTCCCTCCGAAAACTTATTCTCAGTCACAGACGTATATATATACATACTAGGAGGCATTATCATATCACGTATTATCATGTCATCCTAAAACAAATACGTTTTTATTAATATATATATATATTTCCATACCCTATATCTCTCTATCTATCTATGTATATATAGTCTGAAAAAATATAAATAGCAAATCCAAATATATCCGTTGTTATCACGAGAACCGAACAGGCTATAAAATTCTCAAACAAAACAATATTTTCATTGTTTTAGGCCAAACAAATCCTTATTTACGTCAAATTGCTCCTCTGTAGCTATTCCTCTACTAAAAGTTTTCCCACTGATTCTTGCCCTTCCAATTAAGGAAGTGGTGCTGCAAATTTTAAAACAAAAATAAATTATTCACGTTTCCTTGCTGATTTTAACATAATCATTCCACACACAAGAAAAAAAAAATAAAAAAAAAAAAGAGAAGAGAGAGGGAGGGAGAGAGAGAGAGAGAGAGAGAGAGAGAGAGAGAGAGAGAGAGAGAGAGAGAGAGAGAGAGAGAGAGAGAGAGAGAGAGAGAGAGAGAGAGAGAGAGAGAGAGAGAGAGAGAGAGAGAGAGAGAGAGAGAGAGAGAGAGAGATTAAGAAATAAATGTAATTATCTAGTCTAGTTTTACAGATTTCTGTTGATATATTCTTAATCAAGACGAATATTTTACCTGATCGATGGCCTGCAACATATATAATCGAACAATACAATAATATAATTTTGATAATGCACTAGTCATGAGGGCTTGATGTGTATTATGTCCACTATAATAGTAATTCATAATTATAGTAAATAAATTTAATAAACAAATTAAACACTATTTGATACCACCAATATTTATGAAAGGATAAAGAGATTTTTTTAATATAATTATTGTTACACAAACATAAATAATTGTTAACCTTGATTTATAATAAGAAATCACAATTATTTAATAAATAAATTGTCCAGTTTATGAAGAAGTTATTAAAACGGGGGGGCCCGAAAGTTAAATGTATATAAAATTTCCATATCGTAGGCCATATACGCAGGGCGGCGGGGATCCGTATGTGGTATTTAATATTTATTAATCACTTTTTATTTTTTCTCTTGTGGTCTTAATACGTACATATCATCTACTTAAATGACTTATTTACCCTTTATAATTATAGTCAACTTCAATAATCAAAACTTAATTGAAATCTTAACTTTGAAACTGGTCCCCTAAAATAAATTAATCACTTAGGAAGCCCCTATAATCTATACATAATCCGCCTAAATAATGATATATTTAATTCTAATTAATTGGAGGTTTGAATAATTGAACCCCTCTTTTAATTAAGTTTGTGTTTATATTTAATTACCGAAAATTATGTTGTTGGGATTTTGAATTTTCAAGTATTTTAATTATTAGAACCCATAAGTTTTGCCTTTAAATGTTCCTTGCTGTCAAAAGGGATATAGTAATTAAATTTATATATATATCTAAAAGGGAAAAAAGAGATAATAATAATAATAATAGAGGAAAAGATAAATGAATGAATGGGAGAATAATTAGTGATATTTATTAATGGTATGAACATTTGAAATTCAAATTATCAAAAGAATTATTATGTTGATGAGTAACTGCATATGTTCACTAAACTAAATTATTTACCATTGAGGACACATATACATTAATTATTATACAAATTTTACATCAAAAGGTTACTATATATGGTGATAAAAGTATTATCAATGAGTTTGATGTTTAATTCAAATTCTATTTTTATTGAGGACTCATAATAAACTTCAAAATTTATAACTCATGGAACCATAATAAAAAAAATATATTAGTAAAATGCATGTGTATAAAATAACAATTATACGAATAAAACTTGGTTTGTAAGCATAGTATATTTATATTTGCTTGGTTGCTATATAATTATTTAAATATATATATATATAGTAGTTACGTCGATTATTAATCAATTAAATAGTAATAATAGCCTTTTATATGATCTGATTGAATAATGACACGAAATACTACTCCGAAAATAGATATTTCAATATTATAATAGACAATTCAGTAATGAGGATTGTCAATATTTTATTACAGGACAACTTTTAGTAATATCGAAATCTGATTTTTTTCAAACAATTATTGTGTAAGTTTTTTATTGTGTTATTTTGTAAGAATAATACATCATTATTCGACAAGAACATAGATTTATATTGTAGTGATATGTAATGAAAAATTATTTTGATAATTACATATTAATTTCGGAAATAACTATTTTTCCCCCCTTAAAAAAGGAGTAAAGAAATAGTAAAGCAGCGGGTTTTCCGGTGCAAGGGACGAGGTTGCCAAAAGCTGAATGGGTTGAAACGTGGCAAAACAGGTAGCCGTAGATTTGCATGCAGATGAACACCAACTTTAGATCACCCTTTTTTTTTTCTTTGGAATAGAATTAGATCACTCTTAGTTGATGATCAAGACAGAGAGAGATTGAGATGTGTGTGAGAGAGAGAGAGAGAGAGAGAGAGAGAGAGAGAGAGAGAGAGAGAGAGAGAGAGAGAGAGAGAGAGAGAGAGAGAGAGAGAGAGAGAGTCAACTAGCTAGTGTGTGTTGTGCGTGAGAGAGAAATAGTAGTTTTCGGTGTGAGTGAGTACTGAGTAGTAAAACAGTAAAAGCTGATCGATAGAGTTGCAATTAATTAATTAATGTAATTAAAATTAAAGAAAGGGGAAAAAGAGGGAAATAAATAAATTGGAATTACATGTAAGTTTTCATTAAATTAAATTATTGTGAAAAGAAAAAAAAAAGTGAAGAAGAGAAGAGAAGAGAAGAGGAGTTGCTTTTAGGGAGGGGAGGGGATGGCGGCGTGGCAGAGGTGTAAATAGTAGCGTATTAAATGCGGTAAACAACAGAGCCACAGAATTGAAGGAGCCGATTAAATATTGTGTCTCCATAACCACAAAGTCTTTTCTTTTTCTCTCTCATCTTTCTCTCTCTAAATCGATCTCTTACTACAAAAACCAAAAAAGCTGTCCGGTCACAAACTCCTTTCTCTCTTGCCCGGCCCCCAAAAACATTAACTATCACTTTGTTGTTTTTTTTCATTCATTCATTTAAAAACCCACCCCAAGTTCGAGAGACATGTTGTAGTAGTAGTAATTTAATTTGTATTTGATGACATGCAAATACAAACACTAGTACTGGGTCTGGGTGGTCATGGCAACAACAATAATACTAGTACGGCAGCACTTAATCATACATTCACAACTCAGAATTTGTCTGCCTTAAAACCCACATTTCAAGAACCCCCAAAAAAAGTCTCTCTAATTCTTTTATTGTCAAGGCATTTTGTGCTATGGATCATTGTCTCTCACATTTTTTATTAACTTTTAATATTATTATTATTATTATTATAAACCGCGGATTCATATTATTATTTCAGCTGTTTGAGTTGTCACCACCACTACCAATATGGCTGGCTTTTTCTCACTAGGAGGAGGAGGAGGAGGAGGGGGTAGAGGAACCACCACCGGAGGAAGTAGCAGAAACCCTAATCAAGAAAGCAGCAACCCACCTTCAGAAATCAACCCAGAAAGCTGGTTCCTTTACAGAAATGAGGAGATTTCTTACAAGGGTTTCGAGCTCTGGCAACCCCAGCCTCACCACCACCACCAGCAAGCTGAGAACTTTCTGCACCGCGGTGTCGGCGTCAACCCGCTGCAGGATCTTTACGCCTCCGCAGGAGGGCTGGCGGTGGGCCCCAGCCGCGGAGGAGGGTTTAATATGAGCTCGGTGGACGAGCAGTCGCCAAGATCGGGTTTTTTGATGATGAGGAGCGGCGGAGGGGGAGGTGGAGGAGGAGGGGGAATAAGCTGCCAAGACTGTGGGAATCAGGCGAAGAAAGACTGCACGCACATGAGGTGTAGAACATGCTGCAAGAGCAGAGGGTTTCAGTGCGCAACGCACGTGAAGAGCACGTGGGTTCCAGCGGCTAAGAGAAGAGAGAGACAGAACCAGCTCGCTTCTTTGCAGCAGCAGCAGAATCAGAGCACTACAAGTACTGGCAAGAGACACAGATCAACGACAGACGATGTTAATCATAATCTTATTATTAATAATAACAACAGTGCCTCCAATTCTCTTGTCTGCACCCGCATACCTACCACCACTTCAGGTAATTATACTAATATGAACAAGAAGAAGAAGAGGAAAAAAACATGCATATTGTATATATATATATTCCTAAGATACCGATTTAGATATGATAGAGATAGAGATATATATACCCTAATTCCCTTGTTAAACTAAACAAGCACACGTGTGTGTATTATCTAGGGTTGGAGGTGGGAAAATTCCCGACGGAAGTGAGTTCGGAGGCAGTATTCCGATGCGTGAGAGTGAGCGCCGCCGTGGAAGATGCTGAAGAGCAGTGGGCATATCAAACTGCAGTCAATATTTGCGGGCATGTCTTTAAAGGTATTCTGTACGACCAGGGCACAGAAGGTCAGTATATGCCGGCGGAGACTTCCTCCGGCGGAGGAGGAAGCGTCAGCGCCGGAGCCACCCATCATCATCAACAACAACAACAACAACAACAGCAACTGAATCTGATAACGGGAAATTCTAGTAATACAGCTGCAGCCAACACCTCATCCGGCGGCGCGGGAGCCACGGCGTTTATGGACACATCTCATCATCTATACACAGGTTCAATAAACAGCTTCCTCTCCGGTACGCAATTCTTCCCACCACCACCACCAAGATCTTGACAAAATTAAGAAATTAAGCAATTCCTCTCCGATAGCTAGTCACATGAGTTAGAATTAATTATGAAATTAAAATGATAGTAACTACGCTGTACGTACGAACGACTGACTGTGTTACTTTAGTAAGAGGAGGAGGAGGAGCTAAGGAGATAGAATGAAAGAAAGAAATATAGTGGTAGAAAAAAGAGGATCGGATTCGGAGCACGTACGTACCAAGTATGAGGGGATATCGATTATGTTTTTAGTTTTGTTCATTTTAATTCTATATATTGTTATTCTTCCTCTCATCTCTATTTCAAATAACACGTAACAGTTTTTCTTTTTCTTATTTCTGCTGTAAACATAAAACATGGGGGCCTTGTTTCCTTAATCCTTTTTTTTTTTGTTTTTTTATGGCAAACATTCTCGGTTTATTTTCTCTCTCTTTATTTTAATATATATATACCAGTATTATAATATGATTATTTAGACCTCGGAACTGCGTATTATTCTTGTATCTATATATATAGTTCACGCGTAACAGTTTTCCCTGTTTGAGGTTGCTTCTTTGTTTGGACAAACTGATGGAAAACATCTTTTCTTCTCTTTCTTTCTTTTAAATTCATATTCAATTCCTTCATCCTGCCATGCATCAATTTATTCTCTCTCTCTCTCTCTCTCTCTCTCTCTCTCTCTCTCTCTCTCTCTCTCTCTACAGTTAGTTGCATTAATAATAATTTAATTTGATGACTTGTTTTCCATCAGTCATTCAAATGGAATGTGCACATACATGGAAAGCTTCTTTGCAGCATCTGATCATGTCTGATTGCTGTTGCAGCTGCATTTAATATTAATCTATACAAACAAACGTTTCATTATTTTACCTACATATAATATATATCAAGGTTTTTATTGTGTAATAAGGGTTTAAGTAAATTATATATTATAAGTGGAACCTTAGTTAGTGTGCATCAGAAGCATTTTGTAGTTTTCTTTAGTTAAAGATTTATTCCTTACTAAATTAAAAGTTAATTTGTACTTATATATGTGTGAACATATGAACTTTCTGAGCACAAAATCACATTAATAGAATTCTTGTTTTCAGTACATTTTCATGTAATAATTGAATATTTGGTTAAAATAGTTATGTCATGTGTGTGTGTATGTGGGGAAGGTAGGAAAAATTTACAATGGTATAGCTCTAATTTCCAATTTTAGGTATGTGCATATTGTATGTATTATTCAATTTGCATATTCATCATATAAATTTGTAATAACTGGCAATGTATATAATTGTCATGGTTTTAATTAGTGATCGACAACGACGAAAATGAACCATATAACAATTACTTTAGCACATGATGACATAAATATTAATAATGTTTCTGAATTTATTGATTTGTAAATACCACATTTGGAAAAATACCATATATCCATAAATGGTTGGACATTTTTTTAATTGGACTTTATATCACTACTATCTACTACATACATATAAATATAAAAAAAATACATATATAATATGTATCTCATTTTTAATATTCACTTGAACAAGAAGTACATAGATGATATTTCCAGCTATATATATATGCATTAGTACTCATGGTATTATTAATTTACAGTCTTTAGTGCAGATCGATATGAATATTGTCATGAATATCTACGAATAAGTGTATACTAGTTGTTGAATTAATGATCTCTTTACTTCTCTTTATGGATTTTGATCAACGACCGATCGATCAAGCTCTGATACGGCCACTATTGTTAATTCATTTTTTTCCCTTCAATTTATTCATGTATATATATTACATAATTAGAATCATTATAGTGTTGGGTCATACACATTATACATGTAGTACATTTATAGACGACGATGATGATGATGAACATATATAATTTAGGAATACTAGTCAAGCATGCATGCATCTAAATATGTATGCACCTACCATACATTATTGATACTAACTGTATTTAATACACATGTAAAAAAACATGAATATATATGTAGTAGCAAATGTATTATTATTACAAAATCCAAGTTGCCCTTTAATTAATTTGGTGGCCAAAAGATTGACAGGAAAACTTGAATATATATGTAGAGGCCGGTACGACAAAGCAAAGAAAAAATAAATAAAAATGCATGAAAGTCAGGTCAGGCCCCCACTTTGGTGATGGTTATTACATGCATAGAGCCGAAAGGTAGTAATGATTTTGATTCACAGATTTTGTTTTCCCAATGTATTATTAGGATCGGAGAAATATATATATAGCAATTAATTGATATATATAAATAATAATATATGAAATGTGCAAATGGATGATATCCATTATCCAATTCGTTGGTTGGTGTTTCTATATATGTCAAAAAACAAGGGTAAATTACAAACACCCCCTTAGGTATGGTCAAATTACAAAAACTCCCCTCTTGTTTGGATAATTACATCTACCCCCTCAACTATGATTTTTTCTTAGACCTCCACCTTTATGGTGCCAAATTCAACATAGTCATCTAGATTCCGTGAAATATGATCTAGTTTGTACTCTTTTTGTGTAAAAAATACAGTTTCCGATGCACCACAAACTGATATATACAAGCTAAAAATCACATATTATGATCATCTTGCTTCATAATGTAGAGTTTGAATGGGATAAAACGGGTACAAAAGTGATAATATCTCATATAATCTCGAAGATTCCACTAAATTTGATGAGTTGAGGGGGTGGTTGTAATTATTCAAACAAGAGGGGTGTTTTTGTAATTTGACCATACCTCAGGGGGTGTTTGTAATTTACCCTAAAAACAATTACTAGATTCTCTTTCTTTACACACGCTTTCTTTGTATCCGGCCAATTGATTATTATATTTACCTCGGCCTCGAGCTTCAAAAAGAAAAAGAAAAAGAAAAAGAAAAAGAAGAAATATATATTAATTAAAAAGGGTGCGGTGCATCACCTCGTCGTATTCTTGTGCCTCGAATCCAAGACATATATCACTACTACTGTTCATATATACAAATATATATATATATATATATATATGATTGATTCTGGAGAAAATTAAATGGAGATCGAATAATAAAATTCCCATCTCCTTTTAACTACTGTTTGCTTTCTGCTTTAATTTGCCGACTGTATATTATTATATATTATTAGTGTATTATAGTACTGATCAGTGTGCGACTGTGTAATAAAAGTGTATAGGTACCTACATACATACTATAATATATATATTGACAAAATTAGTGCTCCGAATCACAAAAACTTATGATGAACATTGTCTACCTCGTTTTATTAATTGCATATAAATCAAATATTTGTTTGGAACAAGCTAAGTTAGGATATATATGATGGGTAGGTAGAGTTGTTTAGTTAATTAATTGATTTGTAAAAACTGGAGCTAGCTACAAAGAGAAAGCAGTAATTAGTAGGCAGAACATGGATATGTCGCCAATTATTGAGCATCATGATGATTGAGTTTGTTTACTCCCCTACAATGCCAAATATTGGACAAATTATATAAATATGGTTTATTATTATTATTATTATTATTATTATTACTTATATTATAAATAAGATGCTTTAGGATACTATATATAATAATAATATGGTGATAAGGTGACATCTATTTTCTTTTATTTTTCCAAATTGTTATTTTGGTCTAATTATTGTGGTCTGGGATGTGTCCAAATATGTGGGACGATATGCATGGTGGTGTACTTTCAACAAAATTGTGGCTTTACGGTTATTTTTCTCCATTACAAGATCCTCAAAGCGTGTAACAAGCAAGCATTTGCAATTTTTGATAACCTAACAGACGTTGTTAAAAGGCTTTCGAATTCATGTTTGCATCAGTTTGGTCATCTTTAATTTGGCTTTTACATGTTTCTCAGTCTCAATCTTTACAATTTGGTCCATCTAGTTACAATATTTTTCATGTTTCTCAGTAATTCAAGAAATGTGTCAACAAATTAAGAAAGGAAGCTAAATTATATTATAGAGACAATCTCACCAAATAATTGCACCACGAAAATTCAAAAAAAAAAAAAAACAGAAAACGTCACTGAAACACAAAACATACTAGGTAGGAACCGTTCCTAACATGAAACATTCAGTCCACACAGGGCAAATATTATCCCCGAGGACACTCACTCACTCACTCACTCACTCTAATAATAACTCACTCTAATCACACTTTTAACTCTTAATTAATAATTAATAATAAATTGCTGGTTCCCATTTCCTGCTAATACTGGAAATTTTACCAGTCCTTCCATAATTAATCACACTTTCTTTTCTTTTCTTTTTCCGAATCCCGGAACCCCTGTAAACTAACCCTATCTTAGAATACACTACCATACATTGCTCTTCTTATATAAATAAATACTCGTATAACTAACTTTCCAATAGTATTTTCACCTTTCTTTTTTTTTTTGTCTACCGACATTGCTCGTTAATTATGAGGGGCACATATTGCTTCAACCGATAACCGTTTGAGCACATTCGGGCATGGATCATGCCCGAAATTACTGTTCGATATTGCCACCGAGCATCTCTCCTTTCCAATGCACTTCTGCAATATTAGAAGACAAATTAATATATATTTCTTTCGCAATATATACAATACGGAAATACAAGTGTATATATAAATATGTACCTTCTCTAGAATGGCGTACGAGGTAGGAGCATGGCAAGTTCCCTTCTGGAAGCTTCCGCAGGTTCCGAGAGGAGTTCCGAAGCTCGCAAACTTGATGGAAGAGATGGATTGTCCGGGCCCACAATGAAGGTGAACTTTTGGCTTTCTAAACTCTTCGGGCTTCCCGTAGCTTTCGATTTGCCAGTTCTTGAAATTCGGGTGGTACTCTGCCATGTCAGCGCAAACGCTCGTCATCGATCTCTTCACAACCCCTATTCTTGTGGGGTCCCCACCCAGCTCTTCGAATAGCACTAGCAAATTCTCAGTCGGCTTTAGCCAAGACCTCGGTAAATGATACCTGAAAAAAAAAACATTATTCACTTTTATTTATCACTAGTCGTAAATTAATTAAAACATTTTCGAGTTAACCGGGACCCACCATTTTTGTGTGGGTTGACCGCACCCGAGTTGACATTTAGGGGGGCGGAAGCTTCCGACATAGCTACACCCATTGCAATCGCCGGTGGCGTAAGCGGTCCAGTATCTTCCGAGGCTTTGGCCGTTGACCCAAAGTTGACCTTTTCCCATGCTGCTCATGTCCAAAGCTAGTGGTTCATCTCCATCGGGTGCGTTAAAATAGGCCTAAAAAATAAAAAATCAAAGAGGATTAAATTCTGCATTTCATAGTGTCTACTTCCACCAGTAAGAGATATTTCTTGTCCAGCTGTACCTTATGCCACGTCAGAGGCTGCTGTTTTTGGGCTATTAAAGAACCCTGCATCCACTCGACTGAAGAAATCGTGTTTGGAGAGACGAGATTCATTGCTTCTCCCTTAAGACCAACCTGCTCATGACATTTTCGTCAATTACTAGACAAAATAACTATATATTTAGTGCAACATTTTGACTAACTGTAGGATATAACTATAACGGTACCTGATATGTCCATTTTGCCCACGACAAATCCCATTTTCCCTGGTCGAGTCCTAACAATGCAACGGGGCCCAACACTCCTGTGTTCCATGTCTCGTAATGGCCACCAACATTCTACAAATCAAAAAAGAATGTCAGAAAAATTAAGTACGGTCATATGAAACTGGGAATAATGCACTGATTTAATTGTAAGAACGAAACGATATAAGAACTTACAGGTAATCCGACAGCAACGCTGAGGAGACCAATCTTGTTCGAACCAGCTCGCAAGTTGACTTTTCCTTTAAATGTAAATCTCCTGTTTTGCCTAGTCCCAGAAGCAGAACCTTGTACCAAAATTTAAGCTTTAACACGGTATCCAAGAAATGTACTCTGATGTTGTAATAAATCTTGAAAGTATTTTATTTTTACCGGAAAGCTGTCCGTTTATAAAAACATGAAGAGCATGACCAGTCGACTGAACAATAAGAGTTGGGAGTTCCCCACCATGCAAGAATGACTCTGATGAACCAATATCAACACTGCAAACACAGACAAGTAATACTTATAATGTTCTTTACTACATAGCTAATATATACATAATTATGAGACACAAGGAACAAACGAAAAAAACGAGACATATTTACCTAGTTGTGTACCAAAGATAATCAGTAGCATCTCTTGTGACATTAATCTGTTCCAAGAGACCAACAGTAGAGAAAGTCGAGCTGTCATCCAAAGAAGATAAATCTTCGTTATATGTTTGCCACGAGAGTATTTCGTTATTAGCTGGCACCATTTCCATCTGTGATGTCTGAACTCCAACCTGAGATTCGGACAAACAAACATCAATTACTAAAAGTTATTTGTTTTAAGGACATATAAAGTAAACTATTACATTACTAAAAGTTACATACCTTGGCTGTATTGAAGACTACATTTCTGCAGTCGGGAAGAATGCTGATGGACCAAGGAGGAATATTGTAGTGCATGTTATTGAACATAACTCTCACAGCCGACTTAGTATCGTAATTCGAAAGAAAAGCTGCACAATCCCCTGATTCTGAAGTGTATACATAAGCCTGGAAAATTTGTCAAATGTCAGAAAATCCTAGGATTAGACACACACACACACACACACACACACACACACACACACACACCGAAAAGAAAGAAAGATAACCTGTTGAAGGTTTCCTAAGGATGTGATAGTGGGGTCGGTTGAAATTAGAGATTTCTCGCATAGTTTGACAGCTCTATGAAGTTCTTTGAGATGACCATATTTAGGTTGTCGGATCAAACCTAAATCAAGAAGATATATTTTTATAAGGTAATCACTTTCAGATGACCATATCTAGAGCATAATAAATGGGATTTTTTTTTTTTACCATATTCGTCAAGTGGAGCATCGTAATCGTAGCTTGTGGTTATGAAAGGGCCTCCAGCAGAGCGTCCAAAGTTCGTTCCTCCGTGATACTATTCACAAAGCAATAAACTTAGAAAACAATAATAATAATAATAGAGAAAACAGATGATTAATGTTTGAACTAACCATGTAATAGTTGATAAACGAGCCTCCCTTTTGTATAAATCTGGCTACAGCAAACGCTAAATCCTGAACTGGTCGCTCGTGATTTGGACCACCGAATTCCGTGAACCTAATTATCGAATAAACAAATATTAATTACAAAAAAAATCCAGTTTGAATTCTTTAGTACTCTAGGAAGTAAATAGAACTTAAAAAAGATTTACACACCAGCCACTCCAAGCCTCGGTCCAAATAGTGGGCTTGTACGGTTTGTTGGGGGAGAAAGCGTCACAATAGAAACCGTTGCATGTGTTAATCTACCAAATAGCAACACAGAGTTATATTCATTTCCATATTAAACACAAGACATGTTTTTTTCTTGTCTATATTTACTAGAATTCATATTTTGGTAGAATGGTTATCTTACAACGGGATCTGGAGCATCTTCTTCCTTACACATGACCCACGGAACTCCAGTATCGAGTGCAACAGCCATGTTTGCAGCCCAAGTTGAGTATTGATGGCCAGAAGCACCGAGAGATTTTGCCATAGGGCCATACTCATTCTCAATCTGAGAACAAATTAGTCTAACTTATTAGTTAAACTGTCTGAAAAATTATAAAAGGAGTAGCAGATAAATAAGGTGAAATGGTAAAAGAAAAAAACAGGGGAATTAAAACCTGGGAGAGTATAATGGGACCACCCTGAGATTCATAAAGTTTTTCACTCTTCATTAGATTCACAATTTTCTCTGTGAACCCTTTCATTGCCATCTGCCCACCAACAAAACACCAATGTAATTTACCAACTGTACATTACTGAAGAAGAAACAAAAAAAAAAAAAAAGAAAAAAACCTTAAATGGCTCATTATCTGTCCTGAAGCTAATCCCAGGAACATATTTCAGCCAAACTGGAAATCCTCTGCAAACAAAAAATAACTCAAAATGCTCAACTGTGGGTGTTTGTTTTGCAGTTTAGATCTGAGAGAAATGAGAGAAATTCGTACCCAAAATTCCACTCTGCGCAGACATAAGGCCCAATGCGAAGATGGGCATATAGCCCTGCTTTCTGAATGGTTTTTACAAACCTCACCAAATCATATCTCCCTTCAAAATCATACTGAAAACCCACAAAAAAACATTCACAAAGATACAATCTTTAGCCCAAATTGAACCCAAACAAAATAATTAGAAGAAATTCGACGAGAGAAAGAAAGAGTAGTAGTAAGTACATTGCCAGGAGAGGGCTCGTGAACATTCCAAAACACATAAGTTTCAATCACATCCACACCTCCTTCTTTAGCCTTGTTTATCAGATCTTCCCACATCTAACCACAACAAAAAAAAACACTCATTAATTAGCCAAAAGAAAAGAAAAAAAAAAAGATTAAAACATACATACAAAGTACAAACGTACCTCGGGGGTGCTTCTGGGGTAATGAATGGAACCGGAAAAGAGAATTCTTCTTTGGCCATTGATAAGAATGGCCTTTCTGTCATAGGTAACACTACATTGCACATACCCAGATCCAATATACACCACCATGCACGCCCACAACACCCACTTATAATACACTACTGATGATGAATTCTTTTTTTCCATTTTTCGCCCGCCCACTCTAAAATTGGCTTCTTCTCTTCCTAAATTGCATGCGTAGTAATTGTTGTGCCAGTGGAGTTTACGAAGCCAATCTAAGAAAGAGTGTGTGTGTGTGTGTGTGTGATTTGGTATTAATAATGTGGACTAAGCAAGCAGCAGTTACCAGGAACAACGTTAGTGGAATGGGTGTATTACATTATATATACACTTTAAAGTTGTGGGAGTACAGTACAGTTCAGCAGCTTTAAAAGTCGCTATTTTGACTGTGCAACTCAATGGAAGAAGCAATTTGTTAAAACAATAATATTAATTATTATTATTACTCCATACTTTTTTTTTTTTTTTTCGAAAAATATTACTCCATACTTAAATAAACTGACAAACAGATAAAAGTGAACAAGAGGACACCATAATAGATTAATCTAATAAATCATGATTAATTATTACTATTACTAACCCTAATCCCCCCGGTCATTACTAAGATTAATAAACTATATTACTATAGTAAGGAGGAGTGTTGCGAACAAGATTTCCTGGTTTTCAGGGGACACTTTCAAGTGGTTGTTTAATACTTTAATTAATTAGCAAAGAGTGTCTTTCTTCTACTCAATTAATTAATTAATTAATTAATTAATACTAATGCGTTGCTTTTACTGTACGGTTATCGTTATTTAATTACTTTTTTTTTTCATTATTAACTAAATTAGAATTAAACGTTAGCTGTCACGTTTTGACATTTCTCAACTATATTCTATATTGCTACTCAATCTTAATACTTAATACTTAATACAACCCGCAAAAGGATCTGAGTCAAATTCTTGTTAATTAATGATCAAAAAATAAAAAATCTTGTTAATTGGGCCAGATGTGTAAATTCAGAGGGAATTGTTGGTACAAATTTAATTCCAAACTCTTGTTTATTTGACCCTGCTATTTTCATAAAATTAATCATTTTCTCATTAAGAAAAATAATTATAGTAGGAGTGTGTTTTAATTAATTAGTTTAAACTCATGCAGCCCTCCTCACCGACAGAAGCATAGAAGAAAAAATAATAAAAAAAAAATGTTTTAGTGAATGATATTTTTGTGATAATAGAATGTACATGAAATTGTTGTTGCATGACGTGTCGAGTTTATTTGCGAAATGGAAAAATGGCCCACAGACCAATTGCATGTGAAATATAATTGCTTGTTTTCTTTCATTTTTTACCTATTTCATTTCATTTAATTTTGACAACAAAATATATGGGTGCAGACAGTAATTGTAAATCACACAAAAGTGACAGAGAAGATGTAAAAATGCATCAAACATATACTCTATATAATATAATATAATATAATGTGACGTAACAAATACTATTGGTAAAGATGATCGATATTACAGAGAGAGCTTTGGTCAGAATTAATTTATGTCATTTTCCTTCACCAATCACCCTTTTCAATTATGCTTTTCTATAATTCAATTTTATTCAGACCTACATTATTATATTATATGAAGTGTGTTAAATACTACTAATCAATAAACTTTTCCTGAAATTTATTCTGAGCAATTATCATTTACAACAAGTGCTCCAAATTAGCAATGGTAAAATAGAAAAAAGAAAAAGAAAAGGAGGATCCGGAGAATGTGGTAGCAACAAACCAGTCAAATAAAAAAATTGATTTAAGAATCCGTTGAAAAGGGATTAATTAATTAGCATGTGATTTGATTAATGATAAGTACCCTAATTGGTGGGATTCATTTTTAGCGTTCAACGGCGCAATCGACGCCAACCATTGGGTGACCCACCGGGTCACTCACTCACTCTAAATGGGCCCAACTACTCCCACCTAAATTATATCCCTTTTCCCATCTATTAGAATTTCTCGAATTCATTTCTCAACTTAAAAAAAATAAAACCAAAATAATTCGAAAATTGAGAAGAAAAAAAAATATATTCCAAAATTGAAAATTGGAAATTCAGTTCCAATTATTCACTGCTTTATTCTAAGCATAATAGAACCTTAGTGAGTTGATTACTGATTACAGATCCATTAGGGTCCCCAACATTGAAGTCTGGAAATATTTATTTTACAATGAAATTCATAAGTTGATAAGTTGTCGGTGGATGTTTGTGGTTGCTACATTTTTTATTCTTATTTCCATTTTAGTTTTCATCCTTTTTTTTTTCTTTTTTTTTTTTATAAAGTTCATTAATAATTCAAAGTCATGGTAGAATTAATATTTCATCTTCATAACTAGATGATGGTGACTAAAATAGAAGAGCAGAATAACTAAATGCCTTTTTATCCATCAGTTGGACAGTTAAAATAATGGGGTAATGACAAATAGGCCCATGACAATGACACTTAATTAAAATAGGGACATCCAACTTTTTTGTTTTTTAAATAAATCCAGCTCATTCAAACTTATTTGCAAATAAGGAAAATCCTTTTATATATACCAAAATTACCCCCAATTCATTGAAACTCAATTCAACTCCAATTTCATGATTTACACCCCAATTTAGCCAAATTTCATCAATTAACAAATTTTAATTCTAATTTCAATTTTGACCCGCCACCACTGGAGACCGCCGGTCTCCGGCGTTCACTTTTTTTTTTTAAATAATCTTAAAAAAATATTTTAATTAATATTTCTGTCTTGGCTGCTAAATTACTGTCTCCGGCAGTTATTTAACTGTTGGAGACAGTAATTTAAGTTAACTGTTCATTGACTTTTTTTTTTTCTTCAAAAATATTTTAATTAATATTACTGTATTCGTTGCTAAATTACTGTTTCCAGCAGTTATTTAATTCTTGGAGACAATAATTTAACTGTTAATTGACTTTTTTTTTTTATTTTTTTTCTTAAAAAAAATATTTTAATTAATATTACTGCATTGGATGCTAAATTACTGTCTCCAACAGTAATTTAACTCTCTTAGACAATAATATTAATAATATTACTGTTCGGGAAAATAATATTCATAATATTACTGTCCCAAACAGTAATAATTACTGTCTGAGACAGTAATTTAGTAGCCAAAACAGTAATATTAATTAAATATTTTTTTTCTAAGAACAAAAAATTCAAAAAAAAAAAAAAAAAAAGTAAACGCCAGAGACCGGCGGTCAACGGTGGTTGACCGGCCGGAAAAAAAAATTTCAGGAAAAAAAAAGTTAAAAAAAAAAAAGTCAACGCCAAAAACTAGCCGGAAAAAAAATATTTCAGAAAAAAAATTATTTTCTGAAAAAAAAAAGTTTTGGGGGTTAATGTCATATATTTGTTTAAATCCGGGATCAATGTGTAATATTAAGGAAGTTAGAGCATAATGGGTGGAATTGATAAGAATTATATTATTGAGGGTATTTTAGACTATGGATTTAATTAAGAGACTGTTTTTCTTTTGTGGATCAAAATGCATTTAAGTCCCATGTGATGGGCCTTTTTGTCATTCGCCCAAAAATAATTTGGTGAAGTCAATCCAACTTTAACAACAAACAATGGACACGGAATTTAGGATTATTACATTCACACCTCAATATTAAAAAAAAAAAAAAAAAAAAAGCAAATAAATAAAGAAAGTTGATGGTGCAGTTGCTAAGACCCATCTTTTCACAAAATGGCAACAATAATCAATAATGTATGTTTATATGTTTAATTTATATCCTTTTCTCACTGTACCATCATTTCTTGTCGTAGCAATAAAACATGTTTTTGGGTATTCTTTGTCTTCTTGTTTTTCACTAAATAAATTTTAACCCTTTTTAATGGAATTGAAATATTTACGAAATTTCGATCAATTTTAATTAATGGTTAATTCCAAAAGTTCCCCAAACAAATACTTATAATATCATTTTACTATGCATGTTAAGTTGTCGATGAATTAAACATTGAAATTTAAAAAAAAATCGTTGGAAAACAAGTTTATTACAGCGAAACAAATGTTTTATTGAGTATGAGTTAATTAATTTGCATGATTAGGTTTGTGGTGGGAAAGGCGTGATTGGCTCATAATAATAATTCATTAATATAGAGAGATAGGACCACTGCACATGAATTATAATCTTATTACTAGAAATAAAAATAGAGGTGGTTGTTCGGTCTTTTTGGGGCCCACCCACCATGGAGGCCCAAGCCCACGTCCCTCCTCCATTGCCGCTAATTAATTAACGCCCACAAATCTACCGTTTTCACATTTATACTTTATTGGTGTCCGTTGCAAACCCGTTAACTTTTTTTTTTTTTTTTTTCGTATACACCCAAACAAAATTAACAAAATATACTATTTAGAGTAGATTTTAACATGTGTTTCACCAAATCGATTATAATTTATTCATTTTTAATTAGCATTTTATATGAATCATAGACCTTGTTTTTCATTCACAGACCTTTTTTTTTTTATAACTATTTATTAGAAAGCTCGTGCTTGGAGTTTTCATCACAATACCCAAAATATGTTTGTGGGCCAAAAAGTGTGGCCTTTCTTTGCGTATCTAAAACTCTAAATCAGCATGACCAATTAGTATTTTAAAATTATAGATAATTAATACAATTCTTAGTATGAGACGATATTAAATTAATTAATTGGGTTAATTATATCTTGCATTCTAAGTTATAATCATGCATGTCTCCGACTCGAGTGAGATGCATATATAGTGAGTAGTAGTGTAGTGTTATTAATTCTGACAACATTATACAACTTAAGTACCCAAAATTGAGATGCTAATAAGTTTTGGTTTGGATAATATAAGTTAAGAGTTACGGATGAAAGGAAGGAGAAAGACTCACTGATCTAATAATGATGTTGATTGTTGAGGTTTTGGTCTCATTATGGGGAAAATTAGAGAAAACCCCCTCATCTAGGAAATATAATTGAGTAAACACCCCTCCCAAAAATAATTAGAGAAAACCCCCTTAGATAATATTTCATCCATGTAATATTTTCATAATTACAAAAGTACCATTAGTTGTCTATTAATACTCTTTCAAAACCTTAATCTTATATTTAACTTTTCATTCGGCCGCTTTTACGTTTCTAGATTTTTTCTCTCGTCTATGTTTTCTCTTCTCTGTTTTTTTTTTTTCTCTGTTTTCTCCGGCAATCTTCTCCGTCGCTGCCACCGCCGTCGCGGAAGACGGAGAAAGAAAGAAGAGGAAGCACCCATCAAACATTATAATTGATTTTGATAGTGATTCAGAATTCAAATGCCACGATTGCTACATCGACGGCGAAAAGAGGTAAAATTATCGATTTGTCGCCGGAATCGGATTTTGATGGGTGGTGGTTCTGCTTTGGTTGGTTGTGCGAGTTGTGATTTTATTTATTTATTTGTAATAAAAAAATCGTCATAATGTCAAAGTCAGGTGGTGATGGTGTGTTGTGGCGGCGGTGTGGTGACAATGGGGAAGCAGATTTAGGGTTTTTTTGTGGATCGGGCGGAGGACGGCGTATGTAGAGAATTTCGCGCAGGCTGAAGCGTTAATCGACTATGTAAATGTTCATAGTCGATTAAGCTAATCGACTATGCTCTGGCAGTCGATTAAGGTTGATCGACTCCAATTTTTTTATTTTATTTTTGAATTTTTCGTTTATTGATTCCAATTGTATAAATCATTTATAATGTTTGTATATTTTTTGTTTTTGTAATATATAGTTGATTTTGCATTTTTTCGCAGTTGTGATTTGTTATTTTTAATAGCAGATTCTTAATCGACTATGCTTCACATCATAGTCGATTAATATGCTTCATTGACTCCAATTTTTATTTTATTTTTGGACTTTTTGTTTATTGATTCCAATTGTAAAAATTAATTATATTTTTTGTATATTGTTTGTTTTTGTAAAATATAGTTGAGTTTGCATTTTTTGTAATTGTAATTTGTTATTTTTAGTTATCGGTTCATTAATCGACTATAGGTCATCATAGTCGATTAACATACCTGATAGAGAAAAAAAGTTATTAAAACGAAAAAGAAAAATAAAAATAAAAATGAAAAAAAAAATTAAAAAATTAAAAAAAATTAAAAGAAATTAAATAATAATAATAATAATAATAATAATTTTGAGTTATATTACAGGGTATATATATGGGCTTGTGGAAGAAAAACTATATGAAGTGGGACTTGGCCCATGGGCCACACGAGTAGGCCGTTTAATCAGTGGTATCACAAACAATTTTGACAGAGAAAAAAAGAGAAAAAAAAAAAAGGGTTAATAGTACTATTAATAATGTCATATTTGTATTTCTTGTTTATTATTATTAGTTTATAGTTTTGTTGGTAAAAACAAAATTACCCTGTAAATATAAACTCTTGAACATATTGATTGATACCTTTGCAAAAATCATAATTAATTGTTGATTTCAAATAATAATTTTGTAAAGAAACATCAAACAAGTTATAATGGGTTTGCATAAAAAAGAAATAATATAAAAAATATGATTGGACGTAAAGGCATTGCTATATACGTATAGGCAATTAGAGCAGGGTTGAAGAACGCAGAGCTTCAGAAGAATCAGAGTTGCCAAAAAAGAGCAAATAAAAAACCTTGAGTGTGTGTGTGTGTTAACATGCTTTCTGCATTTCAAAACCAATATGCAATCACAAACCGACAACTCCTCCTCATTATTTATTTAGCCATTCCTCGATTAATACTACCTGTACCAGTACCAGTACAACTCTCTCTCTCTCTCTCTCTCTCTGAGAAAGAACAAGGGTTTCTTTCTCTGTCTTTTAAAAAATAAAAAAAAAATAAACAAAAATGACAGGGGTAAAAGGAAGAAGTGGAAAACGAAGAGGAAGAGGAAGATGTGAAATGACTACCGAAGAAAGTGATGATCACTCCCACAATTATACTATCCGTCTCCGTTCTACAGATAATCAGGTATATAATCACTTTTTTTCTTTTCTTTTTTGGTTTTATTTCAAATACAATACATCAGGTAATTAATCAAATCAAGAAATAAATGTTGGATTTTTTCTTACTTTCTGAAACATATATGCATGCTGCTATCTATGATTGTTGTGGGTTTATTTACTGGCTTCTGATCATTTTTCCCCTAAACTGGAGTTGGGAAATTTTCTTTTATATTCAAAATGTCATCACATTTTCCCTTATGATATGATTTCTCAATTGTTCTGCTACTCGTGTCTTTTTTCCTGATCGTTGTTGTTTGTATGCACAATCTTGTTTCGAATATACTTACATATGAAATTTAAATTTATTTTCATGCTAGATTACTATGTATATTTATGCTCATTTCATTTCTCTCGACACTTATTTAGTCTTAATAAATCCTGCTATGGTTCCAATGTCGTGCTGTTCAATTTATCTACGGATTTGTGTGATGTGCTTGTTTGATATTAATGCCTACCTTGCTATGATGATTTATGACAATGATGGAAAAATGTTGAACACGCAATTCAACATAAGAACTTGCAATCGACAACTTGTCAACAAGCTAATGCCTAATTATATACTTGGCTACATTATTGGTTGGTTGGTTGGTTAGTATGAGTTGAGAAATAATCAGCAAACGGATAACCTAGTTTTTTTTTTTATGAGAAATTAATACTTTTATTAATATTTAATTGCTAACATATCCATCTTTGGTAAGGATTATTAGTTAGTTGCTTAGTGTAAAGTGCAATAATTAATGACCTTATCATCATATTGTAATGTTTACAGAATTGTATGTTTATGGACATCACAAATGGATATACAGCAATTAATGAAGTTCTTAGTTATATATATATATATATATATATATATATATATATATATATATATATATATATATATATATATATATATATAACCTCTTTTAGAATCTTCATTTTCTTTCTCATGCCCATCACATATTCAGGTTGTATTAAATTAAATCCTTGTCTCATCTTTATGCCCTGTTGTTATTGTTGTTCAATGATATATTTTCGTAATTGACTTTAATTCTTCCATTTCTACAGATGCAGGTCGAGCGTGCATTTTCCAAAATCCCAAGAACACGTTCCACAACCATTGGCCTTGGTCACCATTCTCCGTTGAGAAGTCCTGTTCGATGCATCACCAGGAATCAGACTAACCAACAACAAGCCAATGCAGCTGTAACAACCTTATATATATATATATATATATATATATATATATATATATATATATATATATATATATATATATATATATATATATATATATATATATATATATATAGACACACACACACACACACACACACACGTTGTGCTTTGTTTGATTTGTAATTATGCATACATGTATCTATCTATAAATCTACGATCCATATGCAGGTCCACCATGCTACAACTACTACAGCTGCATCGAGTCTCTCTGTCACTAGAAACAAGGTGGTATTTGAGCGAACTAAATTAGGAGATTTTCAGACAAACAATGGTTTTGACAACATCTCTGCTTCAGCCGGATCGGCTAATTGGTCTCCTCCGATTAGCTATCAGACCCTTGACCTCGATAATCTCACCTCCAAAATCACTGCACAGTACTGCCAATCACCACCACCTCCAAATATGCAGCAAGAGAAGAGCTTTTGCGTTACGGAGTTTGCCCAAAAGGCCTTGGATGAATTAGACGAAGATCCGGAGGAAGTTGTTTCCAATGTGGGTCCCGCCTATGAGTTTGTGAAAGAGAGATTCATAGTCAAGAAAGAGGTTGCTCCTTTGCTTAGAGCAGTGTTTGACAAACACGGAGACATCACAAGCGAATGCGTTCTGAAATCTCCCAAAATCCTCTCGCACCACCTTGAAGATCTGTGCGATATTTATATGAAACTGGAGGGGACCACTTTAGGTAATATAACACGTATAGAGCTGGACAACATGCTCGAACAAGTTGATGACTTTGAGCGAGTGAAGATGAACGTTGGATGGATTCGTAAGAGGTTGGAGCATATTTCTCGGGCAAAGAAGGGTTTTCTAGAATACATACAACTTAAACAAGAGGCGAAGAAAGATGAAGAAGCGAGTGCAAGAGCGGAGAAGAAGGTGGAATTATATACAAGGGAAGTATGTGAAGTAAAACAAAAGTTAAGTGAAGTAAAACAGAAGTTAAGTGAAGCTGAAGAGGAGGTGGTAGCAAACAAGGCAAAAGCTGATGAGAGCAAAAGAGTTGTTCTTGACATCCATGATACAATACTTTCTATAGTCAACAAGAGTTTGGTGGATGGCCTTCTCAATTCATAATATAAATTCATTCCTCTAATCATCTAATCTTCATCATTTACAAGGAATTGTTTGTTTTGATGATGATATATATTTTTGCTTATTTTCTTTTCAATTGACAATTTTCAATGTTGATTATGTTTCCATTGAATTTTCTTTAGCACCATTCAGTTCTATTATTGTCAATTCATATATTATAATTCGACAAAAGTATTATATAATATCAAATATTATATACAATCTATTTTAATGGAAATTATTTTATATTTTATTAATAATTAATAAAAATATAAATTGTGTATTTAGTGTTGCACTTACAATAATTTTATATTTTATTACTAATTACTAAAAAAAGGAAAAAGGAAAAAAAAAAAAAAAAAAGAAGGGATTATATGTGTTCTAGGACTCGTACATGTGTCTATATAACAGTAGTTGGAGAATGCTACGTTCAACAATTTAACCTTCGTCTCCGCTCAGCTAGGGTTTCGTCCATCGAATTGAATTTGGTATTTTGTCCTTTGATCGTAAAATCTGATAGAGCAAACAAAAACGATGGAACTAGTTTCGGACGAAGAAATTGAAAAAGGGCTCATCGCCGCTGGGAACAGTCTTCTTCGTCCTCCGTCTTCGGTCAAGGAATTGATCCATCTTCTCGATCAAATTGAGCAACTTTTATCAAAAGTTTATCAGTCGCCCTCCACAGCCATACTAGCTGCTCTTTCTCCGGTAAGCAAGGCCCTGGCGGCAAAAGAGATACTGAAGCATTCCGAGGCCGACGTAAAAGTAGGCGTAGGTTGTTGCTTCAGCGAGTTAATCAGAATTACTGCTCCAGAGGCCCCGGAAGACGACGAGACAATGAAGGATGTGTTTGAATTGATTGTGTCGTGCTTTGAGAATCTGTGGGATGTATCAAGCAGATGGTATGGGAAAAGGGGGAGTATGCTTGAATCCATGGCCAATGTGAGGTCCTTTCTGATCATGTTGGATATACATTGTGAGACTATGATTGTTGAGATGTTCCAACACTTTCTGAGAGTTGATCGTCATTATGACGAAAGGATGTTTGAATCCATGGAGATAGTTATGACTCTTGTTTTGGAAGAAATCGACGATTCCTCAAAGGATGTACTCAACCCTATTTTGGCTACTTTGAAAAGGGAAAACGAGGCTGATCATTTTATGACGACGATTTCGAGTACATTGGCAGAGAGGGTTATTCAGAATTCAGTGGAGAAGATTACACCTTACTTAGCAAAAGCTGTAAAATCATTAGATGCTTCTTTCTATGATTTTGGTGAAGTTGTAGCTTCTGTTTGCGCACAAGAGGACCCCGGTTCAGTCACTGATGAAGATACCCCAATATTATGACTCTGTTATGGTACTATCATCTTCCGATTGTTGCGTTCCATCTCTATATATGCGCTGATCATTCAATAATATCATCATCTTCTATTCTCTACCTTTTCTAGTTTATTATTACTTCATATTTTTTGCTTTGTTTTTACACTGTTTTAGAATAAAATTACCGGTTCAACTATATATAATATGATTTTAGTACACTCAATATTATGTCTTACTATAATAGGTTGGTTGTGTTACAACTTAGAAGCACCAACTCTCTTGATAAAATAAGCTCACTGTCTCCAATCACCTTATTAAGGTGCAGGTAACATGATTTATAATTAATTTCTCATTTGTGTACGTACACAACAATAATATATTTATTATTCTTTGACATCTGAACTTGATTCAATATTAATTAGGTAAATATAATTCTTTCTTTAGAGGGTAGGACAACTGCTTCTCTGATTTTGGAGGGCAAGTTTTCATTTTTTCTATATCGTCGTCGTCATCATCATCGGTATCAGGAGGACCAGGGTGAGCAGCATCGGCATTAGTATTAGTATTAAGCACAGAAAAGTGGATCTCCCATTTTTTGGAATCAACATAAAAACCAATCTCTTCATTACCATTAAACTTCCTGTCTGAGACAACCTGGCTTCCCCAATCTTGATAGAATCCAAAATGGCTATCCTTCTTAATTAGTTTCAACGAGTACGTCTTATTCGTGTCATCGTCCACAACATCAATATTGAAACTCAATTCTTTCGTTCCCATGTTATGATCTTTATCGAACAATAGATTCAAAATTATTTTTGATTCACTCTCCTCAAATTCTATCTTTTGCAACCCATCTTTTCCTAGTTTTTTCCTCGCAATGTATTTTCCACTCTTTGAACTACTACTACTGCCTAAACATTTCAAACTTAATTTACGGAACATCTTTCTCTGTTCACTATCTAGCCTTAATAACATCTAGGGGAGTATATATATATATACATATATATATATATATATATATATATATATATATATATATATATACACTCTGTCATTCATTCCTGGATTTATTTCATCAAACTTTGGCATGCATGCATGATTCTCTTGCATGGCTACATTAATGCAATATCAAATCTTGCCAGATATTATTTCATTAAAGGCACACAGTATTGGTTCAACATGCCATACTAGTCCAAAATAATGTTTGTTAACCAAAGATTAAAATCCGCAATAAGTTACACATCTTAAAGAATTAATCCCCGGATATCATCGGAATTAATGTGATCCGTCCCCCGTCCATCTCAATTGAATAAAAATAAGAAATCGCGTGACAAAAAAACATTAATATATAACAGCAGCTTCAGGGTGGTAAAGGAGGATCTCTCTCAACATCATCTCCCTAATAACCGATTCTCCAATATTCTCATCTATATCCACATTTATACGATACTGACACGGAGGATTTAAACTCGGATCATATAAACTCGAGATATAAGGGTGACAAAGAGCCTCCGAAACCGCTATTCTTTTTCTAGGATCAAACACAAGCATCTTCTCCAACAAATTAACTGCCAGGGGGTCCGCGTATGGATATAAGGAAGAAAAACAAGTTCCTTTTGAAAAGTGAAGTGATCTTACAAATTTCTTTGCTTTAGCATTATCGATAAAATCGAGATCGGCTTCTGATTGGCTACCGAGTACACTGATTATTAGCTTGAGTTGAGTGAGGGAATCGGTTCCTGGAAAGATTGGTTTTCGGCCGAGGATTTCGGCCAAGATGCACCCAACGGACCAGATATCGATTGAGGTTCCGTAGTTATCACAGGATAGCAGAAGCTCAGGTGCACGGTACCATCGTGTGACTACATATTCTGTCATGAATTGACCGTTGTTTTTATTGGTTCGAGCAAGCCCAAAATCGCAAATCTTTAGCTCGCAATTAGCGTTGACTAGGAGATTTCCGGGTTTTAAATCGCGGTGAAGAATGTTGGCTGAATGGAGATATTGCAACCCCCTAAGCAGCTGCATTCAATCAGAGTATTGCAAGCATAAAATAAGCAATCTTGCATCTCTTAATTCAAAAATATAAAATAATAGCAGAGATGAACAAATCAAATTACAATTATTATTTTTTTATCATCCAACAAAAAGCCATTGTCTCAATTACCTGAAAAATGAAGTATTTGCAGTGATCGTTAGACAGAGGCTGGGAGGACTTGATAATCTGATGAAGATCAGTATCCATCAATTCGTAAACCAAATAAACATCCTTAAAACCATACAAATTAGTGGGAATCATAACATCTTTGAGACAAATAACGTTTTCGTGCTTTATGCATCTCAACAACATAAGTTCCCTAAGAGTTCTAAGGGCATCGATTCGGTTTCCAAAAACATTGTTGATTTTCTTGATGGCCACTCTTTCATTTGTTTCCCTATTGATGGAAGAACAAACTACCCCATAAGCCCCTCTGCCAATGGGCTTTATAGGGATATATTTTGTGTCGATTTCGAACAGAGTATGCCACATTGTGTACAAATGCTTCCCCTTTGCCCTCATTAATCCATTTGGAGGCTCCACAGGAGTTGCCATTTAATTTCACTGCTGTTTTGAGTTTTCCATTAAAAAAAAAAAATCTTTATTTTAATAACTGAACTAACACAACAACAAAAATAAAAGATGAGATTTTTAACAAAGGGAACTTACAATTTTGGGTGAATCAGCGGCTAATCTTTGGATTAATGGAGTGGGGTGAAATAATAATAATAATAATAATAATAATATTGGAAATTGGAATCTTCACTTCCCTTTCCCTTCAATCTTCCACTTTTACCATCTCCGAAATTAAAAAAGGAAAACCAAAGCCTCAAAAAATCAAGAATCTTTCGGTGATGATCATTAAGAAAAAAGAAAAGGGAGATTTATAGCTCTAATTCTGGGCAACCCAAATTCCTAGTGTATTCTTTCTTGGTCAATAATTGATGAGATCAGTATGAAGGTGTGGGTGGATTTATTTGCACAAGAATAAGAAAAAAGAAAGGATATAATTGATCAGATGGCGGTGTTCTCCACAATCCACTAATTACAAACACAGCTATCTCTCTCTCTCTCTAACAGATGACAGATTACAGATATTGTTCAAATACAATGTAAGAAATCCTCACAAATTGTATTTCCTACTTTTGTTGATTAGATATAGATATAGATATAGATATAGATATAGAAATAGAAAGAATGCTTTCTTAATTGGCAAACTAGAGAGAGAATCTGTCCGAATTTGGTGAAATAATAATAATAATGGAGAGTTCTTGGCGTGAGTGAGTGGTTCAATTTTGAAAGTTGGAAGGTTCTTTAATTTGACGAGGATCAAATTTACAGGACAGCATGTCCCACGTGTAAAGATATTACATGCACGCCGGCTGCTCATCAATTACAAGCAATTATATATAACTTTCTTTTATTATACTAATTTGCAATTGGTAGTGTAGTTAGTTATAAACATGTTTTGGTTGTCAATCTTATTACCACATGTTAATTAGGATAAGGTGTCACTCAAACTCAATCATTATCTTTTCAGTGGTCTCAATTTGTTAACCTAAAACTACTGCTTAGCATGTAATTATTAATTGGATTAAAGATCTACCTGTTGGAATTATTTCAATAATTATGTGGGCTCATATATGTGACGTAAATGTGTATGGCTATCTTAATGAAAGTCCAAATTAATTGTGATCTAATAAAGGTTATTGGGTTGGACTTATGGGTATTAAACTATAATTATGGGCCTAATGTGTAGAGACAATTAGGGCTTAGTTGTGATTTATTAATGGGACTGAATCACAATTATAATATAACTGGACTCTACAGTTATATAAAGGGTCGTGGTCCCCAAAGAAACGCAATCATTTCTGTCTCTTCTAAAATCCATCGTTAGAGAAATAATTAAGGAACTGCGGATTCTTTGGAAGACCTGTCCAAATCCGGTGGAGATTCGAAGATTCGATTACATGATGTAAGGTACGCTTCCGTGTTTATGTTTAGGTTTAATTCTCGTTGATTCAAGCATGTTGGTTCTTGGGAATTCGTATGTATATACGATAAAATTTCTAACAAGTGGTATCAGAGCCACCATGTTTTGGATCATCGGGGATTTTATGTTTGCTAAATTTGCTTGTTTCGGGTTATATGAAATCTATATTTTCATGGATTAAGTTGTAAAACTTTGTTCATATTCTAATCTGAAATTAGGTTGAATTTGTGAGATAATTCAAGGTCTTGTTGATTAATTTCCGTACAGCTTGATACTCATGAGTCAAAATTGGAATTTGAGGATTATGACTTTTTCTGGCCCAACTTTTATTGTTTAATATTCGATTTTAATTCTGAATTGCTAAGCTGGGAATTGGGTGTTTGCGTGTATCGGTAAATTATGTAAAATATGGATTTGGAGTGTATGAATCTGAAAATTAAGTAAACTCTGAAACCCTAACCGAGAATTCCAAAATGTTATCCTGCCTCTTCCCCGTTCAACTCTGAAGCGGCTGGTTTCGGCTCCTTGGCCGTCGTCTCCACATTGCAAAACTGTCCCCTCAAAGCATAAAAAAAAAAAAAAAAAAAAAAAAAAAAATTCGGCCTCCTTTTGTCGGCAAAACGTCGGCGGCCTTTTGGTTTAATGGCCGTGACATCTCGACGACAAAGAGGATGGGCTCCGGTGAGGGTGAGGGTGATGGTGGGTCTGTACAGAGGTTGTATTTCAGTAGGGGACGAGATACAGGGGTTGGGTGGGATTCTCAATTAAGTTTTGTTAAAATTGCAATCTGACCCCTTACTTTAGTTTATGCAATTTTCAGAAACATTCAATTTAGTCCCTGCAGTTTTCAATTAGGTTAATTAGGGCTGTTTAATTAAGGTTTTCGAAATTGCTATTCAGTCCCCTAAATTTAAGTTATTCCTGATTTTGGGTCGGGGTCAATTTGAAATAATGAAAAATCAGTATTACAGCCCTCAAGCTTTCGAAAACTGCATTTCAGTCCCCACTTTTAAAGTTTCTCCCAAAACAGTCATATATTTTTCAAAAATATATTATATATCTTAAATTAAGTATTTCTGAATCTTAGGCCCCTTTTCACTCAAATGCTTTTCTTTCAAAATTTCAATTCAGTCCTCTAAGTTGAAAGATTTTCTGGTTTTGGGACAAAGGCAATTTTTAAGGAATAAAAAGTTGATTTAAGGTTTTGGGGCCGTTTAAAACATTTCAATTATTTTGAGGGACCGAACTAATATGTGAATTCTTTTATATTCATTTAAGGTTTTGTTTGGTCAATAAAGTGAAATTCATTTTGAATTTCAAATTCGGTTTTCTAATGCTAATTTGGGGAATTTTCAGATTTTTAAAGTTCATGCCTTATTAGGCTTAAATGTTTTAATTAATGGGTCGAATTAAGGATATGAATTAATTTTTTAATTCAATACGTTTCTGACCAAGTATAATTTAAACATTAACGAATCAAAATATGAATACGGTGATTAATTAACCAAATAAGGTTTGACTCATTCGACATTTGACTCAAAACTCTTGTTTTAAGTCTAAATTGAGTTACTGATATAGTCCAAATCCATATAAAGTTAGATTTATTGGTTAAAATTTATTTTGGCCACTATCTAAATAAGATTGAATTGTGAGCCCCACATTATCTTTAGCTCAAATTCAAAATAAAGATGGATTCGATGTTTTCAATTCGTACTCATTTTTTATGAATAACCATATTACTGAGTTTGATTCGAAAACAATATAGTGAGGCAACCTTATAGTTGGATACAGCCTGTTAGCGCTCAGGTGATATCTTTAGAGCCTTAGCGTTCAACAACGACTTTAAATTTTTGAATAATTTTTGGGTACATCTAATGACTTGTTATTAAGTTTGTCTGACATTTGAAATAACTAATTGAAGCATGAAGCCACCCTCGTGACCTCTCTGCGTAGGTTAGCTTATTGAGATTGTCAAGATGATTGTGTGTATGTGAATTCATGCGAATATTTAACTATACCCCTCGGTATGTTGATATTTGGCGGAACCACATATGCATATGTGGTAATAAATATGTGATGGTTGTTGGGCTCCATGTGAATGATAGTTACATCCCTCGATGGATTTATTATTTGACAGGATTTACTATCAATGTTTGATTACTACAACAAGAGTGCCACTTACAGTTAATATTATTGTCCCCTCGGCTTGATATTAATGTTGTGCTAGGCATCTTGAGATGTATTCCATAAGTATTTAAAGTTTCAAAGTCAAACTTTGGATTATAGTGCGCGCATATTGATTTTATTTACGTTCTCTATTTAATTTATTTATTTTCTTACACATTATCTGCCTATAACGCTTTTGTGCTTAGTTGCACAAATATTTTTATTTTTATTATTTGTTATGGTGCATAGATCTTAATTTTTTATTTTGGATAGAACAATAGAAGAACCTAGTGTATATCATCGTTCTAATTATAAAATTTAAGATCATTAGGTGCATCTATTTTAAATGTTTTTTTTTTTTGGCATAAGGTTTAATTAGGGGCTACGTACTAGAAGGTTCCTTAACGACACTAAGGAGACGTTTTCTTTAAAACGATAAAGTTGCAACAAATTAGATTTTGACATCTATTGTTTAAATAAGGTATAAAGAAAAGGAACATAAATGAGCAAATTAAGTAATAGTCTAATCTCATTTTCAGTTATAGCACTTCAGTTAGTGTGGTTTCGCTGACTTGAAAGTGGATATGGTTTAATTTATTTTTCTCCGTGAACGGTCAATATAAGGTTTGTTGTAAAACATAAAGAATAAAACTTTGACCGTACACACGAAGAATAAATAATTAAGGGAGAAAAGACTAAGTGCTAATTTGACTAGTGTACGCCTTAAGATAAATATTTATAATTGCAGTTTACATCTCAGGTACGTTGAATAGCGTAATTATGCTTGTTTCCCACTTTAATATGTTCTAAAATATTTTTTGACTTTGTACCTAGACACATTTAGTGAATAGATCCTGGGTTATACTATTCACATAAGTGTGTATATATAGGGTTATTTACATAACCAACATTCAATTGATGTTGGAAGATACATCTATAAAGGTTATGTAAGATTTGGGATTGAGACCATGAGGACTCTTAGGTTTTCTTTTGAATTATGAAATAGACATTTGGTACCGTCATTAGATGTATTTAGATTTTCTCTTGAACAAATTTGGTTAGCTTGTTCATTTGAAAACATTAAGTTTGGTCTATTTCATAATTCAAAATTTGACCTATAATTTAAATAAAAGTCTCATACAGTAGTAAAATCTTGCATACGCAATTTAAATGGTACAAAATTCAAGAATAGAACATTCAATGACATTCAAAGAAGTATGATAAGTCATTCTTCTTCACTAAGGTACATTTAGGAGAAACATTAAGTGCTGCAATATATTATGTTTTAAAAGGGAAAATTTAAAATCTTTTAAAGATGTTGAGTTTGAGGGGAGAAATTTAGATTATAGACATTGTCTTTCAAGAGGAATCAATTTGATTCCTAATACTGCTTTTGACAATGTACATGTCTTTATACTTGTCATTGTTTGAAAAGTAGATTTGGAGATTTGATAAGACAATGTTGAACAATTCCCCAATCAAGTCTTGATAATTGTTACTTAAAGAGCAAACTCAACAACCTTAAAATAATAAAGCATTAAAGATGAGTTGAAATTTAGAATGACAAGAAATTAGGATCTTATCTTATTGCAATAAGGTGTGAAGTTCTTTGGTTACAAATAATTAAGACCAAATGTAACTCAAATGGGCAATATTGAAAGATATATGGTACGTTTAGTCATTAAAGATTTCACTCATATCGACTCTATTAAGAAATATATTTGAATAACCCTATAAAGTGGATCATTTAGCAAAGCAGCCAAATGGGTTATACAGTAAATATAGGGAATGTAAGTTATATACATATGCTCATTTATCAAAATCAGATATTTAGGGAGATCGTGTGGTTTATTCCTGATTTTTTATTTTTATGATGTGTATAAAGTATAGATCCATTTTGGTTAATGTAGACCTAAGTGATTGAGCTATTTCGACATGGGTGTTAAGCAAACACTTTAAGCTCTTTTCACAATTGTTAAGAATTTATGGTAATTTTTGGCATCTTATTTTGGAATATAGCTATAAACATTTGTCACTAGGCTGCACATGTTCATTTGTATTAAAGTTATACGGTGACAATATTTAACAGCTATATTTTCGAACAACAACAAGAGCTTGTGAAAGTTCTTTGTTGTTAAAGGTACAAAGTGAATACATAGAGCATATTAAGACAAACTCCACAATTGCGGATCCGCTTACTAAAGGATTAACACATAAGGTATTCATGAGCATTGCTCATGTAGGTGTTATATCATTTAAGGATATTTTGGTTCAGTGGGAGTTATAAACACATTTTGGTAGCTCTATGATATGTTTGGACACAATTTTGTGTAATAAGTTTTCTGCAGAAATAAAGTATTTGGTTGCGCTTTGTACAATTATGTTAAGGTTTGGTCTCAATAAAGTTTAAAGTAGGACCAGTTGGAAATAGGCATGTTAAGATCACATTATATGTAATTTCCATGCTACACACCATGATTTGATCTATGTCGTTTGGCTATATTGGTATACGTGATTACTGTTGGGTTTAGACACGCTCAATGTGACGAAAGCCTCTTTAGTCCTATATTAGTATGGTCAATGGACGAGATTGTAAGGAATACCTTTTTATATGATAGCAATTTTGAGCTCATAAGGTGTACACATTTATAAGGTATATAACATATGTGGCCCAAGTGGGAGATTGTTGGAATTATTTCAATAATTATGTGGGCTCACATATGTGACGTAAATGTGTATGGCTATCTTAATGAAAGTCCAAATTAATTGTGATCTAATAAAGGTTATTGGGTTGGACTTATGGGTATTAAACTATAATTATGGGCCTAATGTGTAGAGACAATTGGGGCTTAGTTGTGATTTATTGATGGGGCTGAATCACAATTATAATATAACTGGACTCTACAGTTATATAAAGGGTCGTGGTCCCCAAAGAAACGCAATCATTTCCGTCTCTTCTAAAATCCATCGTTAGAGAGATAATTAAGGAACTCCGGATTCTTTGGAAGACCTGTCCCAAATCCGGTGGAGATTCGAAGATTCGATTACATGATGTAAGGTACGCTTCCGTGTTTGTGTTTATGTTTAATTCTCGTTGATTCAAGCATGTTGGTTCTTGGGAATTCGTATGTATATACGATAAAATTTCTAACACTACCTAGCAACAAGACCAATAAAATATATCAAGTCTTGGATCTCATGAAAAAAAATGTAGTTCAAAATAATTCACTCGTAACAATTATTCGTTCAATATAAGGAATTATAATTTGAAGCCATAAAGTAATTCAATATATTTTTTCCAAAATTCACAAGATGTGGCATTGTGGGGTAGGTTCTTCCCAACGGGTGGTAGGAATGAATGGAATTCTGTCACAAATTGGGCAGGTGAAGGGCATATGATCAATATTCTGGTATTCGGGCTTTTTCTTCTGGTCTTCGGGCTTTTTGTTCTCATCGGGCTTTGGAGGTGGCCCAATACTCACCACCTCTGCAAACTTTCCGGTTTTCCGCCTTGTTCTTACTATTATCTCATACGGATCCGCATCACCCGTTACACTCATTATTCCCTTTGCTCCATCCACTTCCACTTTATCAACCCCTAAATTAATTAACAAACTCAACTCTTCTTAGTTATATATTATGAATTAATTGGCAGAATCAAAATTAATAAATATATAATTAATCTGAGCGAGTGGTACGTACGTACGTACCTTGTAAGCCAGAGACAGCCTTGAGAAGCTTGGTCTTGCATTTATGGCAAGATGATATATCATTAACCCTCAAAACAGTCTTTTGAACCATCGATCCCAGATACTACTTTAATTAACTGCTAATTAATTAAACATATATAATCATGCACATCAGATCATATCATATTCATCTTAATCTAATTATCTCGGGGTGTTCACCGGCCCAGCCAATTTATTATTCTCCTAATACATTGTACATATCTATTATTCTCTTCTTAATTAATTAGTCGTTATTTATATTGTCCTAGCGACAACTAATTTCATTTATTTAAGGGTTAAGCTGCAGATGGGACATTGGAATCAACCTTTTGCTTTTGTAGGTGAGTGCAATTCCGGAGCAAGCAACGTACATATGTCATATGGTGTAAATTAAATTACTAAACCAATATCTTAATTATTTTATTGACATCACATCACATCATATCTTAGTTAATTCCGGAGCGGAGACAATTTAATAAAAAATAATATGAATTAAAAAAACAAGTATGAAATCAGATAAATCTAGGCCCAAGCAAATTCAAATTGGGGCATGATCATATCGCTCTCTTAGTAGAAATAATACATAAATTTGTAACTCGCTCTCTTAGCTTAGTAGATTGTGGTAAAAGTATATTTATAGTGTTTGCAAGATTGAAGTGATTGGTAGTAATATAAATGAGATAAGGATTGTATTGTCAAACTTGGCATCAATAATTAATGCAATTCTATCAATATATATAACAAGACCAAGTTCATGAATGTCTTATTTTTCTTTAATTAAAGTTGAAGTTTTGATGGAGAAATTGGGAATGGTAGGGTATGCATGTGTTGAATGTAATATGGTGAAAACCCAGTTACGTCTATCCCTCGGTCGACACTTGTCTAATGTAATGACTAATGATGCCACCTGTCTCCACTTTTCCTTATAGCCTGAGCAAAACCACTTACGTGTTTAATTTGTTGTGAAATGAATGAATGCTTCTTTTTTTTTATTAAATTATATATAAATAGGGAGCTTGACTCACTGTTTAATAATGAGCATGCTTAATTATTAGTCAAGGGGTGTGTGTGTGTGTGTGTTTGACAAAAAAAAAATGGGGCAATCAATTGGTCACTTCACGCTTATTATGAATGAATGAATGAATGAAAGAATGTTTTGTCTAGTTTGATATGTCAAATCCATCACAAAAGAAAGAATAAGAAGAATAAGGAAAGAAAAGACTTCCAAAAATGGGGGATGGAGTTGGCACTTTGGTTTCCATTAATAATTAATTAATTAATTAATTAATTAATTAATTAATTTCAATATTCCTACCCACCAAATAAATTCTCTTCCGATCCGTCCATTTTATGATGCATGTCGCATCAATACCAAATTATATATAATTAACTTAATGCTGCTTTACATACAAGAATAAGCAAATAAAAAAAAAGAAAAGAAAAAGTGATATTCAATTCATACATGTCCACCATGTTACATGTCTTTAAAAAGGGAGAAACAAACATACATGTTGTTCATGCTTTCTCAAAAAACACATGATATTATATTAATGAAGATGGATATTGAGAAAGTTTTCCAGATGAAGGGAGGGATTGGAGAAAACAGCTACTCGAAGAATTCATCACTTCAAAAAAGGGCTGCAGATAAGGTGAAACACATAATAACAGCTGCAATGGAACAAATGTACGTAGAAAAAAGGCCGAATAGCATAGGCATAGCAGATCTCGGGTGCTCCACAGGCCCCAACACACTCTCCAACATCAAACAACTCGTCCACACTGTCCTCCTCCATCCCCATCCCGATCCCGAACCCGAATTCCGTGTTTTTCTAAACGATCTTCCTACCAACGATTTCAACACCCTTTTCCAATCACTCCCTGATTTCTACACACAGCTCAACAAACATAGGATTTACATATCTGCTTACCCTGGATCTTTCTACGGCAGACTCTTTCCAGACCACTGCTTGCACTTCATTTATTCCTCCAACTGTCTCCACTGGCTATCCAAAGTTTTCTTTCTTTCTTTCTTTCTTTCTTTCGTTCTATTTATATATATATATTTATATTAATTAATTACCTTTCTCGTCGATCGATCACTAGTAATAATTTAATTTCTGACAGGTTCCAGCAGGTATATACGACGAACAGGGGTTTTCAATAAACAAGAAAAGCATATACATATCGGAGAGGAGCACACAAGAGGTGTCACTAGCATACCTTAAACAGTTCCAACATGACTTCTCTTTGTTCCTCAAATCACGCTCTCAAGAACTCGTCTGCGGTGGCCGGATGGTGCTTATATTGCTCGGGAGGACCGGGTCCCACCATGCAGACAGGGGCAATTCTGTCTTTTGGGAAATCATGTACCGATCTTTATCCACAATGGTTGATGAGGGTGAAATAGATGAGGAGAAATTGGAGTCGTACGAAGTCCATTTCTATGCACCTTCAAAGGAAGAGTTGGAAGATGAAGTGAGGAAGGAGGGTTCTTTCAAACTGGATGTTCTTGAGATGTTTGAAAATGAAAATGAAAATGATATTGATGCAGATATGAGCTATGGGACTGCAGTCGCAAAGACAGTTAGGTCAATTCAAGAATCTATGTTAGCCAATCACTTTGGAGATTCCATTTTGGACAAGCTGTTTCAACATTATGCCACATTGCTCGATCAAGAATTGGCCGCCGCCAATGATCATATCAACTCCATCACCACTGTTCTTGTTCTTACTAAACTCTGATTCATCTTCATCAATAATATTCTGTCTTCTCTTTCTTTTTCCATCCTCGATCTACAGCTTAATATATATATACAGTCAGTACGTAACATCATCATCATCATCATCGATCATCTTCTGTCATTGAAAGAAAGGGAACAAGACTCAAACCAGACAAATACATTTTGCAGATGCTAAATATCTCTCTGTGTTTAAATAAATGTATAAAGCTTTAGTGATCAATATTTATTCAAGTCCATACAATTATAATAATAATAATCCCAGTCTCAATTTTGTTAATCAGATTCCTCTCTTTACTTATAACTGATTCTGTTGAGAAAGTGATCATGACTTTGAAACAACTCTACCTACAAAATAACTAGTGAAGTGGAGATTATAATCCCCCACACCAGAATGAGAATACTAACACGGGGTTCTTTAATATTTGCCATTTAAGAACATAAATTATCTCGTCGATCTTACATAGAACGTATATAGTTAACTCCGAGCCGAAAAACTTGTTGAGTCAGGATGTTGGAATTACAGTCAAGTATAGCTCCGAGCCTGAAGCTATAGCTCGTAGGGACAAAAAGGCGATTTAGAGGCTAAATCGCGAAATAACTCCGAGTTGAAGCTCATTGAGACAAGACATAGTAATATCCGTCAAAAGCCAATTTAAAGGCCAACTATCTAAATATAACTCCGAGCCTAAAGCTTGTAGAGTCACTCGATTTAAAGCCGATTTATGTATTTTATATTATAGGTGACTAAAAAGTTTAAAAATTTATTTAACAATTAAGTAATCTATCATTTGACATGGCCTCATCTGAATAAAATCAATAACTCGATAATTTGTCCGATGATGCTAAAATCTCAATGAATGATATCGGAAACGACATCACAATGAATATAATTCTTAAACCTGGAATTAACTTGTGACCTTTGTGAATGTGGCTTCATTCCACAAAAGAATCCTGAAACTCCATTAAAATAAAATAAAAAATACTCAGGTTACACGGCGGCCGTGAACTGTCAGAACAGCGTGTTTTTCTTGCTGATGAAACTTAATTTGGTTAGCAATGAAATCCTCTACCGCTCTCTGAAACTCCTCATTGGTCATTTCATCATCCACCATCTCCGACGACAATTTGCTGCCGACAATGCCATCATCCGCCGCCACTCTCTGCTGAGAACACGGATTGATCTCAGACGGAGTACTACTCCACCTATACGGGTTAATTACGTTTGTGGTGGTGTCCTCGAAAACAGTATGCTTGTCTTGGAATACTACATGAACTTGTTCCTCATCCTGCAAGGAGTTTTCAGCATGGCCGGTCGTCAAGTTGATGTCAACGTTTGTAGCGGTGGCCGCCATGATGAAATCTAACTGGCTGATGAAGAAACCCAAATGGTCGATTTCCATGAATTGAGAATTCCCAAATAAAGTATGGGGAGGAGACTTCAATATAAGCACGAAGACTATCACATTTCCCATCAGGAAAATAAAAAGAGGACTAATAATCACAACGCTTATCAGTTGCCGGACAACAACGGTGATCTTGAAGAGGAGTAGTAGTAGGATGAGTATCCCAAAAATGCGTAACAGATTCTTCATGATTCGTAGGAGGCATTGGAATCTTGACATGGTGTTTGTATTATCATCATAGGAATCAAAAGCTTCAATTTCCATGTGTTGGTGTTTTGCTGTGAGCTTTTTAATGATATATTTGGGTTTCATGAATTTGCAATTTTACATATATAGACTCCAAAACCAAGTCACGAGATATTAGCTATGATAAATTCTTTGACAACATTCCTGATTTTCATTACTCATTCAACATGTTTTCAGCCAGACATTTTAATGTTGGAATTCAGAAATGGGAGAGGATTCTCACGTGACCTTTTAGTTTCTGTAATAATTGAGTGCCTTTTCAATACATACACATAATAAATATTACATACAACAGAGGTAGGAGTTTTCATGTGAAAACAATATCTCAATTTAATTTGTACCAACTTATAACCCGAAACCAGTTGAGCTACACTCATACGGACAATATCTCAATTTAACTGCATATATACATACATACTTAAACATCTGTTGATAACATTCAACTGCACTAATTCTGCTCACAAGGGTTGTCTAGTTGGTGTAAAACAACACATCATCATTTATTACACAAGACCATAATTTACCCAATGCACATTCTTAGCTTCAGATTTCTTTTTTCTACTTTTACATTTGAAAAATAATAATGATGCTGCTCAAATGCCAATTGGGCAACCCAAGTGTCCTTGAGCCCACAAAGATAGAGAATGCCGTGAGTCACTGCCACGTGTCCGAGGTAGTCGAAGGGATTGCTCCGTTCGTTAACCTACAAAACAATTGAAACACTAGATGACACGCCGGGTTTGGCCCGGCGATTATCCTCCGACGCTCAAGTCAGAAGATGTATTAATATAAGCAAATAATAATTATTAATTGCCAAATTAGAGTGTACCTTTCTATGTGAAATGACACATACATTTATAGGTGGATGAATAGGTAGGACTTTTTGTAAAAATCCGATGTGGGACAATGTGTTGTTACTTTTATAGGTAAAAAGTAATCTAATTGAGTTTTCACACAATTAGATTAATTTAGGGCAATTTGGGCCTAATCTTAATTAGGTTTATGGGCCTAATTATGATTAGACACATCATTAAGCCCCCCACTTCCAAGTTGGGTCATGGGCTTGTGAGCCTAGTTGGAAGTAGTATATAAGCCCATCCATGCCCTTGTAGGGTTTTTTATTTTGGATTCTTGTGGTTTCTTCTTCCAGAATTGTGCTAGCGAGATTTAAAAATAATTGGCGAACTTCCAAAGGTATAAATATTTTTTGCAAATCCTCACTTTTTTATTCGAGTCCTTGTGTCGTTGGTTTTACCCGTATTTTGTCGTTTGGAGCCTCGAAATTGCGTTTGATATAGGCGTAGGAATTTAATGTCGGGTCTAAGGTTGTTGGACGAGTCTAGCGACGAACTATGTGGAGTTCATTCGGAATCCGATAATTTTGAAGATGGGAATTCGAAAAATCTTGATAGCCGGGTGGAAAGAGGTCGAAATTTGGAGTCCAGGAGTACCAATTTTGTGAAATTCGGAGTTGCGAGCGAGAAGTTATGTGCGAAACAGTGTAATGGTTCGTTGTTCGAGAAAAATTCCAGTACTGGCGGCTATGGCATTGAATTCCGTGCCAGAAAGGAGGGGGTGACGTCAGCCCTGGGTGGCGTGACGTCACCGAGCGTGGAAAACTGTGCAGCTGGGCGGTCGGGCGGGTCAACTCGGGCGGATCGAGCGAGTCGGGTGGGTGAGTCGACTCGGGCAGGCGGGTCGGACCGGTCGGGCTGGGCAACTCGGTCGGGTGAGTCGACTCAGTTGAGTGAGTCAACTCGGTCAGGGGAATCGGGCGAGTCAACTCGGATGAACGGGGTAACTCGGGCGGGAGTGCGGTGTGACGTCAGCGTGACGTCACACGGAGGGGGGCCTGGGAATGCCGGGCGCGTGGAGCGCGTGTTGCGCGTGGAGCGCGTGGGCGGGGACCACCCGGGGCGCGTGGGGCGCGTGGGGCGCGTGGGAACAGCTGCTGGGAGCTGTTCTGCGCGTGGAGGCGCGTCCGGGCCGTTTCCGGCGCGTGTGGAGCGCGTGCAGGGCCGTTCGGAGTCCGTTTTTTCCGCCGAACCCCGTGTTTCAGCTCCCAACCCTGATGTGGGCCCGGAGTTTCGTTCCGTGGAGTTAGAATGTAGCGATCCTGAGACTTGGGCGTGGTCTCGACGGATTAATGTGTTTGGGACGAACTTTTCTCTAAAAAATTCCGTGGTTCGTGGGTCGAAGAGAAGACGTGAATTCGAGGTGGACGAGAGCGTGTTGACCGATGAGGAAGAAGAATTAACCGATTTTTCCGGCGGTAGTGTTTCTGAGGAATATTCAGGAATATGTGCCGAATTAAATTTCGACTCTTCCTTTAGAGTTGGTCAACTGCCCGAGATTCTGGACTATCTACGTGTCGAGCATGCTATTGAGATATCGGTTCCGTGTAAGGGGGAGAGATGTTATGCCCCTCCTGATGGCTACTTTACGGTATTCCTTGCATCATTTTCGGTTGGATTTACTTTGCCACCTCATCCGGTTCTTGTTAAAATTTGTCGAGATGTGAAGGTGAGCCTCAGTCAATTAACGCCGAACGCATTTCTTTACTTCAAAGGGTTTTGTCATCGCGCTGAGTCCGAGGGTTTTCCAATTTCAGCGAATTTATTTCACTCCATGTTTCTTGTGAAACCGCTGAGGGACAAAGCGCCTAATTTTCATTTTCATCCTCGGCCGAAATGCAAGTTTTTGAAGAAAAATGAGAATAAATGGGGGAGTTGGAAGGAGTGGTTCCTATACGTGCGGAATGATTGGGAAGTTCCTTCTGTATGGGGTGAAGTGCGTCCCGTTGAGTGGAGTAATGAACACTCGAGACTCAAAATGGATTGTATCGGAATGGGTTTTTTCGATTATTTCTTCGACCCTTTGACTTTATTTTCTAAGGGTAGAGGAGTTGTGCTGTATTGATTGCTCCGTCCTCTTTCTTTTTTCTTGAAACTAATATTTTTGTATTTGCTGTTTTCGTGTTCTGCAGGTGAGACGATGAGCTATAATGATTTCAAACGTCGTTGCATGAACAATGGTGCCTCGAAGCCTGTATCTCGAAACACACCTCCGGCCTCAAAGCCCGTGGCACGGGAGTCAGGAAGAGGCACTGCAGAGGATCGAAGTAGTGGGAAAAAGCCAGTCCATGGGGTGGGATCGTCCCGTGGTCCGGAGGTGGCTGTGAAGAAGAGCGCTGGAGTCTCGGATCCCAAATCCGCCGACAAAGGTCGTCTTGCCATTGTGAGTGCGCCCCCGCTGCCTTTGAGCGAGCTCAAGTCCCCCTCCGCGTCCGGGGATACTCGTGTCGCCCCTATCGTCGTGCGTGAAAAAAGGCCTCGCACCTTAGGAGTTGAGGAGTTGGTTCTACCGCCCGTTAATGCATGGAAAGGGAATTTTGTTGCTGGTGTTGATAGGACGCAAAATGGTGGTTCGGTGTTTGACGTTCTTGATAGCGCCTTGGCCATGGAGAAGGTAATGGGTTTCCCGACGGAGTTTGATTCGACTCGTCTTGCCGGGAAACCTCTAGACGAGATGATCGAAGGGTTGGCGTCCTCCTTTGCTCGGGTTAGTATCGGATTTATCATGCACCTCTATATTTGATTTATTATTACTATTAATAATAATAACTCCTGCCCCTTTTATTTATTTATTTATTTTTTAGACTATGACTTTCGTGCCCTTGATTATTGATCGCGGGAGGGGCTTGGAGGCTGAGCATGCCAAGATGCAAGCAGAGAAGTTGAACGTTAATTCGTTGTATGCGGGTGTTCAGGGTGTCAATGCCTCCCTTCGCGCAGAGATTGAAGGTTTGAAGAAGTCTCTGGATGAAGAAAAAGGCAAGCTGAGTGCCTTGGAGAAGAAATGTCAGAGCTTGGTGACACGTGCGGATGATGAAAAATCGGCACGTCTGAAGGCCGAAGCTAGGATTAAGGATCTGAGCCTATCTTTGAAGAATGAGAAGACCGACGCGCTTTCTTTCATGGAAGCCCATAAGGGGTCGAATGACGTCTTGAAAACGCCTTTGGGTTTGATGGTGGTTGACAAGTTCTTAGGGAGCGAATCTTATATCGAGCTACGGGATAGTTATGCTAGTGGGTTTTTTGCGGAGATCGTGCGGGATATCCGCAGTCAAGTTCGTGCTACAAAGCTTGTCCCAGAGGCTATCCTACGGGAGATAGAGCCGAGCGTTTTGGAACTTGAGCCAGAAATTGGGGCGGAGAAAATTGGCGCCCTGGTTGAGGGCGATGAGTTTGATGAGATGCCCGAGTCTGCTGGAGCTGAGAATGCTAGCGTTAACCCGACTGCCTAGTAGTGTAGTCGTTTATCAGTTTCTACTCGCTTGAGAGTAGTAGTATTTTCCTTTACGACGTATTTCTAAGACTTTAGTCTTTTCTATGTTTTTTTTTATTTTTTTATTCGCACGTTTTTGCTTCATGAATGGAATTTTACTTTTGTTTTATTCCCATTTCGCAATTTTCGTGCTTTTTTGGTACTTAGTGGATGATCAGTCCCCTAAGTTTTTATGTAGGGGCTCCGCATTTTTGCCTTCTTTTCTTAATTTAGGGCTGCGGAGTCGTTGAGAATTTGATTTCTCTATCAACTTGTGCTTTGGGGAGTGAGATAACAAAGTTCGAGTTGGCCAGACCCTTGTGATCCTTGTTATCTTCCCCTTTAGCAAGGACCTTTTTGTTTTTTTTTTTTTTTTTGTTGTTGTTTGGGAGTCGAGTGGTCACCCCTTTGATTGAAGCACTTCATAGTAATAATAATAAAAATACTAATGAATTTCAATAGAATAAACAAAAATTAATTGTCATGACACAAAGGAAAACGGTCGCAGATTAGAGTGGGCGGTATGCCTCAAGCGAAAATGTTTTATTTAGCTTCACGTGGCAAACGATATGCTGCCAACTTATTACATAATTTAAAAGCGTTGCGGCGAGCGGTATGCTCGCGACTTATTCCCTAGCTTAAGCGTTACAGCGAGCGATATGCTCCTGATTTATTAAAAACAAAGAAAAATTGTTCGCCTAAAGTGCTAAGCGAAATACTTCTTCAAATTCCCTATGTTCCAAGTCCTTGGAACTTGATTGCCATCCATGTGCTGAAGCCGGTAAGCTCCGGCGTTGACCACTTGAGTAACTTTGTAGGGTCCTTCCCACTTTGGATCCAACTTTCCGACAGCCTTTGAAATCCCGACTCTTCGGAGTACCAAGTCTCCTACCTGAAATGATCTTGGTTTGACTCTTTGGTTATAGGCTCGCGCCATTCGAGCTTTGTAAGCTTCCATTCGTATAGTAGCGCCCTCTCTGACCTCGTCCACAAGATCCAAACTTGCCCTTATTGCCAGATCATTATGCTGGATTGAGTAATTGGATATCCGCCATGACGGTTGCCCTATTTCAGCTGGTACGACGGCTTCCATTCCATAAGCAAGATTGAAAGGTGATTCACCGGTGGAGGTTCGGGGAGTTGTACGATAAGCCCATAAGACGCTAGGGAGTTCCTCAACCCAGGCGCCCTTTGCTTCTCCTAATCTGGCTTTGAGGTGTTGCAGAATTGTGCGGTTTGTAACTTCGGTTTGGCCGTTAGCTTGCGGGTTTCCTACTGAAGTGAAGAATTGCTTGATTGATAGTCCTTCACACCAGTCCGCGACCTTGCTTCCGCAGAATTGAGTTCCATTATCTGATATTAGGGCTCGTGGTATCCCAAATCGGCATACCACATTCTTCCATAGGAACCGAATGACGTCGGCCTCGGCTATTTTAGCCAAGGGCTCCGCTTCCACCCACTTGGTGAAATAGTCAACTGCTACAATTAAGAATTTGCGTTGTCCACTAGCTTGTGGGAATGGCCCAACCAGATCTATCCCCCATTGTGCGAAAGGAACTGGGCTGTCAATTGGTTGGAGAAGAGATCCAGGTACGTGAGTAATGTTGGCGTGTATTTGGCAAGCTCTACATTTCTCCACTAATTCTCTAGCGTCTTGACGCATAGTCGGCCAGAAGTATCCTTGACGTAACGCTTTGATGGCTAGTGCTCGCCCTCCTAAGTGGTTCCCACAAATGCCTTCATGAATTTCACGGAGAACATATCTTGCTTCGTCCGGTCCGAGACATCTTAGGTAAGGTACCGAAAAACCTCTCTTGTATAGCTCCTCCCCGATAAGTAGGAATCGAGCGGCTTTTATTTTTAATTTCCTCGCCGCTGCTCCGTCTTGAGGCAATTCTGACGTGGATAGATATTTTATTATCTCGTCCTTCCAACACGGAGTGTTACTAGTACAGAGGATTTGTGTGCCTGTTTCTATCTCGGGTTTGGCGGAAGAGAGAAAAGTGATCTTGCGACTGTCGAGCTTTGACATGGAACTCGCTAAGCGAGCCAATTTGTCTGCCATGGCATTTTCGGCTCTAGGTATTTGCCTGATTTCCACCTTCTCGAAACTTTCCATGAGGCGTTTGACCAACTCGAGGTACTTAATCATACTTTCTTCTTTGGCTTCGTATGTGCCTAAGACTTGGTTTACTACTAGTTGGGAGTCACTGTGTGTAACCAACTTCTTAGCTCCGGCTGCTTGAGCTAACTTCAATCCAGCTACAAGGGCTTCGTATTCCGCTTCATTATTAGAAGCTGGAAATTCTAACTTCAATGCGTACTCCAAAGCATCGCCTTCGGGACTTGTGATCCAAATTCCTGCTCCACTACCCCCCGTGGTAGAGGAACCGTCTACATAAACCGTCCACGTCGGTGTAGAACATGTAGATTCGTTAAACGTCATTTCGACGAGAAAATCCGCAAGGACTTGAGCTTTGATTGCCGGGCGTGACCGGAACTCTACCCCATACTCACTCAGTTCGATCGCCCATTTGGCCATCCTCCCCGATGTTTCAGGACTTTGGAAGATCTGTTTAAGGGGGAAATTTGTCAACACCACTACCTGGTGTGATTGGAAATAGGGCCGCAATTTTCGCGCTGCCGTGATTAATGCCAAGGCCAGTCGCTCTATGTTTGAATATCTCTGCTCGGCTCCCCGTAGGGCGCGACTGACGTAGTAGATGGGTTGATGCCCTCTTTCACCTTCGAGTACTAAGACTGCGCTGATCGCCTCTGACGTAGTTGCTAAGTACAATAAAAGTTCGTCTCCTTCCCTTGGTTTGGTCAGGAGGGGAGGTGACGCTAGGTATTGCTTCAGTTCCTCGAATGCTTTTTGGCACTCTTCCGTCCACTTGAAATTCTTCCCCTCCCGCAGCACTCTAAAGAAAGGAAGTCCTTTGTCTGCTGAACGGGAAATAAATCGATTCAGCGCCGCTAAACAACCGTTTAATTGTTGGACATTTTTTATGGATTTAGGTGGGGCCATGTTGATCAGGGCATCAATCTTGGCCGGTTTTGCTTCGATTCCTCGTTGCGAGATCATATAGCCTAGGAATTTGCCGCCCTTCACTCCGAAGGAGCATTTCGAAGGATTTAGTTTCATTTTGTATTCTCTGAGAATAGCGAAGCACTCTTCGAGGTCCTTCAAGTGGTTTTCGGCCTTAGCGCTTTTAACTAACATATCATCGATATACACTTCCATGTTACGCCCAATTAGATTAGCGAACATGGTGTTCACCAGTCGTTGATAGGTTGCTCCTGCGTTTTTTAGGCCGAATGGCATTACCTTGTAGCAATAAATGCCTTGGTCGGTAATGAAACTCGCTTTCTCTTGGTCCTCAGGGGCCAGTTGGATCTGGTTGTACCCTTGGTATGCGTCTAAAAAGCTTAACAACTCACATCCTGAGGTAGAATCCACCAGCTGATCGATTCTTGGGAGAGGGAAAGGATCTTTAGGACAAGCTTTGTTCAGGTTAGTGAAATCCACACATAAGCGCCATTTTCCCCCTGATTTCGCCACTAGGACAACATTTGACAACCATTCGGGATATTGAACCGGACGTATTTGACCAGCCGCAAGGAGTTTGTCGACCTCCTCTTTGATGTGTTTATTACGTTCCGGGCCAAAAGTCCTTTTCTTTTGTTTTACCGGCTTGAGTTTCGGGTCAACGTCAAGCCGATGAACAATTTTAGATGGGGGAATTCCTTCGAGATCTTCCGCTCTCCATGCAAAAACATCACCGTTTTTCCGAAGGAACTCCACGAGCCTTGTTTCTGCTTCGGGCTCAAGGTTGGTTCCCACTCGGAGTAGTTTGTCTTGATTGCCCGGGATCAACTCTACACTTTTCAGTTCTTCTACTGCTGCGAGTCTTGTGCTATCGGCATCTTGATTGGTCGAGGGAGTGATGAAGTCGTCTTTGACAGCCATCACCCATTTTCTCTTCAGATAATTGGGAGTGTCATCTCCTCCTCCCACTTGCTTTGTGTTCCGAACCTGAGGTGCCTTCAAAGTGTTCGCATAGCATTCTCGAGCTATGCGTTGATCGCCTACGGCTTCTCCGACTCCGCTAGCCGTAGGAAACTTCAACTTCATATGATAGGTTGACGGGACTGCTCTGAAAAGGTTCATACTCGGCCGCCCCAAAATGACGTTATAAGTCGACGGTGCTTTGACGACTAGGAAGTTGACCGTGTTTGTAGCTCGGCACGGGAATGATCCCAAGGACAAGACTAAGGAAATTTCTCCCACAGCTTCGACGGCGTGTCCCGTAAAACCTACTAGGGGTGTTTTCACAGGCGCGAGTTTTGCATTGGCAATCCCTAGTTTTTAGAAGGCGTCGTAATATATAATATCAGCCGAGCTACCACCGTCCACCAAAATCTTCTTCACCAAATAATTAGAAATTGATGCAGAGATGACTAAAGCGTCGTTGTGTTCACCACGTGGTCCTCTGAGATCGTCGTCGCTAAATGTAACCTCTGAGTTTGGGTGGTGAACGTGGTAAATATGTCCCTCTGGACGTTCTGTCGTAGAATACGAGCCTCTTGCTGCCCGAATTGATGCTCGTCGTGAGCTAGGAGTGTCACCGCCCGAGGGTCCTCCGGAAATAACTGCAATTATTCCTTGAGTTGGAAGATTGTCATCCTCTCGATCTTTCCTAGGGTTGGGACGTTCTCCTTTATGCTGGAAGCGGGGTTTGTTTTGGAATTTTTGGTGTCGTGGCGCATCCACGAATTCTCCCAGGTGCCCTTTTTTAATTAGCCTCTCGATTTCTTACTTTAGTTGGAAGCACTCGTCGGTAGTGTGTCCCCGATCTCGATGGTACTCGCAGTATTTTTCCGATTTTTGCCTTTTCGGATTTTCTTTCATCTGTCTCGGGGGCTGGACTAGACCTTTCTGCTCCGCTACCATCCATACTTCCATGAGTTTTGCTTTTAGGGGAGTAAACTTTGGGTAGGTAGGGGCGTGGATCGAACGTCCTTCTTCCTTCCTTTTTGCCTCATGGCGCTCTTCTTCGCGCTTCCTTTTCACGGGAAGTCCCATCTCTACGGCCTCTTCTATCCGGATGAACTTCTCCGCTCGGTTCAGAAGCTCCTCCAGAGTTTGTGGGGGTCGTCCTGCTATGGATTCTTGGAAGCGAACGTGCCTCAAGTTATGTTGCAGTATATCGGCTAGTAGGTCGTGGTTAACATTGGGTACCTCGTGCACCGCTTTGACAAACCGCTGTACATAGTCTCTCAATGGTTCTCCCTCGCGTTGTTTGACTTTGAAGAGGTATGATCCGGTTTTGGCGTATCGCTTGTTGATGGAATACTGGCTAAGGAAACGTTCCGATAACTGGCCCAGGCCATCCAATGATCCTCCTGGCAGACCGTTGAACCAAGTTTGTGCTTGATCAGTTAAGGTAGTTTGGAAGATTTTGCAGTAGGCGGCATCACTGAGGCCGTAAAGGTCGATCTTAGTGAAGAAATTGTTAAGGTGAGTTTGAGGATCTCCGGTTCCATCGAATTGGGGCAGATTGGGGATCCTAAATCCGAGCGGTAAAACTTCCTCCATGATAGCCGGAATAAAAGGGCTTATTCGGGCGGGGAGCGTTCCAAATCGAGCGGTTGATCTTGAAGCTTCTTGTCGCGGGCTTCTCGAATTACGCTTGTTACCATTCTCGCGGTGCCTTCTCGTCTCTTCAGCCCGAGTGTACCTACTCCCATGTTCGTCTCGTGGGGAGTTGCCTCGGCGAAAGGATCGTCCGCGATGCCTATCGCCTCGAGGCTCATGGCGTGTCACACTTGGCCGAGAGGATCCACTTCTTTCTCGGCGGCCTCGCGCCGCTCTCTCCCTTGAAGGAGCCCGTTGCTTAAGGGGCCGTGGTGACCGACCGCGCGTCTCTCCTCGAGGAGCCTGGTCCGAGGCTGAGCTATGCTGATGCGACCGGGGCGGGGCATACCTACGGGGAGCCCGTTCTGAAGAAATGCTTCGGTCGCTAAGCGATACCCTCTCCTCAGAGTCGTGGAGTTCTACGATGGGCGGGGTCCCGTGGACGTGAGCGGGTTCCGAGGGGTCGCTCTCTGAAAGAATCGGCTCTTCGAAATCACTATGGCCTTGGGCGCTAATGTACTGAGCTACTGCGTCCGCCGCTGCCCAAGCCGCTGCCTTGGCCGCGGTCTCGTCCATCATTGCTTGCAACTCTTCCGTCGTCATTTGGATGATCGGCACTGAAGGTCCCGCCGCGTTGGTTGTTCCCGCCGTCCTCTTTCTTCGAGGCGGATCCGGGATCCCACCGCCGGCTCCTTGTTGGGGCGGATTAAGGCTACCTTGACCACCTCCTCCCGTGTCACGTGATCGAGTCTGCATTCCCACAGACGGCGCCAAAATGATGCTGCTCAAATGCCAATTGGGCAACCCAAGTGTCCTTGAGCCCACAAAGATAGAGAATGCCGTGAGTCACTGCCACGTGTCCGAGGTAGTCGAAGGGATTGCTCCGTTCGTTAACCTACAAAACAATTGAAACACTAGATGACACGCCGGGTTTGGCCCGACGATTATCCTCCGACGCTCAAGTCAGAAGATGTATTAATATAAGCAAATAATAATTATTAATTGCCAAATTAGAGTGTACCTTTCTATGTGAAATGACACATACATTTATAGGTGGATGAATAGGTAGGACTTTTTGTAAAAATCCGATGTGGGACAATGTGTTGTTACTTTTATAGGTAAAAAGTAATCTAATTGAGTTTTCACACAATTAGATTAATTTAGGGCAATTTGGGCCTAATCTTAATTAGGTTTATGGGCCTAATTATGATTAGACACATCAAATAAATAATTAAATAATTTAGAATCACTAGTTTGCATATCTAGACCTGAAAGTTGCATGCGTTATTTAATTGGGTAAATAGCACTTAACCCTTGAATAGAAAATAGAAAAGACTAAATACCCCTAAAATTTATCCCAAATTGCAACCATACCAACTATTCGTTGGTTACCCTATCAAGTCAAAAATTTCCTATTTTAATCTAATAACAATTATTCTATAAAATGAAAAGTTTAATGTATTTTTTTGTAAAATGAGAAATATAATATATTATTGTGTTTTTTTTAATTTTACAACACAAAATGTATATAATACTAATTATTGTACGATTGACAAGTTATTCAATTTTAGAAACCAATTTGAAAATCTCATATGCTACAAATCAAATATAAAACGGTTAAACTTAATATAAAATTATGAACTATCAATTTCTTTGTTCAATTATAATTCGCTGAAATAATTCTACATATTTCAAAGCTTTAATATTATTATTAATTATAATTATTATGTACTATTTTCTATATAATATATTATTCTATCATTGTTATCGAATTTTAATTTTTTAAGAAACAAAGTCTTTATTCTTCAGGGGTAATTTAGTCTTTTCCAGTTTTCTATTAATTCGAGGGGGTTATGTGCCTAATTTCATACCATAAGGTGGTAATGTGCAAAATGTCAAAACCACAAGGGGGTTATATGCCTAATTTCATACCATAAGGGGGTCATGTGCAAAATGTCAAAACCACAAGGGGGTTATGTGCCTAATTTTATACCATAAAGGTGTCATATGCAAAATATCCAAACCACAGGGGGGTTAAGTGCTATTTACCCTATTTAATTTGTCTCTTCAACAAGGCTTAAGGCCAGATAATTTTTTTTTTTAAGAAAGTGGATTTAACTGTATACAAAAGTTTACACATAATATATTCTGAGGAATTAATTAATTAAATTGATATGGGACCTTTACTGTTTTATCGTTAGACCAACTTTTCCACAAATTATGGCCACTTTCTTTATTGACCACGAAAAAAAAAAAATGGCAAATTAAGGAATAAATTGCAAAAAGTGTGTAAAACAATAAGATTTATTGAGCCAACATTTACTTCAAACTTACATATATTGCTGGCTGCATATTTACCTCAGATCAAAATATAAAATATACAAATCTAAGACAGTGGCATATCACTACATTTCTTAAGTTGTGTAGATTAGGAGTGTGAGTTTACCAGTAAACGGGAGATACGAGGTTTCTATCGACATATACGAACAAGTATTGTCCCAAATTCCACTCAAAAACCACACCAATGGAGAAAAAAAAAGGGCAGTAAAAAACAGAACAAAAGACAAATATCAAGCTTTCTTGCTTCAAGTGCTTCTGTATGGAAGACCATATTACTGTATTGATGTCCATATAACTTAGTTTTTCCTCAATATATTTTCCGCCTAACTTTGTTAGCTTTTGCAAGTACAAAATGACTTAGCAGATGATAAAAATAAGCAAATACTTTACTTGCACTAACTTTACACCGAGCAGACAAAATGCCCCGATTCACCGCTCCTCTGAATTGAACTTATTCCAAGCTTCCTAAGATACAAAGATAACATATGTTACTTACAGGTAATGCATTCGAATCATTAAAAATGTTTTACGTTGAGCCACAAACCAATAATGAACTAAACATAAGGCATTAATAATTCTGATACATAACAATTTACTGGCCACAAACCTTTAAAAGATCAAAAACCTTCTCACATATGTACTTTTGCTGAATTGTTGCACCACGTTGTTGTAGTTTGTCTGGGTGTACAAAAAGAGTGGCTTTCCTGTAAGCTTTTTTCACGGCCGCGGTAGTTATAACTTCAGTCAATGGAACTGGCTGCCAACCACTATCAGGCCCAAGAATCTGTCGATGAATGGGATAAATGTAACAACCATTCACTAAAAGCGAATTACTTAGCATTTAGCATCAGCACGATCAATATTGATCCATAAATGAGAAGCAAATCACATGCTCAATTTACACATATAAGTAAGGTGAAAGAAGATACATATTGCAAAGTTGAAAGCAGCGCTCGAAGGTTTCGCTCTTTTCCGCTCGACCATCTCTTGAGTTCAGCATCCAGAGATTCTGCAACTCTCTGCAAACGTAGTTTTTATAAGATAGATAATATGCAAACTTAGATAATAGACAACAATCCGACAGAAGAAGAATGAACCATACATTTCTCTCTTCTGTTTCCCTTTGAGCGAGAAGATCACGGCTGTTTTTCTCAGCCAGGGCATTTGCCTGAAATCATGTTAACATAGTTTAACATTTCCGATAGGGTTAATTAAAAGATAAATCCAAAATAATAAGAAGTGAAATAGAATAAAAAAGAAGGCACATACTGCACGCTCAGCTGTTCTTTTGTATCTCTCTAATCTAGCTTTACATCTCTGAGGTGATTCACCTTCAGACACTGTGAAATTTAAATATTTCTAAGAAAAAACGCTCTAAAGCACTATATATCATCATGTACAAAGTGAAAAAATACTATATGTATAGTAAGATATAAAAAAATAAAAACAAAGAACATGCAAAAGCACATTCCAGCGGCAGCAAAAAATAATTCCTTAAGTAAACATCAATCGCATACCAAAATGTGGCAAGGAAGATGAGTATGGTAAACCATTCTGAGCCATTGATTTTTCAGCAGCTCGATGTCGAGCCTCTGCATTGGCTCTTTTTACGGCAGCCCGCTCAACCCTGATTCTAGCATCCATGGATGTCTTGTCCAATCTTTCACGAGCCCCTGTCATGGCTCTTTGTCTTACTTCAGCATTAGCTCTCTCTGCTCTCTCACGAGCTTCTATATATGATCTTTCACGAGCTTCAACAGCTGCCTTATTAACAGCCATTCTGTCCTTTTCTCTTTCCCTTTCCCGCTCCCTTTCTTCTTCTACTTTTCTCATCTGTTCGTTTTCCAGCTCACTTTGCCTTCTTACTCTTTCCTCCACTGTTCGGTCTTTTGCAGCAATACTGTCTTTAATATTCTTGTCTTTTCTTTCAATTTTTTGGCTATTGCTATTTTCTAGCAAGACAGATGATGCATCATCTACCTTCCCTCCTTTTACGAGAGACTCTCTGATCACTGTGTCTACCCTTTTGCTGATAAATTGAGTTTTCATCTTTTGACCTCCATCATCTTTACTTGAGCCTATCTTCTCAGGCTCATGACTCTCTTCCACTTCAGATGATTTCTTCTCTGTCAAATCAGATGAAACCCCCATACCATAGGCACAATTATTTGAATCCCTCATTTGGTTATGTAAACAAAGGAACTCCATCGCGTTGTTTACCGCACTATGGGTGTGAGTGTTTCCATCTTGTAACTCATCTTTATTCTTACTAATTTTGCTGCAATTCCCTTTGACCAGTGTATCATCCTTTCCAGCCTCAGATTCATATACAATATTGTTAGCTTCATTTCTCGAGCACCTGTTTCCTTCATATGAAAATGCTGCTTGAGATAATTCCCGCATCTGAACAGTATCGTGCTTTCCCAAAACCTCATTTTTTGTCATCTCGTTAAGTTCACACCCACCATCAAATACCTTCAATTGATCCCCTTCCAGGAGGACATGCCCATCCAGGTCCCATTTTACTTCTCTCGCGTGTCCATTCCACTCAATTTCCAGTTCTTCATATTCAGCAGCATCATTGTGTTTTGTTTTTGAAGCATCTCTATTTCTGTCTTCAGATACCTCTCTCTTATTATGAATCAGTTTGATTTCTTTCTCATTTCTGACCTGTTGAAGAGCTTCTCTAAAAGTCAATACATTTTTTTCATGTGCAGCAGCTATACATGGCTTGTTGACACTCTCTACATTAGCCTCTTTAAGGATCACACCATTCTCATTCAGCTCGTGTGTCACTTTCAGTTTGCTCTCCTTTTCATTTCCAGTAACCCCATTGTGTTGTTTCTCAGCTCCTTCACGTTCTGTTGTCTTCTTTATTCTTTCTCTGGTCTCAGCTCCTTTCACATCTTCATGACTTCTTTGACATTCTTCCCTCAAAATATTTTGTTTGTCTTCCCCACTACTCTGTTTTATTACCTGAGCATCTACAGACCTTTTCTGAATATCCATTCTCGTAGGTGATGCCTTCAGTCTTAATTTAGCTTCCCCAGCAGTCACATTGCACTTAGATTCTTTCCGCCCTTCTACAGTTTCATCAATGTGTTTTATTTCTAGCTTTTCACTATCCCCAAGTTGCAGGAAATTTTCTGGTATTGTCGTATCAAAATCAGCCAGTTTGCTCAGTTTTACATTCTCCTGAAACCCTTTTTGACCAATCAACCTTGTGTTTTGCATTTCCTGTTGTTGCTTGTGACCTCGTTCACAATGATCTGTGGTCATTTCAAGTTGATTACTTTCTTCATCCCATTTAGGAGCTTCCTTTGTCACTTTAAGTTTCATACTGTCTTCCTTCTGGTTAAATACGTCACATTCTAACATCCTCCGATGTCTATAAGAATCTCGATTCATAAGCCTTGTCGAAGTATTGTAATCCTCAACCATATCAAAACCTTGCCTGGAAATATTTTTTTCAAAGACCTCGAAATATTTTGTTTCTTCCTTCCATGCAACATCCCCAGGTACTGGGACTGAGGTTTCTTCGTACTTCACTTTAGCATTCTTATTTTCATCCACTTCCACATCAAAGAAAAGTGATGCACTGTCATCTGCCACTCTGTCAAAGGCATTAATTTTAGAAGGCTTCAGTTTTGAGTTTGGTCTGTCAAATTCTCTGTTCTCAACAACTAAGGCAGGTGGAGGTCTTGAAGGAGGTGGCAATCTAGAAGGCTTAGTTCGAAGACTAATATCAGATACGGTTATAAATGATTTATTATTATCCTTTGGAGAAATAGAATTTCCAGGTTTCTCCAAAGGGCTGAGATCTACAGAGCAATGCTCGTCTTCCCCATTCCATGAAACTGAACTTTGACAAGGAGAAAAAGTATATCCAGGAACAGCACAGAAATTGGTTACACGAGCGGTCCCAGTTAACACTGTTTCCGTATTCATCTGAACGGAATTGCTATAAGATGCATTTAACTTGTTAACGGTTTCCAGTGACTGGTGCACATCAACGTCAGATCCATTGATAGGATCTAATTCATCTGACACTGACAGACACCCACTTTGTGAAGGACTCCTGTGACAAGAGAGTAGGCCGTAATCAAAAAAAAAAAAAAAAAATCATTTACATTCTTCTTCGCCAGTGAATGAAAAAGTGAAAATATAATAGCAACTAGGCATTTTGTTCTGATTGGTTTGCTTATGAAGAAGCCCAAGTACTTAACAACCAATTTGAGCAGCGTACACACACAGTAGTTCCTCCTCTAACAAGCAAAAATCAAATAAAATCCATACACATTTACTTGTTTACAGTGATGAAAAAGAATAGTGTGCTATGAAGAAAAAAGAGTAGTGCTGAGTACATTACATACCATGGGTCATGAGAGGATTCTTCTTCTTCTTCTTCTTCTTCTTCTTCTTCTTCTTCTTCGTTGTTGTCGTCGTCGTCGTAACCACCGCTGGACTGGCCTAGTAAATCGTGAAACGTCGCCGTAACAGCGAGGCCTCGAAAATCCCCAAAAACCTCAGTATAGTCGAAAGCGGGGCTACGGAGGGAGTAGTCGTCGGAGATGAGAGGGAGACGGAGGAAAGGAATGGAGGAAGATCGGGAGGCGTGAGCGAAAATCTCGGAATAATCCTGGAGGCGCGGGGCGAGTGTGGGGATGTCGAACTTCCGGGGGGCACGAAAAACGTCGTCGTAGACGGACATATGAGACCTTTGAGGGTTGTCCATTTCCGTTGCTTTTTTCATGCTTGTTTTTTCTTCTTCTCCATGTTTATTTTTTGTCCTCAGAATTTTGAAAGTCATAACAAATGACTCATTTTTCGTCGGAATATTTTTATTTAATTAATTAATGTAGCTTTGTCTTGTTTAATAAAAAAATAATTTTCAATTGTTATTGTCTTTTTTTTGATAGTGGTGTGCACGTTTTGGATTTGATGATTTGATGAGAGAGAGCTACACTTACCCATACTTGTAATAGTAGAATAACGGGAACAGCTTATGCACCCAACAACTTCATTAATTAATTCATTTTTTGCAACAACTGTGCCCAAAAACAAACAAAGTATTCCAAAAAGAAAAAAATAAATAAAAGAAAAATGCTCTCTAATTAATTAAGAAAGACAAGATTCAAAGCTTCTTTAAAAAAATATATACATTGTGTTTATTTCTTTTCTTTGGGACTGAAGATATGGTTCTTTATTCTTGTCAAAATGTTGTCTCACTCTTTAGCAATTACTAGTAAATATAAATTTCAGGTTATTAATAATATATATACATACATACACCTTAAAGATAAGCAAGCATGCCTGTCTACTATATATATATTGTTAATTCCATCATTCCTTGTTAAATTCAAACATTTCAATATTCAATAATCATCATTCCAAGTGAAAGTGGAGTGGAATCCACTCCTACACCTTTTTATTTACTTATTTATTATTATATATTAATAATCACAACAAAAACAGAGTCATGAATAATAATCATCATTGGAACGTTACTTTTTTCTTTTTTTTTTTTTAAATATCAACAGTTTCTTTCATTCAATAATAATATTGCTTTGAAATTATTTTTGTGAAATTTTGTTTTTTTTTTGTTTTTCTTTTGAAATACCAGTTATTAACTTTCAAAATGAGAAATACCTTCTTTGACGTTTACAAAAGTCTGAATATTAAGAGGAGACAAAGTGAGTAATAAACAGGATGAATTGTGTGGAAATAACTGAGTATACACATACTGTATGATGATTTGACAAACAGTTGAGTTTAATTAAATAAATGCAGAAATTCAGATTTCAGAATTGACGATTTGAGCAACTCTTCCTATATATGCTCATAAACTTGGCCACAAACTCTGCATATATAATTTTGTATTCATGAAATTAGTGATTATGAATATGATGATCACGAAACACAAAACGTAATTAGAAAAACGTACATACTTATATTTAATTATAGCATATATATATATAAACACTTTTGATGAGAGCCATTAATGATTAATTACCTTGTAACTTGAGCAAGGCACTTGTTCCACTTGGGAGTCTCTTATCCTGCATTTCAAATTTCAATCACTCATTTGTGTTTTATCTTCTTCTTAAATCTTAATCATCACAAGAGAAATTAGACAACTTACATAGTAAGCATACCAATAGTAGATTTCCCTTTTCAAATTAGCCTCAACTCCACAAATTATGAATTGTTCCACCAGCTTCTGCAGAATATCATTAACCAACCAATATTTAATTTATATAAACCACATGTATGTATGTATGATGTATGTATATCATTATTCAATCGAGCATTACCAGCAGAATCAGTTTAGGGTGAACAAAATCTGTCACAAGTTTTTGAATCTTCTCTCGAATGATAAATAATCTGACCAAAATTAATTAAATGATGAGAATTGACAAAAAAACATAGAGAATGAAAAGCTATCTAGGTGGTTACCTCTTGGGTAAAGGATCAGCTAAAATGTCGGCAGCAAGTTCCTCAACTGCTTCTTCCCATCCCATTGGAATAGGTTGGTCCTCGACAAAAGGATAGCTAGAAAATTGAATGCATGAATAGGGAAGAAAATTAAAAGAAAAACTACCCTTATAAAATATATTACTTGTGTAATTTGCAGGCTTCAAGTGCCATGATTGCTCTCCTAAGATTCTGCTTTGATTTGTTAGCAATCTTAGCAGCAAAGCTCGTTGACAACTCGAAACCTTCTCTCTTTGCTATCTGGACAAGCACCTCCATTACCTGATGAGTTAGAGGAGCTTCGACCTTAATAACTTTGCACCTGATCTTTACCGATTCAAGGATATCTACATCGTCTTCGCAGCAAAGTACAAGTTTACAACACTCTGAGTAACAATCCATTATCCATTTTATCAGGTGCTGTAAGTTCTCCGCGGCTTTATCAACATCGTATAGAACCAACACTGCAGTTATACTCAAAACATCGATCAATAATTTCTTCCAACAAGAAAAAAAAAATTGTTACAGAGATATATATGACCTAACTACCTTTAAAATCTGCCTTATTTGGAGCTACACTGATTTCAGGTGTGACTGATCGTTCAGTGCTTATTTGTTTGACTAAAGCTGTTAATGCATATGCTGCTTTAGGCTCTAAGTATACATTGAGTTCCACATGGTGAGGACTTGTTGTTACAGGAACTACTACTTGCATCGGCCTTGATTCCTGTTCATATGATCCATTAAATTTTGATGCAAGAAAATTAGGAAATGTTTTAATCAAATCAATTCATCTTCCATCGTAATTGAACATATGTACCAGAATGTGGAAGTATCGTAAGTCATGAGAGATCTGCATGCAAAAACAAAGCAAAATTAGCTTCAGCTAATTAAGTGTCCGTCCAAATTTAACTTTGCATTCCCTCATGATTATGTATGCATTTTTAGTTGAGAAAAACAAAAAGACATACATACATTCCAGACAGGATCGCCATATATCTCACGGAGGAGAGCCATCGTGAGTGCCTTCTTACCAGTACCAGGTGGTCCTTTGAACAAGATGTGTGGGAAGACATCATTGTTCGCCTAACAAGAAATCCTCAACAAAATGAATTAATAAATGAACAGATACAAATTTCTTGTAATTAGGGATGGGACTCTTACAATTTGGTGGAGAAGGTGAGCTTGTTGGTTGTGGCAGATGAATCCAATGAGTGAAGCTGGCTGATGTTTATCGGCCCAGAATGGTCTCAAGCTCTCAACAACAACGGCCTTCCCAATGAAAGAAGCTTCATCGAAAGGTGGCGGCCTGTCTTTTTCTGGGGATTTATTTGATTTCTTGCAAGAACCTTTGTTGATGCAAGAGAACCATGCATGGTCAGAATGGGAGCTGCTCTTTCTTATGTTATTTACAAACTTTCTGGTACTGGCAGTTGTCCTATCACTAGACTCGCTTATATTACTACTATGTCTGCTCACAACAGAGCTAGTCATATTCTGATGATTGAGGGTCGGACGAGGATTATTATAATTATTAGTTCTATTATCAAGAAAACCTGGTGGCTTGGGGAGCAATGTGGTGGTCTTAACATTGTTGATGAAGGTGTTTTTATCAATATAGTCCTTTGAAAAGAAAATGTCCCCTGGAGAAATGGAGTCGATGCTGTCATGGAAATGACCATTATTATTTTTAGAAGGTGGAACCATTAATATTTCAACCGAAGGAGGGAGTAATTGATTATGATTCGGCAAATTTTCTCTGAATCTTGGAGCGGATGCTGCCCTCCTATTCTTACAAGTACTAGTTGATCTTTGCCTCCCGGAGCTAACATCATGATTATTGAAATCATCTGGTACAACACTAGTTTTGAATGGAGAAATATTTTGGTGAGAGTTGTTTTTGGTGTGGTTATGATGATGAGGAGGATGATCACTAGTCCTAGTTTCAGATTCCAAAAAGTGACAACAATTACTGTTATCAGCATAAGACCTCCTCTTCTCAGACAGCGAAAATGGACTATGATTTCGACATTTATTATCGGAATAAGTTCTACGTGGAAGAGAATTAACATTACCATTACCAATATTATTGATATTGGATTTAAATGGGGACTTGGTGCTGTTGTGTCTCCTATTGGAGATTGGGTGCTGCATAGGAGGACGGTTGTTGTTGTTGTTGTTGTTGGTCATGATTGTCATGCTTTCGTCATCATCATCATCGTCTCTCCTGTCTTCTTGCCAATCCGTCTCTGTATCCGACGGCTCATATCCACTTCTCCTCCTGCTGTGCCGCATTAACGAGCTCTCGTTCGCCGTCATATATATATATATATATATGTATGTATGTATAGATTTTCCCCTAATTAATTATATTTCAACAAAACCTTTGTTATGAAGAAGAATGCCAATTAGTTCTACTAAAGGGGAAAATATATGGCAAAGATGATGATTTTATTGGAGATATACAGATGAACAAGATATCTAATGTAAGCTATTTTTGTTTTTGGGTGTGGAATTAATAATGAATAATCCAAATTCTTGAATTGGTAGGAGCATTGTGTATGTTCATTGTTTGAACTTTGTGACACCGATGACTACAATGACTATGGATTTCACAATCCAAATTTATGACCAATTAATTAATGAACATTGTTTTTTCCACCTAATTTGAGGTTGGCCTCCAGACTTTGAGATTTTCTACAATAATAAAGTTTTAAAAAATAGAGGGAGAGTTAATCTGTCACGTCTATACTGTTGGGCCCCCGGATTGGGCCGGGCCCAACTGGTTTTGCTCTTGGGTTTCCCCAAAAGGCCTCATACCAATGGAGTTACTATCCCCTCCATATAAACCATAGATCTTTCTCATTACTATCCCCTCCATATAAACCATAGATCTTTCTCATATTAAACCAATGTGGGACATTGTTTGCACCTCAACAATCCTCACACCACCGAGCCTCCACTAAGGACCACCGAGCCTCCCCTCAATTTGCGCCTGGGGCTCACACCACCGAGCCTCCCACCTGGAGCTCGTCGAGCCGCCTTCATTTGCGCACCGGGAGCTCACCATTTTGTTCGGCACCGAGGATTCGGCAATTTCCACCACATGGTTAGGTCTGGGCCATGGCTCTGATACCACTGTTGGGCCCCGTCGGGATAGCACAAACTCCACATCGGTATGATATTGTCCGGATTGGGCCGGACCCAACTGGTTTTGCTCTTGGGTTTCCCCAAAAGGCCTCATACCAATGGAGTTACTATCCCCTCCATATAAACCATAGATCTTTCCCATATTAAACCAATGTGGGACATTGTTTGCACCTCAACGTATACTTGTTAACTAGAATACTATTGGACTATTAGTGTTGCAGCAGATATATCATTGTAAAGTGTTAAGAACAGAAACATAGAGAGAATTAATGAAGAAATCCAGATTACAAAATCAGCTTTTCGACACTGAATTCAAGGAAAGAGATGCTATTTATAGCGCTAACTAAGCTCAACTAAAATAGAAAAACCACGTGGATAAACCCCATTGGTAACCAAAAAGCGTGTGGCATTTTATAAAGTCATCCAAACGACGCCGTGCTCCTAGCTGGCAGTAAATTTTGTGGGCCGGGGTTGGCAATATGAATTTGGGTCCGATCCATATTGATCATGTTCATAGTTTAAACCAAATGGCCCAATTAAGATTATAAGTCTCCATAGGCCCATGAGGAGGAAAAGCCCAGAAGCTGATAACTTTCCAGCCGACCAACAAGGGAACAACATCATGTTTCGTTTTGTTTGAGAATTTTCACTTGGAAATACCTATTTTTCTTAACAATTTTTCTAATGGAAATACACTATTCATAATTTTTCCACTTTTCAAACCTATATTAATGCCTACTAACCTATTTCTCTATCCTCCAATTTCTCTTCTCCTAATAATGATGATGACGACGACAACGATGATGATAATAATAAGGGTAAATTATAAACACCCCCTGAGGTATGGTCAAATTACAAAAACACCCCTCTTGTTTGGATAATTACAACCACCCCCTCGGCTCTTCAAATTTAGTGGAATCTTCGAGATTATATTAAATATTATCAATTTTGTACCCGTTTTATACCATTCGAACTCTACATTATGAAGTAAGATGATCATAATATGTGATTTTTAGCTTGTGTATAATCAGTTTGTAGTGCATCGGAAACTGTATTTTTACACAAAACGAATACAAACTAGAGCACATTACACGAAATCTAGATGATTATATTGAATTTGGCACAATAAGGGTGGATGTGTAAGAAAAAATCATAGTTGAGGGGGGTATATGTAATTATCCAAACAAGAGGGGGTTTTTTATAATTTGACCATACCTCAGGGGGGTTTTTGTAATTTACCCTAATAATAATAATAATAATAATAATAATAATAATAATAATAATAATAATAATAATATTCTATTTTTGCACGTACTCTCGTAGAAAAAACTAACAAAAATCAAACATATTGTCATTTCTACACATATATAAACTACTAGAAATACCACAGATCTAGGCCCAATCCCCAGCAAGCCCACTCTGAGTCCACCAACAATAATAATCTACATTGAATCTTTACTGATAACATATTATATGGACTCGACCAATATTTAGTAATCAACAATTCGATTTAAATCCATTCAAACTTCTTCGGATCCATGTTATGAATCCAATTCAGTAAATTTACATAGATTAAAAATGACATTACCAAGATCAAAGTCAAATGCGGGAGTCCTGATTTGCCCCCGCTGACTTTTTCTAAATCGTCTTTGAAGGCTTTCACCAAAAAATGGATTTCCAACAAAAATAAAATAAAAAATACAGCTGGTGACATCTCATTTGTCAAGATTGATGTGTATTTTACGAGTCCTTTTTTTCCCCCTTGGCGTTGGTAGAAGCAGTCAAATTTTGTTTGATATTTCTACAATTTATTAGTATGTTCAACGGTTGGAGATAGATAGTGGCAGTTGTTTTTTTTTTTTTTTTTTTTGAGTAAATTCAAGTCCATTACAAGGGGAAGTAGGGGAGGGGGGACTCGAACCCTAGACCATTACCCTATTGGTAAAGGCTAGATACCAACTCTCCTAATGAGTGTTGGTTATAGTGGCAGTTGATTTAAGACCAAGGTATTGGTGACTGCAAAAATAATTAAACTTTTCTAGTATATTAATATTAATTAATTAATGTAAGCGTGATTTATCTAATATTAAATAGATATTAATGCCCCTCCACTCCAAAACTTTTTAATTTGAATGAGGAGTTGAACTGGTAAAACAAAATAAATGTCAAAGTCAAACTTCATACAACATCAAAGCCAGCATTTCTTTTTTCCAGCCAAACAGTCCGCACACACACACAGAAGAAGAGCTGACTTCTGAAACGGAAACATTTAATTTGTTTGCAGCTAGCAATACAAATAAAAGAAACAGCCAGTTCTTCTTCTTCTTCTTCTTCTTCTTCTTATATCTTGTTAATTAACAAATCAAATCAAGAAAGCCACACCACAACCATGTCGGAGATGAAGAAAGCAAATAATCCGCAAAAAACAAAGTGGGTCCTCCCGTACAGAACACAAGATCTTCAGAGTGTGTACAGCATAGGAAAGAAGCTGGGGCAAGGTCAATTTGGTACGACGTTTCTATGCACGGATAAATCAAACGGGTCCCTTTGTGCGTGCAAAACAATACCTAAAAAGAAACTGTTCTGCAAGGAGGACTACGAAGATGTGTGGAGGGAGATTCAGATAATGCACCATTTGTCGGAGCATCCAAATGTGGTGAGAATAAAGGGCACGTACGAGGATACTTTGTTTGTGCATATAGTGATGGAGGTGTGTGCTGGTGGTGAATTGTTTGATAGAATTGTTGAAAAGGGTCATTACAGTGAAAAAGAGGCGGCTAAGTTGATGAAGACAATTGTTGGTGTTGTCGAATCTTGCCATTCTCTTGGTGTCATGCACAGGGATCTTAAGCCTGAGAATTTCTTGTTTCTCAGCGGACAAGAAGATTCTGCCCTCAAGGCCACTGATTTTGGTCTCTCTGTTTTCTACAAACCAGGTTTCTTTTCTAAATCTCTCTCCTTTTTTTTTTTTTTTCTTCTCATGCCTTTTTGGTATATATATATTATATATTAAGATCGATGTTGTTCTCCATTCTCACTCTTAATTTTAATCTTTGCCTAATTTCTGTTTAAATCTTTTATCTGCATTTAAGATCGATGTTGTTCTCCATTCTCACTCTTAATTCCCCTATAAATCCAAATAACAAAAATCAAGATTAAGTGGGAAAGAAAAAAAAAACAATGAAATGGTTCAAGGGTATATTCATTCGCTTCTTCGTTGATTGGTGGTACTAGAATTCACATTTGTGGGAATTTCTTGGGTTTGATTTTCTTATACACACGAAAATAATAGTCAGATTATATAATTCCCAAGCAAACTATGTTATTTGGCATATATATATTTGTATGAAACTCAATCGGGCTATATTGTAATATTGTACAGATGAAACTTTTAGCGATGTAGTGGGAAGTCCTTATTACGTTGCACCAGAGGTTTTGTGCAAGCTTTATGGTCCCGAGTCAGATGTATGGAGTGCTGGAGTTATTTTATACATTTTACTCAGTGGTGTTCCTCCTTTCTGGGCTGGTACATATTTATATATATATATATATATATATATTCATTAATTGCTTTACAATATTCTCTAGCTACCATCATCATTATCTCAACTTTTCATCGCTTTTTCTTCTTCTCTACTTGAAGAAACTGAGCCGGGAATATTCCGGCAGATATTGAGAGGAAAATTGGACTTTGAGTCCGAACCGTGGCCTGCTATTTCAGACGTTGCCAAGGATTTGATACGAAAAATGCTCGATAGAAATCCCAAGACAAGGTTAACCGCACACCAAGTCCTGTGTAAGAATACTTTCATTTAATTATCTGTTTTTTTTTTGTTTTGCCAAAATGAAATGATTGTTAAAACTTTTGTTGTTTGTTTTGTTTTTTTATCAGGTCATCCATGGATCATTGATGACACGGTGGCCCCTGATAAACCTCTTGATTCTGCAGTTCTATCACGCCTCAAGCAGTTCTCTGCAATGAACAAGCTCAAGAAGATGGCTTTACGTGTAAGCGGCTGAATTTGATCAATCCTTTATTAATTTCCATGTTCAGTTGCTATATTATAATACATGCATCAACAAAATATATGATCAGTTATAGTAAATATAGTCAGCTGACAAAATGATGTTTCATTCTTCTGTACGTACGATACATAGGTGATTGCAGAGAGATTGTCTGAAGAAGAAATAGGTGGTCTGAAGGAATTGTTCAAAATGATAGATACAGATAACAGCGGGACCATAACTTTCGATGAACTTAAAGAGGGTTTAAGGCGCGTAGGGTCTGACCTCATGGAGTCTGAAATTAAAGATCTCATGGATGCAGTAAGATTTAACAAACACGATATAAATATTTTTGATAATAAATTTGTCAATTACAAAATTAAACATAAATTGATACTTGTTATTTACTATATAGGCAGACATTGATAACAGTGGGACAATAGATTATGGGGAGTTTATTGCGGCAACTGTACACTTGAATAAGCTAGAAAGAGAGGATAATCTGGTATCAGCCTTTGCTTTCTTTGATAAAGATGGTAGTGGATACATAACGATGGATGAACTTGTGCAAGCATGCAAAGAATTTGGTCTGAGTGAGCTTAATCTTGATGAGATGGTCAGAGAGATTGATCAAAATAATGTGAGCTATTTTCTTTTTCTTTTTCTTTTCGGCCTGCTCCGGTTTACTTGCAGACGCAATGTTTGTTTGTCTTATTAATAATAATAATATTATTGTTGTTGTTGTTGGATGATGGATGGACAGGATGGACAGATAGACTATGGAGAATTTGCAGCAATGATGAGAAAAGGAAATGGAGGCATTGGCATTGGGAGGAGAAGTATGAGAAAAGCTTTCAACTGGAAGGATATATGCCCTTGAACTTGCTATTACCAAATAATACTTTACACAATTACTCTCAACTCGATATGGATTCAATTGTTTTTTTTACTTTCTCTATTTAACATGTTGCCTATTTTCATGCTGCAATTCAAAATACACTCTGAATATGTATTTTTTTTTTCTTGGCTCACAATTCTTGCCAAGTGTGAATATAGTGTGTATTGTTTGTGCCTAGAGTCTGTTTCGGTTACAAGGGTTAAACTGTAGGTGTTAGTAACATATTTGGTTGAAAAGAAAAATTTGCTAAAAAATGACTAATAGAGTTCAATAATAGTGTGTAAAACAATTGTGCAAGGGTAACGTACAAATTGATGTATAATTTAGAGGACAAAATGCTTTTTCATATCCTTTCTTTTATGTATTTGCATAAATAGCCCTTATATTGTAGTTTATGAAGGACTTCATCTTTTTTATTGCGCCATCATTAATTTTCCAAAGACAAATTTTAAGTATCATTACTAATTTTTATAGGGGTTTTTATGCATAAGTTCCCAACCAAGTATCTTTATTATTCTAGGTTTAGGGGCTATATCTCTTTCACCAATAAACCCATCCTTTAATATTTATTGTAAATAAAGGAAATATTCATGTATATGCCAATATTACCCCTAACCCTTTATACCCAATTCTTAATTGTAATCCTAATTTAATCAATTTTGTCACAAAAATCCAATTTTGACAAAAAAAAATTCAATTTTGACTTTTTTTTTTTCAATTTTTGACTTTTTTATTTTATTTATTTATTATTTATTTTTACGTCCGCCGCTAAACGTTGACCGTAATTGTGCTGTCACTGACAGTAAATTAACGTAATTATACTGTAATGACAATTAATTAACGTAATTGTACTACCGTTAACAATACATTTATGTAATTGTGGTGCCGTTGACAGTAAATTAATGTAATATTATTATTTTTATTTTTTGTTATTTTTTTTATTTTGTTTGATTTGTTGACAAGTCAACGTAATTATATTACTGTCGTTGACAGTAAAATAACTGTAAACACAATAATATTACTGTCAACAACATCAATATTATTAATTTTTGGGTTTTTTGTTTTGTTTGAGTTATTCACGGAGTAACGTAATAATATTACTGTCTATTATTGTAATATTACTGTAAACACAATAATATTATTGTGGTTGACGGTAATATTACTGTTGTTATAGAATATTGCTGTCAACCACATCAATATTATTATTTTGTTTGGATTTTTTTTTGTTTGTTTGAGTTATTCACGGAGTAACGTAATAATATTATTATCTATTATTGTAATATTACTGTGGTTGACGGTGATATTACTGTTTGTTAAGTTTGAGCCCAATATAAATGATCTGTTTGTGATCTGGGCCGATCTCTTAATAAATACAGCCCAACTTGTGAAATTGGGCCCAATGCAACCGAAGCCCACTGATCCAGTCAAACTAAGATCTGAACCGTTTGTTATAGGGTTTCAATCTGAGCCCTCCATTTGCCCCATTCTTCTAATCTTTCTCAACCCTAGCAGCATTCTTCTGCTGCGCCTAGGGGTGCAAGTAGGAACGGAAATTCCAATTTCCGCCGGTTCCGATCCGAAAATTTCCGATTTTGGAACAACTTTTTTCATTCCGACTTCCGAAATTCCGATTTCCGAATTTTTCCGATTTTTTGGATTGGAATTGGAATTATATAAAATAAATTTGGAATTTCCGATTTCCGATCCGATTTGATTTCCGAAATTAATTCCGAAAAATTCCGATATTTTTCAAAAAATACACCTATAAATAATAAATATTATACAATATTTATTTTTCCGAAAAATACATCTATAAATTTTGTTTTAGGATTTTGACATGATGACTTGTTGTTAGAAGTTGTATTAGATGTTATGTTGTGTTCATTTTTATTTATTTTTTGAACTAAAATTTAGAAGTTGTTAGTTTTACCTTTATCGACGTGGACGGTCTTATTTTAAAAATTATGAACATTTTAGAAAATTTTCGCTACGTTTTGAAAATTTTAAGCTTATGTGATTTCCGATTTTTTTCCGAAATTCCGAAATTTCCGGGCCTTTTGGAATTGGAATGAATTTTTAGATTCCGAAAATTTTGGAATTGGAATTGGAATTGATTTTGTACTTCCGAAACTTTTTGGAAATTTTCCGAAAAGGCTAATTCCGATCCGATCCATCCGACTTTCACCCCTAGCTGCGCCGTTTCTCTCTCTTCACCTTGTCCCCTTCTCTCTCTATAGTGTTTCGTCACCCATTATCGTTTTCCGGCGACACCGTCGCAGGTCTAGCCGGACAATGGGTGTCCTTGCCGTCGCAGCACATTTATTGCTGAAGACCGTTGAAACTCCGTGTATTAATACTGTGGTGAGAGAGAGAGACAAGGGGGATTCACCTTTTACTCAAACCTTGACATTTATGACCTTAATCCTCTTCTGTGAGGGTTTCGGTACTTTGAGTGCATAAATCTGGGTTTGTGCTGAGTGGAGAGGGTGAGTTATCCACTGAGTTGACTGTGCATGTGTTGGTGAGTCAACTCAGAGTGAGGATTGGGGGTCAGATCTAGGGTTTTGGATCAGTGACTGTTGCTTGGTGCTTGTTTTCAGTTGGTGTTACCACCAGACTTTGGATCGACTGTATGAACACTAGAAAAGGGAACTGAGCCGTTCTTTTACAATATATTGATTTATTTCTCTTTTCAGTTGTTCTAAATCGTTTCTACGGATCTATGGCTGATTTTGAAAGAACCTGTACCTAACAGTGGTATCAGAGCATCAGTTGGGCACTTGTTCTTTGCAGACTCGTGCTACGGATTATACTACTGTTGACTGATAATGACTGGTTAATGGATTCTGCTTGCTCAAATCATATGACACCTCACAGAAGCATGTTCTCTTCTTATGTTGAATTGAAAAATGGGTCAGTGTCCATGGCTGATAGTAGTAAAAGACATGTGCTAGGTATAGGAATTGTATGTCTGAAATTTCAATCTTGATTTGTGCTTAATTTGAAAAATGTGAGACATGTTCATAAACTTAGCAGCAATTTGATGTCTTGTGCTATCTTGGAGGATTCTGGGTATAAGGGTACTTGGGGTGATGGGGTTATGAATATTATGCATGATGGTTTGCTTTCTTTTAAGGCTGTTAGAATGCACAATATGTATGTTGCATCTGCATTATCTGTTTCTCATGTTAACTCTGTCCAGCATGACATGACTGATCTTTGGCATAGAAGATTAGGTCACATCAGTTGTAAGGGACTAGGAATTTTGCATAAAAACAACTATTTGAGTGGTGACATTGTTGTTGATATGCCTTTGTGTGATTCATGTGTTATGGGTAAACAGTCTAAAGTGAAATTCCCCAAATCCCCTTTCCCTAATACTTCTAAGTGCACAAAAATCCTTGAATATGTTCATGCAGATGTTTGAGGTCCTGCACCTGTCTCCACATCTGGTGGAAACAAATATTTCTTGTCTGTTGTTGATGATTTTTCAAGAAAATTGTTTGTTTTCTTACTTGATCAAAAGTCTGATGTTTTTGATAAGTTCAATCTTGGAAAACCTTTATTGAAAATCAAACAAACAAGAAACTTAGAACCCTTAGAACTGATAATGACACTGAATTTTGCAATCATGAATTTGATTCTTTGTGTGTTGAGTTTGGCATTAGAAGACATAGGACTGTTGCATATACTCCCCAACAGAATGGCATAGCTGAAAGAATGAATAGGACATTGATGGATAGGGTTAGATCCATGTTGCATGCATCTGGTTTACCAAAAGTGTTTTGGGGTGAATCTGTCTTAACAGCTGCTTATGTGATTAACAGATCTCCATATGTGCCTTTGTCTGGAAACTTGCCTGAAACTATGTGGACTGGGAAACCAGCTGATTTGTCTAATTTGAGAGTTTTTGGATGTTCTTCTTTTGTTCACCATAAAACTGATAAATTAGAACCTAGGTCCATAAAATGTGTTTTTATTGGATACCCTGAAGGGGTAAAAGGATATAGATGTTGGCTAAAGAATGAACATGGTTTTAAAACTATCATTAGTAGAAATGTTGTTTTCAATGAGAATGAATATCCTTGTTTACCTGTGCCTTCATTTATTGTTTCTCCCTCTGCTCCAATTGAGGTGGAGAAATCTCGTCTTGGAAATGAGGAAATTGAGAATGATGATGATGATTCATCCTCTGTGCCTGAAAATGTGTTTGATCAAAATGTTGAGTCTGATTTGCCTGATATTGATGATTTGCATGATTATCAACTTGCTAGGGATAGACCTAGAAGAGAAATTAGGAAATCTCATCATCTTGATAATTTTCAGCTTGCATCTTATGTGTTCAATGTGTTTGATGCTTTAGATGGTAATGAACCTAAGTGCTACAAAGATGCTTTAAACTCTTCTGAATCTACTATGTGGTTATCTGCTATGAAAGAGGAAATTAACTCCTTGCATGTCAATCATACTTGGACTCTTGTCCCTAAACCTGCTAAGTGCTCTGTGATTGAATGTAAATGGCTCTTTAAAATTAAGCATGAATCTGATTCTGTTAGATATAAAGCTAGGCTTGTAGCTAAAGGTTTTACACAAAGAGAGGGTATTGACTATACTGAAATTTTTGCTCCTGTTGTGAAATTCACCACTGTCAGAATTTTACTTGCTCTAGTTGCTCACTTTGATTGGGAACTTAAGCAAATGGATGTTAAAACTGCTTTTCTGCATGGTGATCTTGATAAGCAAATTTTCATGTCTCAACCTGAAGGCTTTGTTGATTCTGTTAATCCTGATTATGTTTGTCTGTTAAAGAAATCTCTTTATGGCCTTAAGCAGTCTCCCAGACAGTGGAACAAAAAATTTGACTCTTGCATGCTCTCTTAGAAATTTAAAAGAAGTGAATTTGATCCATGCTTGTACTTCAAAGATAATTGTCAATTTCCTGTGTTCCTGTTAATCTATGTTGATGACATGCTTATTGCTAGCCCCTGTTTAAAAGCTATTGATCATGTGAAAAAGTGTTTAAGTGAAAACTTTGACATGAAATTTGTTGGTGATTCAAAGAGAATTCTGGGTATGGACATAGTTAGGAACATAAAAGATTGTTCTTTGTTTCTGAACCAATCTGCCTATGTGGAAAAGATCTTAGATAAATTTGCCATGAAAAATGCCAAGTCTGTGTCTGTGCCTTTAGCTGCTCATTTCTTGCTAAGTAAGAAACAGTCTCCAAAGACTGAACCTGAAATGTGTGACATGAAATTTGTCCCTTATGCTAATGCAATTGGTTCTATCATGTATTTAATGGTAAGTACTAGACCTGATATTGCATATGCTGTAAGCTGTTTGAGTAGATACATGGCTAATCCTGGCATGCCTCATTGGGAGGCTGTAAAGTGGTTAATGAGATATCTAAGAGGGTCTGTTAGAACAGGGATTGAATTTTCTAAATGTGAAAAAGGAATTGTCTTATGTGGTTATGTGGATTCTAATTATGCCAACAACAGAGATAATAGGAAATCCACCACATCTTATGTGTTTACTTTGTGTGGTTCTTGTATTAGCTGGAAATCCCAACTTCAAAATATTGTAGCCCTTTCCACCACTGAGGCTGAATACATTGCAGCTACTGAGGCTGTAAAAGAATCTCTCTGGTTGAAAGGGTTGCTCTCAGAAATTGGTTTCTTGAAAGGTAAAGTTGTGGTTTTCTCAGACAGCCAATCAGGTATACAATTGTGCAAGAACCCTGTTTTTCATGACAGAACAAAACACATTGAGATAAAATACCACTTTATCAGGAAAGTGGTGGGAAAAGGTGAGATAGACGTGGAGAAAATTCCTTCTGAATTCAACCCTGCTGACATGGGAACTAAGTGCCTACCTGTGGAAAAATTGAGATCATGTTTGAGAATCTTGAACATTGTCTCAAAACATGATTGAATTAGACATGTGTGTGTTTGCTTGCTGTGTGCAAGCCTTTTATTGCTTTCTCTGTGATAACTTCTTTGTGATTTTAAAATTTTCTGTATCTTGGTGATTTCCTCCTTCGTGGAAAAATACTTTTGAATCTTCTACTACAATCTGTGTGATTAGTGTTTAAGATTCAAAATTACGGCAATGATGATCCTAGTCCATAAAGTGTGTTCATAATAATCCTTTTATTGGTCACAGGTGGAGAATTTGTTAAGTTTAAGCCCAATAGAAATGATCTGTTTGTGATCTGGGCCGATCTCTTAATAAATACAGCCCAACTTGTGAAATTGGGCCCAATGCAACCGAAGCCCAGTGATCCAGTCAAACTAAGATCTGAACCGTTTGTTATAGGGTTTCAATCTGAGCCCTCCATTTGCCCCATTCTTCTAATCTTTCTCAACCCTAGCAGCATTCTTCTGCTGCGCCGTTTCTCTCTCTTCACCTTGTCCCCTTCTCTCTCTACAGTGTTTCGTCACCCATTGTCGTTTTCCGGCGACACCGTCGCAGGTATAGCTAGACAATGGGTGTCCTTGCCGTCGCAGCACATTTAATGCTGAAGACCGTTGAAACTCCGTGTATTTATACTGTGGTGAGAGAGAGAGACAAGGGGGATTCACCTTTTACTCAAACCTTGACATTTATGACCTTAATCCTCTTCTGTGAGGGTTTCGGTACTTTGAGTGCATAAATCTGGGTTTGTGCTGAGTGCAGAGGGTGAGTTATCCACTGAGTTGACTGTGCATGTGTTGGTGAGTCAACTCAGAGTGAGGATTGGGGGTCAGATCTAGGGTTTTGGATCAGTGACTGTTGCTTGGTGCTTGTTTTCAGTTGGTGTTACCACCAGACTTTGGATCGACTGTATGAACACTGGAAAAGGGAACTGAGCCGTTCTTTTACAATATATTGATTTATTTCTCTTTTCAGTTGTTCTAAATCGTTTCTACGGATCTATGGCTGATTTTGAAAGAACCTGTACCTAACACTGTTGTTATAGTAATATTACTGTCACTCACAATAATATTAATTCTTTTGGCTTTTTATTATGTTTACATTTGTTGAACGGTCAACATTGTAATACTACTCTATTAAACAATAATAATGAGTTTTTTTGTGTTAATATTAATGTGCTAGAGATTAATATAGCAATATTACTGTGTTAAACTGTAGTTTAGTTTATTTTACTGTGTTTAACAGTAATATAGTTAATATTACTGTCAATCACAACAATATTGCTGTTTAAACGAAAAAAAAATGTTACAGAAAGAAAAAAAAAATCGAAAAAGTCAACGCCGAAAACCGGCGAAAAAATATGGAAGAAAAAAAAAAGTCAACGCCGGAATCCGGCGGGAAAAAAAAAATTTGAAAAAAAAAGTTTTGGGTCAAAATTAAATAATTTGTGAAATTTAGGGTCAAATTGAAGTTAAATTAAGTTAATGATGAAATTGGAGCATATCAAAGTATGAGGGGCTATTCTAGTCTTTTATAAAAATCTGGACCATGTGTGGACTTATTAGTAAATGAGTTTTTTATCTGAATCTCTTTATGAATAAATGCCCATTGATGTGCTTATTTGTAATAGGGTTGTGCATGGATCGGTTTTAACCACCAACCAACCCATTTTCGACTCATAATTTGTGACGGATAATCAACCATCAACCGACCCATTTAAGTTGGGTCGATAATTTTAACCAACCCATGTATAGTTGGGTCGATAATGGTTTCTAATATGCTATAAAGTTGGTTAGTCGGGTAATATCGGCCAACCAACTTTATTTATTAATTTTGTTTAAAATGTTTAATATATTTTATTTCAAATTTCTATTTTATATCACATTTATAAAATTGTTAAATATTAACCAAAATCCTAAAAGCAATAAATCTAACATAATTATCTATTTTGAACTATTTTAATTTTAAGACATATAGTCTAAATATTTGGACGATTATTATTTGTTGAACTATTTATGTTTAATTAAAATATATATGGCCCGTAATGTTTTGAATTTTTATTTGAATATTGTTGAACTAATCATATTTAATTTATAAAAGATATAGTTTTGTAACAACTAATAAAATATTAAATAAAATTAAAAAATATTTAGATGGATGACCCATCAACCAAACCATCAACCGACCCACTAGATTGGTTTGCAACCATCACCCAACCCATATAAACTGGGTCGATAACGGTGTCCAATATTGGCCAAAATTGGTTGGATGAGTTGAGTTGGTTTTATGACTGGTTTTTAACCAAACCAACCAACGCACAACCCTAATTTGTAATGACTTAGATAATTTGGTAAACATTTTTCAATTTTCATATTTTTTTTTTTGCGAAATCAATTTTTATTTTCTAAAGTTTCATATTTAATCGACACTTGATAATTTATACTAGAAGATATTTTAAAGATCATAATTACTTAATTAGTGCAAACAAATACCTTTGCCATTTAGTGCAAATCTGATATTGTTTTTTTCATTCATTTCATTTCTACTTTTACCCTTGTGTTGATGATGCCGTAAAGACAGAAGAAGGGATTATAATTTTGACAAAATAAGAAGGAAATATTTGAACTTTAAACGTATCTCAACCAGTCCTTGTAATTTTACCAAAAGAAGTTATGGCCTTGAAAGAGAACCAAACAGGGCCTTAGGTTTTTTAATTCACCAAATTGAAAGGTAATTTGGTGTCCGGCGATACAATATAAACTGTGTGGGAGTGTCTTTTTAGCTTCGTCTCTCACGCCCTTCCGTACTGAAAAACCTCCTTCTCCGTAGTCTCTCCGCCGTTTGCCCGTCGCTCGATCGCCGCCGTTAGGTTAATTCTCTTTCATTTTCCACTCACATTCCTTCTTGCTTGCCCGCCTACTGTTTTTAACGATGTGTTTCTATCATTTATTTAATTTGAAAATTCATCTCTACACCGGTGTTTGGCATACGAAAATTAATGTATCCTTGCTTTGCGTTTGATTTACGACTGTCTTCCTGCGTGTGGTTTTTCTTTCTATCTTGTGCAGAAATTCTCGTTTATTTTTTCTTCCGTTTTTCCTACTTTTGCTGTTGCATTTTTATTTAAAAAATAATAATTATTATTGTTCTTTAACGCTTCTTCATTACTTCTGTTACGCTTCATTTCTAATTTTTTTTTTACCGAAGATAAATGTGAGGTTCAGGCCATCCAACTCAATGTTGCCACTGTATCGTAAAAATAATTATCCTAATTTAGTGAATATTTCTGTTTATCTCTGGTACATTTTGGCTCACTAAAACGCAAGCATTTTCTGGTATTTACTTGAAGCAGAATTAAACAAAAAAATGAATACATGTTCGTATTCCTGGAACTTGGACGGTTACCGCTTGTTCTTTAGTTTATTTGTTTGGAAAGCGGGAAATATCAATTGCTATTTGTTAATTGGTTTGTATGGTATTCTTGGTAAACATTGTATCTATTTTCCATTTACTATTTGTTGATAAGAAGCATCCAGAAAAGTAGGATTTGCTAAGCCTGCTCTTCCAGTTTTTTGATTAACCAAGAACTGCCTGTGAGTGTATATGATCATCATTTCATGCTTAAATCTCTGTGCAGTTGCATATAAGTAGGAGTCACTTGGCACTTTTGCTGAACTTGCGCATTAAGAACTTGTGTACATTTTATTATGCATATATTCTCTTTATACGCCCTTCCCAGTTTCTTAACATGTGTATTGATGTTATTGTGTAGAAACAAGAATAATGTGGCATCAGGCTCCCATCCAAGGGCATTTAGTCTAGGATTTTATGTATGGATTGACTTTACATACTCCAGTCACACGGTTCTTGATTAGATCTATTTGATCATGCGATTGACACATTGACATGAATTTAGTGTCTGAAACAAATCATCATTGTTATGAGGGCTGTTGACAGTTTAGTTTTTCTTAGGTGATATATTGGATTATAGATGATTTTTTTCTTGGACTCTTTGTTATCATTTATTACTAGATAAACATCTCTTATTATTGCTGAGGTAATGGTGCTAATGTTCTCTAGGTATTGGCATTTTTGCTGAACATGCTAATGAGTTGATTTAGCTATCACGAATGCTGATTGCCCACTTAAGTTTTTAATTACATTCACCTCTATATTATGATGTGCATAGCACTTGTGATATATCCATAATGCTCCAACCTACAATGTGATTGATATTTTTTTATGTTAAACTTTTAATTGTTGAGTTTCAATGATAAAGAATCATTAGGCCAGTGTCTTGATCTAATACTGCTCATATAAGCTTATATTTCTTTTTCCCTACTATTTCTTTAGTGAAAACATGTTTCTTGGTCATATATTGGTATCTAATATGGCGTATTGTTGAGTGCTAATGTGTTATTTTTATTTTTTCCCAGATATGAATGTGAATTCTGCAGAAGATGAAGGATGGGAAGAAAAAAAATCAAAAAACAAGAGTAGGAGCAATCCTTTAAAACAATGGGGTCCTCAAAATTCCAACCCTAAGGGATGGGGTCACAGTGGATTAGGAAGGGGCTCCGGCCAGACTGGTCCCACACTATCTTCTGATATTCGAAAACATGCCGGCAGAGGGTATACTAAACCCCAACTAACTAACCGAAGTCCTGACTGTGGTTATGTTGCTGCAAATCCAGTAATTGCCCCTCCTCTAAAGAATGGATGGGGATGGTCTACTAGGACCGGTTCGAGTCAGTCTTCAGAGGATAGCATGGCCCATAAAGAGAAAGCCCAAACAGTTCACCCCGCGGATGATCAGACGTCTAAAGCCGGTGAAGTTGATGAAGAGTCAGATGACATTGATGACAGTGATGACAGTGATGATGAGCTTATGAGTGATGAATTTGATTCCGATGAGAGCCAAAAAAGCCATGAGACCAGGAAGAAAAACAGATGGTTTAAGGAACTTTTTAAATCTCTTGATCTTTTAACTGTCGAGCAGATAAATGAGCCTGAACGACAGTGGCATTGCCCTGCTTGTAAGGGAGGTCCCGGAGCTATTGACTGGTATCGTGGCTTGCAGCCACTTATATCACACGCCAGGACTAAACGATCCAAGAGGGTGAAGCTTCACAGAGAGCTTGCTGAACTTTTAGATGAGGAATTACAAAGGAGGGGAACCTCAGCACAGCCATCTGGTGAAATGTTTGGGAAGTGGAAAGGCCTTGAGGAAAGAGCTGATAGAGATATAGTTTGGCCACCCATGGTCATAATCATGAATACCAGGCACGAGAAAGACGATAATGAGAAAGTATGACATTTTTGTAGAACCCTGTACTTTTATGTGATTTTGTTGAATTGATGGTATACTAAATCTTTGCCTGTTCTTACAGTGGATCGGCATGGGAAATCAAGAGCTTCTTGACTATTTCAATCCATATCAGGCTGTGAAGGCCAGGCACTCGTATGGACCTCAAGGACATCGAGGCATGAGTGTGTTGATTTTTGAGGCTTCACCAGTAGGATATGCAGAAGCGGAACGTCTGAGCAAGCATTTTGAAGACACTTGTAGGGATAGGCTTGCTTGGGCAAGAAACAAGGCGCCTATATACTCTGGGGGAAAACGCCAACTGTATGGATACATTGCAGAGAAGCAAGACATGGACAACTTTAACCAGCATTCTCCAGGTATGCTCTTTATGCATGGGCGTGTGTTGTAGTTTGTTTGTGCATTTTGATGTTTCTTCAGTTCTTGAATTTAATGGTGCAATTATGAATTGTCATTATGTTTTTTGGTATGCTTCTGGTTGTATTTTAAAATGCTGCATATGGTTAGGTAAATCCAAACTGAAGTATGAGATGCGGTCGTATAAAGAAATGGTTGTCAATCAAATGAAACAGATGAGTGAGGACAATCAACAGCTGTTATTTTTCAAGAACAAAGTTGCCAAAGAACAGAAAAGCAAGAAAGCTCTCGAAGAGTCTCTTGGCATACTAACTGAACAGATGAGGAAGACGGTGGTCGAGAATCACCATGTCATTCTGACTACAAAAAAGCTCCATCAACAAAACAAAGCAGAGGTACGTCTAAAATTGCACATTTTCCTGCACGTGGCAATGCAGAAATGCTAAACAACTTGTTACATTTGGTGGGAAATGTTTACCCTATTTCGATTATGATGATTTAATGGAGCAATCAGTTGTTTTTGGGTGACATTACTTTGGCTACATTTCTTGTTTTGAATGTATTCGCCTTCCAAGTCAATGAACCAAGAACCGATTCTTATAATACTCTGGTGGATTTCTGAAATCTTAGTTCTTGAAAATTGTATATATTTTCAGGAAAAAAAATTCCTGAAAATGATAAGCTTCTTGAATATCGCTCTTAAATATACTCCCTCATATATATATGTATATATTTGAGGAGTGGCCAATCTATATTAACTACATTGGTTGTATCTTGATCTTGGATTAGATGGAATACCAAGCAGGGTTTTTCGGCGACCAGATGCAGCAGATGTATGAAGTTAGAAATGCGAAGGAGGAGAACTTTGAGAGAATCCAGCAACATGAGCGTGAAAAAGTAACTAACCTCGAGGCAAATGTGTCCTCTGGGGAGGAACGTGTACGCAGGTGATATTCCCTTACCAGCTGGCTGCTATTCTTTATACCTGTATTATTGATTTTGCTAAGCTGTTTTTTGACATTTTCTTCTTGATTTGTTCTAGGGCGGAAGAAATTGCCAAATTAATTCAGCTGCAGGACAAAGAAATGGAAGAATTTGGGAATAAGAGGGAAAAGCTGATGAAGGCACATGAAGAACGAAAGGTGGAGCTGAAGCGCCGTCATTGTGATGAGATGTTGGCTCTTGAGAAAGAATTTGATGACGAATTTAACAAGCTGATGGATGAGTACACTCCATCCACTTCCAAGTAGTAGGATGCCCAGACTAGGAACTAACACCGCCTTGGAGTAAAAAGAAAAAAATATTGATCAAATTTTCATTTTTTGTTTGCTTTGCATGTGCATTTAGAAAACACAAATATAATTTCAAACTATCCCGTGCATCGCAAATTCGAATTTGAATTTGAATTTTGAATATTTTCTTTTATCTGAAGTTGCTGCTAGAAGAGTCCCCTTGGTTTGATTTGAATATGTTCTTTTAGTTGTTTTGTTGTGTGCTTGGCCGAGGGTAAATGTCAAATGTGGCATATGGGATGTTTTATATGCAGCAAATGCACATGCAGATGCAGTGTTGATTAACCTCTTTTAGTCTTGGCAGCCTCTGTGAAAAGGATCGCTGGACTTAAATTTTGGTGAACTAGCTCCCAATTTCTCAGAGACTTGGGCCAAATTTATCGTGTGCATTTAGTCCCACCTGACATAAATCGAGTCCTGTATAAAAACATAATTAGCCATAATCATACAATTGGGTTAAGGAGGTTAATGCAATTAACATTCATGTACACCATCATACAAATAGATAAATACTTCAGAAATTCTTAAATATAGATAAATGTCATATATGACACACTCCTCCAGATAAATACTCCATGTCTACTAGTACGTATTTACATTACATGGGATTGCAGGTGACTGATCGATAGTCGATTCTACGCTAGTCTGAGTCCTATTCACACATTACTTACTAGTTGAGAAGCTATGTGCAACTAAATGACTCTCTCTACAACTGAACCAAAATATTGATCTTGTTGATCATTAACAATAAGCTAGTTTAGAGGAAGCTGCTCTTCACTATGTACTTGAGTCAGCCCATTGCAATCTTCCATTTGAAGCTTCTCATTCAACATTGTCTTGTATTGGACGTCACTCAACTCTAGATTTCGCATTATATCAACCTACATAACATATATGATCAATACATACTTGTACATCATAATATATAATACTTTAAAAACACCTTTCGTATATATACACACAGAGCTGAGAGAACCATCAGTATTTCGTGACCATTAATATATACCTGTTTCTGGAACAAATCAAATTCATCAGAGCTGAGAGAACCATCAGTATTTGAATCAAGGAGTTGCATCATCTCCCTAGCATCTTCTCCTTGAGCACCAAGTTCTTCCATTACTTCCATAAGCTCTTCTATACTGATTTTACCATCTCCATTCTTGTCCAGCAGAAGGAACACTCTGTTCCTCTCATCAATTTCCGCATGACCTTTATTATGATTTGTCCTTGAAGGGAAATCTTTAAGGCGCACTGCTGCTAGTTCTGCTGCCGCCATCATAATCACCTTAAGCCGCTTTGCCTGAGATTTTTTATTTTTTTTTATTTCTTTTAACATATACTTGGTAGTTTACATGAATATTCATTTTGCCTTTTGCATATTTATTATTATAATATATATATAATATTAGACTTCATATTTTACCTCTTGTGGATCAGTGAGACCAGCTTTGAACAATGCATGGGATGCAGTTCCACCGGCTGCCAACATATCCATCTCCGCTGTTCGTATTTGTATCTCCATCAATGGTCTTGTTCCACCATTGTCACTGATATCAACAGCCATGTGTAAACTCTTGTATCCGTTAGCCTTTGGATGCATGATATAGTCTTTGGACCTGGCAGGCATCTCTTTCCAAATGGATTGGATAATCTCACGTGCTCTGTAGCAGGCCTTTTCGACGTGCTCTATATCAGGCCTTGGACTCAATATTACTCTTAATCCCAATACATCGTTCACTTCCTCAGGTTTACGCCCATCTCTCAACAGTTTCTTCATTGTACTGTAACGACTCTTGTAGCGACCTTCAACGGATATGTCTTGTACCATTTCAGTTAGATAGTGATCGGATCTCAAGCATCGTAGCAGCTGGTCCTTGAATATCTCTATCAGAGGCTTGCTCCCAGTCTCGTGACTTCTCAACCATGTGTCCACATAAATGTATGAATGAGGAAACAAATATTGGAAGGACAAATCCTCGAGTTCAAGGGATAAGTGGTTGATTCCAACAGCATGTGCGAGTGGGGCATATATCTTAATAACATGTAGAGAAATCATTTGCTGCTTGTACCTAGGGAGATAATGGAGGTGCCTAATAGTGTCGAGCTTGAGGACTAACTCAAGAATAATAGCCCTGACGTCATAGTAAGTGAGGCAGTACTTCCTCAAGGCCGATGCAGTCTCATCGTCCAGGGCATCGTCATCCACAACTTTTGAAGATATGTTTTTTAAGCGCATGCTTTCGTGTATAAGATGAGCTGTGCCTGTGCTGCCAATCCGATCCCTCAATTGGTATATGGATATTCCGCCACCTCCCTCTATCACTTCCCTCAGTATTCCAGCACTAATTACTTCTGCATCCATCTGCAATTCTCTAGAAATTAATAATTAATTAATTAATTACAAAACTGATCGATCAATGTAATTAATAGCAATCTGTTTGATGAATTGATTAGAGCAACTAGTGATAAAATTAAAGAGGATGCATGATGGATGAGGGGACCTGCAGATCTGCAAGAATAAAGGCAACCGAAAGGGCTTTGGAGAGGGGAGATCGACCGTCGGGGAGAAGTGGGAGAGAGTGGAGAATCGGAATAGATAGCTTCAAAACCTTGAAAAGCAACCTGCTCGACACAAGGCTGCTGTGGCTCATTCTCCCCGTCAGCTCATTGAAAGCCCCCACCAGCTCCACCACCATCTTCCCTCCGGGTTGCTCCAACGCCACCACCGACGACGACGATGATATTTTTCTCCGGCGGCGGCGGCGGATCTTATTCTCCAAGGATAAAGAGATACTGTTAATGGAGGTGAATTTAACCAATACAGTGCTATTGGGTTTCGAAGATAACTGGATACCACGGCTTGGGGAGTTGAGACTGAGATGAAGCTCCATCAGTTCTCTCTGGCTTGTTTGCCGGCCGGCAAAACTGGAGAAAAAGGGGGAAAATAAGCTAAATAGATTTTCCGCCACTCCCTTTGAACGCAAATGAATGATGATTAGCCACAATTGTCAGTTGTTTGCGAGGCCACGTCAAAGACTAAACATATTACACATTTTATTCCTAGAACCAAAGAAAGAGGAAAATAGATAAAATGATAAATTGCTCAATTCTCTTTTTGGTGTTCAATCCAAATATCCAATAGATCCAAGGTCGGTGGTAACACCAAAACGGAAATAAACACTAAGCAACAATCACTGATTCAAAATTCCAGATTTATCCCAAACTCACACTTAGTTGACTCACCAACACATGCACAGTCAACTCAGTCACAAACCCAGTTTTCCTCAGTCATAGTTCCTCAATCACTCACAGAAGAGTATTAAGGATGGAAAACACTCAGATTGAATAAAAAGTAAGTCACCCCTCTCTCTCTCTCTCTCTCTCTCTCTCTCTCCACAATATATATACACGAAAATTCAATGGTCTTCAGCATTAAATGTGTTGCGACGGCAAGGACACCCATTGTCCGGCTAGACCTGCCACAGTGTCGCCGAAAAACGACAATGGGTGACGAAACAATATAGAGAGAGGAAGGGACAAGAGGAAGAGAGAGAAACGACGCCGCATAGTGAGCTGCTAGGGTTTGGGTGAGAGAGGTAAGAGTAGAGGAGATGAACAACCGAGTTTGAAACCACTCAATGGACGGTTCAGATTGGGTTTGACCAGATCAGTAGACTTGAGTTGCAGTTAGGCCCCATTCCTTGAGTTGGGCTACAATTGTTAAAGAATGACCCATATCACAAAAGATCATTAATTGGTCTCAAACACTTAACAAATTTTCCACGTGAGACCAATAGAGGATTTTAGGAACACACTTAATGGAATGGGATCATCATTGCCGTAATTTTGAATCTTAAACACTAATCACACAGATTATAGTAGAAGATTCCAATTTTTTTTTTTCACAAAGGATGTAATCACCTATATAAAGAAAATTTTAAAATCACACAGAATTTGAAATTGACAAAAGCTATCACACAGAAAGCACATAAGGCTTGCACACAACAAGTAGAAACACTCAATTTCTGTTTCAATCATGTTTTGAGACAATGTTCAAGATTCTCAAACATGATCTCAATTTTTCAACAGGTAAGCACTTAGCACCTATGTCAGCAGGGTTGAATTCAGAAGGAATTTTCTCAAGGTCTACAACTCCCTTTTCCACTATTTTTCTGATAAAGTGGCACTTGATGTCAATGTGTTTTGTTCTGTCATGAAAGACAAGATTCTTGCACAACTGAATCCCTGATTGACTATCAGAGAATACCACGACCGTTTCTTTCAAGAAACCAATTTCGGAGAGAAGCCCTTTCAATCAGATAGATTCTTTAACAGCCTTAGTAGCTGCAATATATTCAGCTTCAGTGGTAGAAAGGGCCACAATATTTTGAAGTTGGGATTTCTAGCTGATACAAGATCCACACAGAGTAAACACATAGGAGGTTGTAGATTTCCTATTATCTCTATTGTTAGCATAATTGGAATCCACATAGCCACATAGAATAATTCCTTTTTCACATTTTGAAAATTCAATCCCTGTTTTAACAGATCCTTTTCGATATCTCATTAACCATTTTACAGCCTCCCCAATGAGGCATACCAGGATTAGCCATGTATCTACTCAAACAACTTACAACATATGCAATATCAGGTCTTATGCAAACCATTAAGTACACGATAGAGCCAATTGCATTAGCATAAGGAACATATTTCATATAACACATTTCAGGTTCAGCCGTGGGGGACTGTTCCTTACTTAACATGAAATGAACAGCTAAAGGCACAGTAACAGATTTGACATTTTTCATGGCAAATTTATCTAAGATCTTTTCCACATAGGTAGACTGGTTCAGAAACAAAGAACTCTCTTTTCGGTTCCTAATTATATCCATACCCAGATTTCTTTTAGAGTCACCAGAATTTCATGTAAAAATTATCACTAAGACATTTCTTCACATGATCAATAGCTTTCAAGCAATGACTGGCAATAACATAAATTAAGAGTAACATAGGAGATTGACAGATATCTTTGAAATACAAGCATGGATCAAAATCACTTCTTTTAAATTTCAAAGATAGCATACAAGTGTCAATTTTTTTTTTCCATTCTCTAGGGGACTGCTTAAGGCCATATGAAGATTTCTTTAACAAACAGATATAATCAGGATGAACAGAATCAACAAAACCCTCAGGTTGTTTCATGAAAATTTGCTTATCAAGATCATCATGTAGAAAACCAGTTTTAACATCCATTTGCTTAAGTTCCCAATCAAAGTGAGCAACTAAAGCAAGCAATTCTGACAGTGGTGGATTTCACAACAGGAGCAAATATTTCATTATAATCAACGCCTTCTCTTTGTGTAAAACCTTTAGCTACAAGCCTAGCTTTGTATCTCATAGAATCATTTTCATGCTTAGTTTTAAAGAGCCATCTACATTCAATCATAGAGCACTTAGCATGTTTAGGAACAAGAGTCCAAGTTTGATTGACATGTAATAAGTTAATTTCCTCTTTCATAGCAGAAAGCCACATAGCAGATTCAACAGAATTTAAAGCATCTTGATAGCACTTAGGTTCATTGCAGATTATATTATGGCCCTTTCTACAACTGAAGCTGAATATATTGCAGCTACTGAGGATGTTAAAGAATCTATCTGATTGAAAGGGCTTCTCTCCGAAATTGGTTTCTTGAAAGAAACGGTCGTGGTCAATCAAGGATTCAGTTGTGCAAGAATCTTGTCTTTCATGACAGAACAAAACACATTGACATCAAGTACCACTTTATCACGAAAATTGTGGAAACGGATTGAAAAATAAAATACGCACTACATCGAAAACACACATTGAATTACACAAGAAATACACACACTGTAAAAAAACCACGCTGTACATAATAAAACACTCACTTAGAAAAGAAACACACTACACAAAAAACACACAATGAAAAATAATACACTCACTATATCGAAAGCATACACTAAATTACACAATAATTATAGTAGAAAATAAACACCCGAAAAAAAACCACGCAATACACCAAAAACACACACTAAAAAAAAAAACCACTACACCAAAACACACATTGAATAAAATGCACTGCACTGTGAAACACACACTAGAAATTGAGTGTACTTCTTGTGTCATTTAGTGTGCGTTTTTCATGTAGTCTGTGTTTTACACAAGAAGTACACTGCATTTCCAGTGTGTGTTTCACGGTATAGTGCATTTTATTCTATGTGTGTTTTCGTGTAGTGCGTGTTTTTTTGAAGTGTTTGTTTTTGGTGTAGCGTGTGTTTTTTTTTCGCTTTGAATTACTCATGAACTACACTGGAAAACACATAGTGGAAAAAAATCCACGCAGTACATCAAAAACACATACTGAAAAAATATACGCACCACACCGGAAACACACACTGGAAAAGTACACACAATGAATTACACAAGAAATACCATGGAAAAAAAACCACGTAGGACATAAAAAACACACACTAACAAAAAATACGCACTACACCGTAAACACTCACTTAGAAAAGAAACACACTACACAAAAAACACACAATGAAAAATAAAACACGCAGTATATCAAAAACATACACTGAATTACACAATTATTACAGTAGAATATAAGCACCCGAAAAAAACCACGCACAACACAAAAAACACACACTTAAAAAAACAACCACTACACCAAAACACACATTGAATAAAATGCACTACACCGTGAAACACACACTAGAAATTGAGTGTACTTCTTGTGTAATTGAGTGTGCGTTTTTCACGTAGTCTGTGTTTTACTGAAGAACACAGATTGAATTACACAACAAATACATTGGAGAACACTCACTGGAAAAAAAATCACGCAGTACATCAAAAACACACACTGAAAACAAGAAGTAAAACACAGACTACATAAAAAACGCACACTCAATTACACAAGAAGTACACTCAATTTCCAGTGTGTGTTTTCACGGTATATAGCATTTTATACAATGTGTGTTTTGGTGCAGTGCGTGATTTTTTAAGTGTGAGTTTTTGGTTTAGTGCGTGGTTATTTTCAGGTGTTTATTTTCTATTGTAATTATTGTGTAATTCAGTGTATGTTTTCGATGTAGTGCGTGTTTTATTATTCATAGTGTGTTTTTTGTGTAGTGTGTTTCTTTTCTAAGTGAGTGTTTACGGTGTAGTGCGTGTTTTTTTTCAGTGTGTGTTTTTGATGTACTGTGTGATTTTTTTTCCATTGAGTGTTTTCCAGTGTATTTGTTGTGTAATTCAATGTGTGTTTTCGATGTAGTGCGTATTTTATTTTTCAATATGTGTTTTTGGTGGAGTGTGTATTTTTTTCCAGTGTGTGTTTTTGGTGTGGTGTGTGTTTTCTTTCAGTATGTGTTTTTGATGTACCGCGTGGACTTTTTTCCAGTATGTGTTTTCCAGTGTAGTTGTTGAGTAATTCAAAGAGAAAAAAACCACGCACTAAACCAAAAACTCGTGCTTAAAAAATATCACGCACTACACCAAAACAAACATTGAACAAAATGCACTACACCGTGAAACACACACTGGAAATTCAGTGTACTTCTTATGTAATTGAGTGTGCGTTTTTTATGTAGTCTGTGTTTTACAAAGAAGTACACTGAATTTCCAGTGTGTGTTTCACGGTGTAGTGCATTTTATTCAATGTGTGTTTTGGTGTAGTGCGTGTTGTTTTTGAAGTGCGTGTTTTTGGTGTAGTGTGTGATTTTTTTTTCGCTTTGAATTACTCAACAACTACACTGGAAAACACATATTGGAAAAAATCCACGCAGTACATCAAAAACACATACTGAAAAAAACACGCACCACACCAAAAACATGCACTGGAAAAAATACACATTGCATAAAAAACACACATTGAAAAATAAAATACGGACTACATCGAAAACACACATTGAATTACACAACAAACACACTGGAAAACACTGGCTGGAAGAAAAAACATGCAGTACATCAAAAACTCACACTGAAAAAAAACAAGCACTACACCGTAAACACTCACTAAGAAAAGAAACACCTACACCAAAAACACACATTGAATAATAGAACACGCACTACATCGAAAACATACACTGAATTACACAATAATTACAATAGAAAATATACATTCCATAAAAAACCACGCACTAAACCAAAAACTCACACTTCAAAAAAACACGCACTACACCAAAACAAACATTGAATAAAATGCACTACACCGTAAGACACACACTGGGAATTGAGTGTACTTCTTGTGTTATTGAGTGTGCGTTTTTTATGTAGTCTGTGTTTTACAAAGAAGTACACTGAATTTCCAGTGTGTGTTTCACGGTGTAGTGCCTTTATTCAATGTGAGTTTTGGTGTAGTGCGTGTTTTTTTGAAGTGCGTGTTTTTGGTGTAGTGTGTGGTTTTTTTCCCGCTTTGAATTACAGAAGAACTACACTGGAAAACACATACTGGAAAAAAATCCACGCAGTACATTAAAAAGACATACCAAAAACAACACGCACCACACCAAAAACACACACTAGAAAAATACACACTGCACAAAAAAACACAAGTTGAAAAATAAAATACGCACTACTTCGAAAACACTCATTAAATTACACAACAAATACACTGGAAAACTCTCACAGGAAAAAAAAATCACGCAGTACATAAAAAACACACACTGAAAAAAAACACGCACTACACCGTAAACAATCACTTATTTAATAAACACACTACACCAAAAACACACAATGAATGATAAAACACACACTACATCGAAAACATACACTGAATTACACAATAATTACAATAGAATAAAAAACCGAAAAAAACCACGCACTAAACCAAAAACTCACACTTAAAAAAAACACGCACTACAACAAAACACACATTGAATAATCTGCACTACACCGTGAAACACACACTGGAAATTGAGTGTACTTCTTGTGTAATTGAGTGTGCATTTTTTATGTAGTCTGAGTTTTACACAAGAAGTACACTAAATTTCCAGTGTGTGTTTCACGGTGTAGTGCATTTTATTCAATGTGTGTTTTCGTGTAGTGTGTGTTTTTCTGAAGTGCGTGTTTTTGGTGTTGTGTGTGGTTTTTTTTCGCTTTAAATTACTTAAGAACTACACTGTAAAACACATACTGGACAAAATTCACGCAGTACATCAAAAACACATACTGAAAAAAAACACGCAGCACACAAAAAACACACACTGGAAAAAAAATACACACTGCATAAAAAACAAACATTGAAAAATAAAATACGCACTACATCGAAAACACACATTGAAGTACACAACAAATACACTGGAAAACACTCACTGGAAAAAAGTCACGCAGTACATAAAAAACACACACTGAAAAAACACACGCACTACACCGTAAACACTCACTTAGAAAAGAAACACCTACACCAAAAACACACAATGAATAATAGAACACACACTACATCGAAAACATACACTGAATTACACAATAATTACAATAGAAAATAAAAAATTCGAAAAAAATCCACGCACTAAACCAAAAACTCATAATTAAAAAAAACACGCACTACACCAAAACACACATTGAATAAAATGCACTACACCGTGAAACACACACTGGAAATTGAGTGTACTTCTTGTGTAATTGAGTGTGCGTTTTTTACGTAGTATGTGTTTTACTAAAGAAGTACACTGAATTTCCAGTGTGTGTTTCACGGTGTAGTGAATTTTATTCAATGTGTGTTTTGGTGTAGTGCGTGTTTTTGTGAATTGCGTGTTTTTGGTGTAGTGTGTGGTTTTTTTTAGCTTTGAATTACACAAGAACTACACTGGAAAACACATACTGGAAAAAATCCACGCAGTACATCAAAAACACATACTGAAAAAAAACACGCACAACACAAAAAACACACACTGGAAAAAATACACACTGCACCAAAAACACACATTGAAAAATAAAATACGCACTACATCGAAAACATGCATTGAATTACACAACAAATACACTGCAAAACACTCTCTGGAAAAAAAATCACGCGGTACATAAAAAACACACATTGAAAAAAAAAACGCACTACACCGTAAACACACACTTAGAAAAGAAGCACACTACACCAAAAACACAAAATGAATAATAAAACAAGCATTACACCGAAAGCATACATTGAATTACACAATAATTACAATAGAAAAGAAAACACCTGAAAAAAACCACACACTAAACCAAAAACTCACACTTAAAAAACACACGCACTACACCAAAACACACATTGAATAAAATGCACTACATCGTGAAACACACACTAGAAATTTAGTGTACTTCTTGTGTTATTGAGTGTGCGTTTTTTATGAAGTCTGTGTTTTACACAAGAAGTACACTGAATTTCCAGTGTGTGTGCCACGGTATAGTGCATTTTATTCAATGTGTTTTTTGGTGTAGTGCGTGTTTTTTTGAAGTGCGTGTTTTTGGTGTAGTGTGTGGTTTTTTTTCGCTTTAAATTACTCAAGAACTAAACTGGAAAACACATACTGGAAAAAAATCCACGCAGTACATCAAAAACACATATTGAAAAAGAACACGCAGCACACCAGAAACACACACTGGAAAAAAATACACACCACACCAAAAACACTCATTGAAAAATAAAATACGCACTACATCGAAAACATACATCGAATTACACAATAAATACTCCGGAAAACTCACACTGGAAAAACAATTACGCAGTACATCAAAACCACACTGACAAAAAACATTCTCTATACACCGTAAACACTCACTTAGAAACAAGACACACTACACCAAAAACGCACAATGATAAATAAAACACGCACTACATCGAAAACATACACAGAATTACAAAATAATTACAATACAAAATAAACACCCGAAATAAAACCACGCGCTAAACAAAAAACTCATACTTAAAAAAAAAACATGCACTACACCAAAACACACATTGAATAAAATGCACTACACCGTGAAACACACACTGGAAATTAAGTGTACTTCTTGAGTAATACACAGACTACATAAAAAACGCACTGTAATTGAGTGTGCGTTTTTTATGTAGTCTGTGTTTTCGTTGTAGTGCGTATTTTATTTTTCAATGTGTGTTTTTTGTGCAGTGTGCATTTTTTCCAGTGTGTGTTTTTGGTGTGTGCGTGTTGTACATAAAAAACGATTTTATCTTCCCCCTATGCAAGAATTGCTCACCCAAAACCCCTCAATTATGAAATATATGATTCATGATTATTAACCCGAGACACTAATTTACTCATAACCCGTTGTCGCGTGTATTATGAGTCTATTATTCATAAACGGTTCACTATATGTCTATGCAAACAAATTATGAATAAATCATTAACTAACAAGTCTCGTAAATGGCTACCTAAGGTGATATCTGTATGTCTACGACACCACATGCAATTGACACACTCATCCGGTGAAAACTACTCGAAGGTTCCTCTACTTACCTTCTAATTATCAAAACAACCCTGTCGAGTCAATCCCAATAATCACAGATAAAGCACATAAATTGATCAAGTTCATGCACTAACAATCATAACAAGTAGAAGAAATAATCATAAAATCATAATTGCATAATCTCAAGAAAACGGGTTCACCATCCCCACATAGGGTTCCAACAAAATCCTAGATTAAAAACTTAGCTACTCATAACAAAAAACATAATAAAAGTAATAAAAGTCATAGATTAAGAAAAGATAGGTGAAAGCAGAATTATGATGAAGATTTGTCAATTCTCCGTCTTCGTTTCTTCGTTCTCTCGCTTCTCCTCCTCTAAGATTGTGTTCAAAATTACTCTAATTCGTGCTTGGTTTGGGCTTAAATAGATGTCCCAACTTGGTAGAAAAATTTAGGTTTCCTTGTGTGAAGTCCAAAATTGTCTCCAGCGTGTTTTGGCACGGCCGCGCGAGAATCATTGCAATTCTCACACGGCCGCGCGAGAATCGCCGAAACCTTCTGCCCAACTTCTGCAGTTGGCACGGCCGTGCCAAAAATAGGCTAAATTTGGCACGGCCGCGCGGGCCAATTTTCAGCCAATTTTCAGCATATTTTGTTTTCTTCCGTTTTTGCCCGTTTTTGACCTTTTTTGGCTCGTTTCGTCCTTGGAACTTCCAAATCGTCAAGTTGTACCTAAAATACAATAAACCACTTATTAAGCATCATTAAATCAATAAAAGTGTACAAAAAATCCTCGTAAGAAAGTATACATTGAGTGTAAAATGTACACTCAACACACCCCCAAACTTGAACTTTTTCTTATCCTCAAGCAAAAACTAGCAACTATCAAAGCAACACTTTCAACAAATGCCTCTCATCACATAGATTAATGGTCAACTTCAAGTTTTCAGAACTTTCAATTATCATGACAATTCTTAAAAATTTACAAGCTCGTAATTTAAAGATACGTATTCACTCACCCTTGCCAAAAACCACAAACCATGCTATCGCTTCAAGTATCCCATATTAAAAATGGAGAAAATTATACTTTAATAATAATATTCAACTCCAAAGACTCACCAAATTTCCTTACTCGGCTAGTATCAAATAATTGAGCTATTGGGTTCATTGGGACTTTTTGGACTTTTTGGCTTTTAAATGTTGGGCTTTTGGTACAAGGTAGAAAATATGGGTAAAAATGGCTACTCTTCCCCTTTCATCTCACAATTAGTCACTAAGAGTTGCACTTGACGGAATTTTTAACTCTCATTCTTGACTAGAGGTGTTTTCGCTAAGATTTAGCTTTTGGAATTATTGCTTCACCTCGAAGGACTTATAACCTAACTCGATTTGTTAAGAGTTCAAAAGTTTCCACTTTTGCTCTTAACATGATGGTTCGAGTTTTTACTTTAAAATATTTCTCAAGTCCTTTCTACCCCTTCTATCTTTCTTCTTCTTCTTCTTCTTCTTTCTTATTTTCTTTATTATTTTTTTCTTTTTTTTAAGAAGAAGAAAAACGTAACATTATTTTTTCTTTTCAACCAAGCTCTAAGGGAAAAATTATCAAGAAACCACCATCTAATCTACCCACTTTATTTCGGCTAAAAGAAAGAACACCGTTTCTCCAAGGCTCAATCAAGGTTCGAATAAAAATTTAAAGGGGTAGGCTTGAAAGGCTCAAACGGTTCAAAGATAGCCCAAATCACTTCCCAAATTGCTCAAGAATTTAATATTTCACTTTGTAACTTCATAAGGCATGTTCTAAAACCGAATAGCATATGATATAGCATAAATTAATTCCACGTTTTAAAACACAAAACCTTCAACCAAAGCAAGGCATAATTCGTGATTCCTAACAATGACTCCTTCCTATGACACTTTGAATCAAAAGCTCACCAAAATTCAATCACAATCAAGATAAAGTAAGCAATTTCTTCATTAAACATCAACCATCTTTCATCATCATGATTCATCGAAGCATTTATCTCAACACAATTTTTTTTTCCTCAAAAGCACTAAATAAACCAAAACAACTAAACATAAAAAAAATCCTAAGGCATGCAAACTAAAAAAAAATTAAATCACATAAAAGCAAGTAATTATCCACCCCCAAACTTAAAATTTACATTGCCCTCAATGTAATTAGCACGAAGTTCAAGGATAGAAAACACCTGACTAGTCGACATGGCCATCTCCGGGCTGTTGAAATTTTTGCCTTTTATTGTGCTTCTATCCATCTGGCACGGCCGTGTCAGGTTTTGAACTGCTTTTCGCACGGCCGTGTGAGATTATAGTGTTTTTCTCGCGCGGCCGCGCCCCAAGCTAAAACCGGATAGTAGCTTCCCCGATTTTTCACACGGCCGTGTGAAATTTAGCCTTGTTTTGGGACGGCCATATGAGCTCCATAGCTGCAAATTTTTGTCCTAACAAATTAAAAACATGTTTAAATTGTTAGCTTGCATGCTTATAAAATAAATAAATAAAATAAAACAAGAAAAAGAAATAAAAAAAAAACAAAAATATCAGGTTGCCTCCCGAGAAGCGCTAAGTTTACAGTCTTCAGCCAGACTTTGTTCCTGCTCTTCAATTCCTTAGCTTTTGAACCCATTTCCTTACTTCCTTTTGGAGAAAGTCTTGGATAAATGGGTTGATCCGATTCTTCTTTCGACTGGTTCGCTTAGGAATGCCCTTGACTATATTCTTCTTGATGTCATGAGGCTTGCCAACATCGTCTTTTATCACGGTGTTTTGAGTAGGTGTTGTAACCAACTCAACCTTTTTCTTTTGTTCTCCTACATGCACATTAGTATCCACAAAAAAATTGAAATCATGTAATTTAACAGGAAAAAGTTTAGAATCACTTACCTCATCAAGAAGATAACATCCATTAGCCGTAATAGGCTTTTCATCCACCCGGTACACCTTGAAGATCACTGTTTCTTCCCCCACTCTCATTCTTAGATCTCTCTTTCCTACATCAATAATTGACCTACCGGTTGCTAAGAAGGGGCGTCCTAAGATAAGGGGAATATTTTCATCTTCCTCTATGTCTAGTACTAGAAAATCGGCCGGGAGTATAAACTTATCTACCTTGACCAATACATCCTCCACTATACCTAAAGGGTGAGTAAAAGATCTATCGGCCAGCTTCAAGGTCACGAAAGTAGGCTTAATTTATCCTAAAAACACGCACTTCAAAAAAACATGCACTACACCAAAACACACATTGAATAAAATGCACTACACCATGAAACAGACACTGGAAATTCGGGTTTTCGGGTTTTCACGGTGAAGTGCATTTTATTCAATGTGTGTTTTGGTATTGTGCGTGTTTTTTTGATGTCCGTGTTTTTGGTGTATTGTGTGGTTTTTTTCGCTTTGAATTACTCAAGAACTACACTGGAAAACACATACTGGAAAAAATTCCACGCAGTACATCAAAAACACATACTCAAAAAAAATATGCACCACACCAAAAACACACACTGCACAATAAAACATACATTGAAAAATAAAATACGCACTAAATCTAAAACACACATTGAATTACACAACAAATGCAATGAAAAACTCACACTGAAAAAAAAAATCACACAGTACATCAAAACCACAATGACAAAAAACACGCACTACACACCGTAAACACTCACTTAGAAACAAAACACACTACACCAAAAATAAACAATGAAAAATAAAACACGCACTACATCGAAAACATACATTGAATTACAAAATAATTACAATACAAAATAAACATCTGAAGAAAAAACCACGCACTAAACCAAAAACTCATACTAAAAAAAACACGTAGTACACCAAAACACACATTGAATAAAATGCACTACACCGTGAAACACACACTGGAAATTGAGTGTACTTCTTGTGTAATTGAGTGTGCGTTTTTTACGTAGTCTGTGTTTTACTCAAGAAGTACACTTAATTTCCATTGTGTGTTTCACGGTGTAGTGCATTTTATTCAATATGTGTTTTGGTGTAGTGCGTGTTTTTTTTAAGTGCGTGTTTTTGGTGTAGTGTGTGGTTTTTTTTCGAATTGAATTAATCAACCACTACACTGGAAAACACATGCTGGAAAAAAATCCATGCAGTACATCAAAGACACATACGGAAAAAAAACATGCACCACACCAAAAACACACACGGGAAAAAAATACACATTCCACCAAAAACACACATTGAAAAATAAAATATACACTACATCGAAAACACACATTGAATTACACAACAAATACAATGAAAAACACTTATTGGAAAAAAAATCATGCAGTACATAAAAAACACACGTTGAAAAAAAACACGCACTACACCGTAAACACTCACTTAGAAAAGAAACACACTACACCAAAAACACACAATGAATAATGAAACGCGCACTATATCGAAAACATACACTGAATTACAAAATAATTACAATAGAAAATAAACACCCGAAAAAAAACCACGCACTAAACCAAAAACTCACACTTAAAAAAAACATGCACTACACCTAAACACACATTGAATAAAATGCACTACACCGTGAAACACACACTGGAAAATGAGTGTACTTCTTGTGTAATTGAGTGTGCGTTTTTTATGTAGTCTGTTTTTTACACAAGAAGTACACTGAATTTCCAGTGTGTGTTCACGGTGTAGTCCATTTTATTCAATGTGTGTTTTGGTGTAGTGCGTGTTTTTTAGAAGTGCGTGTTTTTGGTGTACTGTGTTGTTTTTTTCTCTTTCAATTACTCAACAACAACAATGTAAAACACATACTGGAAAAATATCCACGCAGTACATAAAAAACACATACCGAAAAAAAACACACACCACACCAAAAACACACACTGCAAAAAATACACGCTGCACCAAAAACATACATTGAAAAATAAAATACACACTACATCTAAAACACATTGAACTACACAATAAATACATTGGAAAATACGCACTGGAAAAAAAAAAACCACGGAGTACATCATGAACACACATTGAATAAAACAAGCACTACACTGTAAACACTCACTTAGAAAAGAAACACACTAGAACAAAAATACATAATGGATAATAAAACACCCACTATATCGAAAACATACACTGAATTACACAATAATTACAGTAGAAAATAAACACCCAAAAAAAAACCACGCAATAAACCAAAAACTCATACTTAACAAAAACACGCACCACACCAAAACACACAATGAATAATACACACTACACCGTGAAACACACACTGGAAATTGAGTGTACTTCTTGTGTAATTGAGTGTGCGTTTTTTATGTAGTTTGTGTTTTACACAAGAAGTACACTGAATTTCCAGTGTGTGTTTCACGGTGAAGTGCACTTTATTCAATGTGTGTTTTGGTGTAGTGCGTGTTATTTTGAAGTGCGTGGTTTTGGTGTAGTGTGTGGATTTTTTTCTCTTTGAATTACTCATAAAATTCAGTGGAAAACACATACTGGAAAAATATCCACGCAATACATCAAAAACACATACTGAAAAAAAACACGCATCACACCAAAAACACACACTGGAAAAAATACACACTGCACCAAAAACATACATTGAAAAATAAAATACGCACTACATCTAAAACACATTGAACTACATAATAAATACATTGGAAAATACGCACTGGAAAAAACACGCACTACACCGTAAACACTCACTTAGAAAAGAAACACACTAGATCAAAAATACATAATGAATAATAAAACACGCACTACATCGAAAACATACACTGAATTACACAATAATTACAATAGAATATAAAAACCCGAAAAAAAACAACGCAATAAACCAAAAACTCATACTTTACAAAAACACGCACTACACCAAAACACACAATGAATAATATGCACTACACCGTGAAACACAAACTGGAAATTGAGTGTACTTCTTGTGTAATTGAATGTGCGTTTTTTATGTAGTCTGTGTTTTACACAAGAAGTACACTGAATTTCTAGTGTGTGTTTCACGGTGAAGTGCACTTTATTCAATGTGTGTTTTGGTGTAGTGCGTGTTTTTTTAGAGTGTATGTTTTTGGTGTAGTGTGTGGTTTTTTTTTCGCTTTGAATTACTCAAAAACTTTAGTGGAAAACACATACTGGAAGAAAATCCACGCAGTACATCAAAAACACATACTGAAAAAAAACACGCACCACACTAGAAACACACACTAGAAAAAATACACACCGCACCAAAAGCAATCATTGAAAAATAAAATACGCACTACATCGAAAACACACATTGAATTACAAAATAAATACACTGCAAAACTCACACTGAAAAAAAAATCACGCAATACATCAAAACCACAATGACAAAAAACACGCACTACACACCGTAAACACTCACTTAGAAAACCAAACACACTACACCAGAAACACACTATGAAAAATAAAACACGCACTACATCGAAAAAAAACACTGAATTACACAATACTTACAATACAAAATAAACACCCGAAAAAAAACCACGCACTAAACCAAAAACTCATACTTAAAAAAAACACGCACTACACCAAAACACACATTGAATAAAATGGCCTACATTGTGAAACACACACTGGAAATTGAGTGTATTTCTTGTGTAATTGAGTGTACTTCTTGTGTAATTGAGTGTACTTCTTGTGTAATTGAGTGTGCGTTTTTTATGTTGTCTGTGCTTTACACAAGAAGTACACTGAATTTCCAGTGTGTGTTTTCCGGTGTAGTGCACTTTATTCAATGTGTGTTTTGGTGTAGTGCGTGTTATTTTGAAGTGCGTGTTTTTGGTGTAGTGTGGTGTTTTTTTCTCTTTGAATTACTCAACAACTACAATGTAAAACACATACTGGATAAAAATCCACGCAGTACATCAAAAACACATACTGAAAAAAAAACACGGACCACACCAAAAACACACACTGCAAAAAATACACACTGCACCAAAAACATACTTTGAAAAATAAAATACGCACTACATCTAAAACACACATTGAATTACACAACAAATCCACAGAAAAAGTCAGTGGAAAAAAAATCACGCAGTACATAAAAAACACACACTAAAAAAAAACACGCACTACACCGTAAACACTCACATAGAAAAGAAACACACAATGAATAATAAAACACGCACTACATCGAAAACATACACTGAATTACACAATAATTACAATAGAAAATAAACACCCGAAAAAAACCCACAGAATAAACCAAAAACTCATACTTAACAAAAACACACACTACACCAAAACACACAATGAATAATATGCACTACACCGTGAAACACACACTGGAAATTGAGTGTACTTCTTGTGTAATTGAGTGTGCGTTTTTTATGTAGTCTGTGTTTTATACAAGAAGTACACTGAATTTCCAGTGTGTGTTTCATAGTGTAGAGCATTTTATTCAATGTGTGTTTTGGTGTAGTGAGTGTTTTTTTTAAGTGCGTGTTTTTTGTGTAGTGTGTGTTTTTTTTCTCTTTGAATTACTCAACAACTACACTAGAAAACACATACTGAAAAAAAATCCACGCAGTACATCAAACATACATACTGAAAAAAAACACGCACCACACCAAAAATTACACTCTAGAAAAAATAGAAACTGCACCAAAAACACATATTGAAAAATCTAAATACGCACTACATCGAAAACACACATTGAATTACACAACAAGTACACTGGAAAACACTCGCTGGAAAAAAAATCACGCAGTACATCAAAAACACACACTGAAAAAAACACCCACTACAACGTAAACACTCACTTAGAAAAGAAACACACTACACCAAAAACATGCAATGAATAATAAAACACGCACTAAATCTAAAACATACACTAAATTACATAATAATTACAATACAAAATAAACACCCGAAAAAACACCACGAACTAAACCAAAAACTCACACTTAGAAAAAACACGCACTACACCAAAACACACATTGAATAAAATGCACTACACCGTGAAACACACACTGGAAATTGAGTGTACTTCTTGTGTAATTGAGTGTGCGTTTTTTATGTATTATGTGTTTTACACAAGAGTTACACTGAATTTCCAGTTTGTGTCTCACGGTGTAGTGCATTTTATTCAATGTGTGTTTTGGCGTAGTGCGTGTTTTTTTGAAGTGCGTGTTTTTGGTCTAGTGTGTGGTTTTTTTTCGCTTTGAATTACTCAAGAACTACACTGGAATACACATACTGTAAAAAAATCCACGCAGTACATCAAACAAACATACTGAAAAAAAACACGCACCACACCAAAAACACACAGTAGAAAACATACACACTGCACCAAAAACATACATTGAAAAATAAAATACGCACTACATCTAACACAAACATTGAATTAAACAATAAATACACCATAAAATACTGTCTGGTTTTTTTTTATGTAGTCTGTGTTTTACACAAGAAGTACACTGAATTTCCAGTGTGTGTTTCACGGTGTAGTGCATTTTATTCAATGTGTGTTTTGGTGTAGTGCGTGTTTTTTTGAAGTGCATGTTTTTGGTGTAGTGTGTGGTTTTTTTTTTGCTTTGAATTACTCAAGAACTACACAGGAAAACACATACTAGAAAAAAATCCACGCAGTACATCAAAAACACATACTTAAAAAAACATGCACCACACCAAAAAAACACACTAGAAAAACTACACACTGCAATAAAAACACACATTGAAAAATAAAATACGCACTACATCGGAAACACACATTGAATTATACAAAAAATACACTGGAAAACACTCACTGCAAAAAAAATCACGCAGTACATAAAAAACACACACTGAAAAAAAACACGCACTACACCGTAAATACTGACATAAAAAAGAAACACACTACACAAAAAACACATAATGAATAATAAAATACGCACTACATCGAAAACATACACTGAATTACACAATAACTACAATCGAAAATAAACGCCCGAAAATAACCACGCACTAAACCGACAACTCACACTTACAAAAAAACACGCAATACACCGAAACACACATTGAATAAAATGCACTACACCGTGAAACACACACTGGAAATTGAGTGTACTTCTTATGTAACTGAGTCTGAGTTTTTGATGTAGTATGTGTTTTACACAAGAACTACACTGAATTTCCTGTGTGTGTTTCACGGTGTAGTGCATTTTATTCAATGAGTTATTTTGTGTAGTGCGTGTTTTTTTTGAAATGCGTGTTTTTGGTCTAGTGTGTGGTTTTTTTTCGCTTTGAATTACTCAACAACTACACTGGAAAACACATACTGGAAAAAAATCGACGCAGTACATCAAAAACACATACTGAAAAAAAAACACGCACCACACCAAACACACACACTGGAAAAAATACACACTGCACAAAAAACACATTGAAAAATAAAATACGCACTACATCGAAAACACACACTGAATTACACAAAATACACTGGAAAACACTCACTGGAAAAATAATCACGCAGTACATAAAAAACACACACTGCAAAAAAAAACACGCACTACACCGTAAACACTCACAGAGAAAAGAAACACACTACACCAGAAACACACAATGAATAATAAAACACGCACTACATCGAAAACATACACTGAATTACACAATAATTACAATAGAAAATAAACACCCGAAAAAAAACCACGCATTAAACCAAAAACTCACACTTAGAAAAAACACGCACTACACCAAAACACACATTGAATAAAATGCACTACACCCTGAAACACACACTGGAAATTGCGTGTACTTCATGTGTAATTGAGTGTGCGTTTTGTATGTAGTCTGTGGTTTACACAAGGAGTACACTGAATTTCCAGTGAGTGTTTCACGGTGTAGTGCATTTTATTCAATCTGTGTTTTGGTGTAGTGCGTGTTGTTTTGAAGTGCGTGTTTTTGGTGCATTATGAAATTCAGTGCACTTCTTGTGTAAAACACACACTACATAAAAAACAAACACTCAATTACACAAGAAGTACACTCTATTTCCAGTGTGTGTTTCACGGTGTAGTGCATTTTATTCAATGTGTGTTTTGGTGTAGTGCGTGTTTTTTCTAAGTGTGAGTTTTTTGTTTAGTGCGTGGTTTTTTTCGGGTGTTTATTTTCTATTGTAATTATTGTGCAATTCAGTGTATGTTTTCCACGTAGTGCGTGTTTTATTATTCATTGTGTGTTTTTTGGTGTAGTGTGTTTCTTTTTTAAGTGAGTGCTTACGGTGTAGTGCATATTTTTTTTTTCAGTTTGTGTTTTCGATGTACTGTGTGTTTTATTATTCATTGGTGTTATTTTGGTGTAGTGTGTTTCTTTTCTTAGTGAGTGTTTACGGTGTAGTGCGTGTTTTTTTTCGGTGTGTGTTTTTTATGTACTGCGTGATTTTTTTTCCAGTGAGTGTTTTCCACTGTGTTTGTTGTGTAATTGAATGTGTGTTTTCGATGTAGTGCGTATTTTATTTTTCAATGTGTGTATTTTTTTCAGTGTGTGTTTTTGGTGTGGTGCGTGTTTTTTTTCAGTATGTGTTTTTGATGTACTGCGTGGATTTTTTTCCAGTATGTGTTTTTTTCGAGTGTAGTTGTTGAGTAATTCAAAACGAAAAAAGACCACACACTACACAAAAAACACGCACTTCAAAAAAACACGCACTACACCAAAACACTCATTGAATAAAATGCACTTCACCGCGATACACAAACTGGAAATTCAGTGTACTTCTTGTGTACAACACAGACTACATAAAAAACGCATACTCAATTACACAAGAAGTACACTCCATTTCCAGTGTGTGTTTCACGGTGTAGTGTATTTTATTCAATGTGTGTTTTGGTGTAGTGCGTGTTTTTTCTAAGTGTGAGTTTTTGGTTTAGTGCGTGGTTTTTTTTCGGGTGTTTATTTTCTAATGTAATTATTGTGTGTTTCAGTGTATGTTTTCGATTTAGTGCGTGTTTTATTATTCATTGTGTCTTTGTGGTGTAGTGTGTTTCTTTTCGAATTGAGTGTTTACGGTGTAGTGCATGTTTTTTTTTTCAGTTTGTGTTTTTGATGTATTGCGTGATTTTTTTTCCAGCGAGTGTTTTCCTATGAATTTATTCTATAATTCAATGTGTGTTTTCGATGTAGTGCGTATTTTATTTTTCAATGTATGTCTTTGGTGCAATTTGTTTTTTTCCCTGAGTGTGTTTTTGGTGTGGTGCGTGTTTTTTTTAAGTATGGGTTTTTGATGTACTGCGTTGATTTTTTTCCGGTATGTGTTTTTCAGTGTAGTTGTTGGGTAATTCAAAGCGAAAAAAAACCACACACTACACCAAAAACACGCACTTAAAAAAAACACGCACTACACCAAAACACACATTGAATAAAATGCACTACACCGTGAAACACACACTGGAAATTCAATGTACTTCTTGTGTAAAACATAGACTACATAAAAAATGCACACTCAATTACGCAAGAAGTAAACTCAATTTCCAGTGTGTGTTTCACAGTGTAGTGCATTTTATTCAATGTGTGTTTTGGTCTAGTGCGTGTTTTTTCTAAGTGTGAGTTTTTGGTTTAGTGCGTTGTTTTTTTTCGGGTGTTTATTTTCTATTGTAATTATTGTGTAATTAATTGTATGTTTTTTATGTAGTGCGTGTTTTATTATTCATTGTGTATTTTTGGTGTAGTGTGTTTCTTTTCTAATTGAGTGGTTACGGTGTAGTGCGTGTTTTTTTTCAGTGTGTGTTTTTGATGTACTGCATGATTTTTTTCCCAGTGATTGTTTTCCAGTGTATTTGTTGTGTAATTCAATGTGTGTTTTCGATGTAGTGCGCATTTTATTTTTCAATGTGTTTTTTTGGTGGAGTTGTTATTTTTTTTCAGTGTGTGTTTTTGGTGTGGTGCGTGTTTTTTTAAGTATGTGTTTTTGACGTACTGCGTGAATTTTGTTCCAGTATGTGTTTTCCAGTGTAGTTGTTGAGTAATTCAAACGAAAAAAAACCACACACTACACCAAAAACACGCACTTCATAAAAATACGGACTACACCAAAACACACATTGAATAAATTGCACTACACCGTAAAACACACACTGGAAATTCAAAATACTTGTGTAAAACACAGACTACTTAAAAAACGCACACTCAATTACACAAGAAGAACACTCAATTTCCAGCGTATGTTTCACGGTGTAGTGCATTTTATTCAATGTGTGTTTTGGTGTAGTCCGTGTTTTTGTAAGTGTGAGTTCTTGGTTTAATGCTTGGGTTTTTTTCGGGTGTTTATTTTCTATTGTAATTATTGTGTAATTTAGTTTATGTTTTCGATGTAGTGCGTGTTTTATTATTCATTGTGTGTTTTTGGTGTAGTGTGTTTCTTTTCTAATCGAGTGGTTACGGGTAGTGCCTGTTTTTTTTCAGTGTGTGTTATTGATGTACTGCGTGGTTTTTTTTCCATTTAGTTTTTTCCCGTGTACTTGTTGTGTAATTCAGTGTGTGTTTTCGATTTAGTGTGTATTTTATTTTTCAATGTGTGTTTTTGGTGCAGTTTGTATTTTTCCAGTGTGTGTTTTTGGTGTGGTGCGTGTTTTTTTTCAGTAAATGTATTTTTGATGTACTGCGTGTAATTTCTTCCAGTATGTGTTTTCCAGTGTAGTTTTTGAGTAATTCAAAGCGAAAAAAAACCACACACTATAAGAAAAACACGCACTTCAAAAAAACACGCACTACACGAAAACACACATTGAATAAAATGCACTACACCGTGAAACACACACTGGAAATTCAGTGTACTTCTTGCGTAAAACAAAGACTATATAAAAAACGCACACTCAATTACACAAGAAGTACACTCAATTTCCAGTGTGTGTTTCACGGTGTAGTGCATTTTATTCAATGTGTGTTTTGGTGTAGTGCGTGGTTTTTCTAAGTGTGAGTTCTTGGTTAAGTGGGTGGTTTTTTGTCGGGTGTTTAGTTTCTATTGTAATTATTGTGTAATTCATTGTATGTTTTCGATGTACTGCGTGTTTTATTATTCATTGTGTGTTTTTGGTGTAGTGTGTTTCTTTTCTAAGTGAGTGTTTACAGTGTAATGCGTGTTTTTTTTCAGTGTGTGTTTTTGATGTACTGCGTGGTTTTTTTCCAGTGAGTGTTTTCCAATGTATTTGGTGTGTAATTCAATGTGTGTTTTTGGTGCAGTTGTATTTTTTCCAGTGTGTGTTTTTGGTGTGGTGCATGTTTTTTTTCAGTATGTGTTTTTGATGTACTGCGTCGATTTTTTTCCAGTGTGTGTTTTCCAGTGTAATTGTTGAGTAATTCAAATCGAAAAAAAAACCACACACTACACCAAAACCACGCAGTTCAAAAATACACGCACTACACCAAAACACACATTGAATAAAATGCACTACACCGTGAAACACACACTAGAAATTCAGTGTACTTCTTGTGTAAAACACAGACTACATAAAAAATGCACACTCAATTACATAAGAAGTACACTAAATTTCCAGTGTGTGTTTCACGGTGTAGTGCATTTTATTCAATATGTGTTTTGGTGTAGTGCGTGTTTTTTCTAAGTGTGAGTTTTTTGTTTAGTGTATGGTTTTTTTTCAGGTGTTTATTTTCTATTGTAATTATTGTGTAATTCAGTGTGTGTTTCGATGTAGTGCGTGTTTTTTTATTCATTGTGTCTTTTTGGTGTAAAGGTGTGTGTTTACGGTGTAGTGCGTGTTTTTTTTCATTTTGTGTTTTTGATGTACTGCGTGATTTTATTTCTAGTGAGTGTTTTCCAGTGTATTTATTGTGTAATTCAATGTGTGTTTTAGATGTAGTGCGTATTTTATTTTTCAATGTATGTTTTTGGTGCAGTGTGTATTTTTTTCAGTGTGTGTTTTTGGTGTAGTGTGTGTTTTTTTTTCTGTATGTGTTTTTTACGTACTGCGTGGATTTTTTTCGAGTCTGTGTTTTCTAGTGTAGTTGTTCAGTAATTCAAAGAGAAGAAAAACAACACACTACACCAAAAACATGCACTTCAAAAAAACACACACTACACCAAAACACACATTGAATAAAATGCACTACACTGTGAAACACACACTGGAAATTCAGTGTACTTCTAGTGTAAAACACAGACTACATAAAAAATGCACACTCTATTACACAAGAAGTACACTCAATTTCCAGTGTGTGTTTCACGGTGTAGTGCATTTAATTCAATGTGTGTTTTGTTGTTGTGCGTGTTTCTTCTAACTGTGAGTTTTTGGTTTAGTGCGTGATTTTTTTTCGGTGTTTATTTTCTATTGTAATTATTTTGTAATTTAGTGAGTGTTTTATTATTGATTGCGAGTTTCGGTGTAGTGTGTTTCTTTTATAAGTAAGTGTTTACGGTGTAGTGCGTGTTTTTTTTTCAGTATCTGTTTTTGATATACTGGGTGATTTTTTTTTTTCCAGCGAGTGTTTTCCAGTGTATTTGTTGTGTAATTCAATGTTTGTTTTTGATGTAGTGCGTATTTTATATTTCAATGTGTTTTTTGTGCTGTTTCTATTTTTTCTAGAGTGTGTCTATAGTGTGGTGCGTGTTTTTTTTCAGTATGTGTTTTTGATGTACTGCGTGGATTTTATTCCAGTATGTGTTTTCCAGTGTAGTTGTTGATTAATTCAAAGAGAAAAAAAATCACACACTACACAAAAAACACGCACTTCAAATAAACACGCACTACACCAAAACACACATTGAATAAAATGCACTACACCGTGAAACACACACTGAAAATTCACTGTAGTTTTTGTGTAAAACACAGACTATATAAAAAATGCACACTCAATTACACAAGAAGTACACTCAATTTCCAGTGTGTGTTTCACGGTGTAGTGCATTTTATTCAATGTGTGTTTTGGTGTAGTGCGTGTTTTTGTTAAGTATGTGTTTTTGCTCTAGTGCGTGGTTTTTTTTCGAGTGATTATTTTCTATTGTTACTATTGTGTAATTCAGTGTATGTTTTCGATGTATTGCGTGTTTTATTAATCATTATGTGTTTTTGGTGTAGTGTGTTTCTTTTCTAAGTGAGTGTTAACGGTGTAGTGCTTTTTTTTTCAGTGTGTGTTTATGATGTACTGCGTGATTTTTTTTCCAGTGAGTGTTTTCCAGTGTATTTATTGTGTAATTGAATGTGTGTTGTAGATGTAGTGCGTATTTTATTTTTTAATGTATGTCTTTGGTGCAGTGTGTATTTTTTCCAATGTGTGTTTTTGGTGTGGTGCGTGTTTTTTTTCTGTATGTGTTTTTGATGTACTGCGTCGATTTTTTTCCAGTGTAGTTCTTGAGTAATTCAAAGCGAAAAAAAAACCACACACTAGACCAAAAACACGCACTTCAAAAAAACACGCACTACACCAAAACACACATTGAATAAAATGCACTACACCGTGAAACACACACTGGAAATTCAGTGTCATTCTTGTGTAAAACACATAATACATAAAAAACGCACACTCAATTACACAAGAAGTACACTCAATTTCAAGTGTGTGTTTCATGGTGTAGTGCATTTTATTCAATGTGATTTTTGGTGTAGTGCGTGTTTTTTCTTAGTGTGAGTTTTTGGTTTAGTGCGTGTTTTTTTTTCGGGTGTTTATTCTCTATTGTAATTATTGTGTAATTTAGTGTATGTTTTCGATTTAGTGTGTGTTTTATTATTGATTGCGAATTTTTGGTGTAGGGTGTTTCTTTTCTTAGTGAGTGTTTACTAAGTAGTGCGTGTTTTTTTTCAGTGTGTGTTTTTTATGTACTGCGTGATTTTTTTTTCCAGCGACTGTTTTCCAGTGTATTTGTTGTGTAATTCAATGTGTGTATTCAATGTAGTGTGTATTTTGTTTTTCAATCTGTATTTTTGGTGCAGTTTCTATTTTTTCTAAAGTGTGTACTTGGTGTGGTGCGTGTTTTTTACAGTATGTATTTTTGATGTACTGCGCAGATTTTTTTCAGTCTAGTTGTTGAATAATTCAAAGCGAAAAAAAATCACACAACACACAAAAAACATGCACTTCACCAAAACACGCACTACACCAAAACACACATTAAATAAAATGCACCACACCGTGAAACACACACTGGAAATTCAGTGTACTTCTTGTGTAAAACACAGACTACATAACAAACGCACACTTAATTACACAAGAAGTACACACAGCTTTCAATGTGTGTTTCACGGTGTAGTGCATTTTATTCAATGTGTGTTTTGGTGTAGTGCGTGTTTTTTCTAAGTGTGAGTTTTTAGTTTAGTGCGTGGTTTTTTTTCGGGTTTTTTTTTTCTATTATAATTATTGTGAAATTCAGTGTATGTTTTCGATTTAGTGCGTGTTTTATTATTAATTGCGAGTTTTTGGTGTAGTGTGTTTCTTTTCTAAGTGAGTGTTTTCGGTGTAGTGCGTGTATTTTTTCAGTGTGTGTTTTTGATGTACTGCGTGATTTTTTTCCAGCGAGTGTTTTCCAGTGTATTTGTTGTGTAATTCAATGGTAGATTTTGATGTAGTGCGTATTTTCTTTTTCAATGTGTGTTTTTGGTGCAGTTTCTATTTTTTCTAGAGTGTGTTTTTGGTGTCGTGCGTGTTTTTTTCAGTAATTGTGTTTGATGTACTGCGTGGATTTTTTTCCAGTATGTGTTTTCCAGTATAGTTGTTGAGTAATTCAAAGCGAAAAAAATCACACACTACACAAAAAACATGCACTTCACAGAAACACGCACTCCACCAAAACACACATTGAATAAAATGCACTACACCGTGAAACACACACTGAAAATTAAGTGTACTTCTTGTGTAAAACACAGACTACATATAAAACGCACACTCAATTACACAAGAAGTACACTCAATTTCCAGTGTGTGTATCACGGTGTAGTGCATATTATTCAATGTGTGTGTTGGTATAGTGCGTGCTTTTGTTAAGTACCAGTTTTTGGTTTAGTCCGTGGTTTTTTTTCGGGTGTTTATTTTCTATTGTAATTATTGTGTAATTCAATGTATGTTTTCGAAGTAGTGCGTATTTTATTATGCATTGTTTGTGTTTGGTGTAGTGTGTTTCTTTTCTAAGTGAGTGTTTACGGTGTAGTTCGTGTTTTTTTTTTCAGTGTGTGTTTTGATGTGTGTTTTGGTGTAGTGCGTGTTTTTTTTATGTCCATGTTTTTGGTGTAGTGTGTGGTTTTTTTTCGCATTGAATTACTCAACAACTACACTGGAAAACACATACTGGAAAAACATCCACGCAGTACATCAAAAACACATACTGAAAAAAAAAACATGCACCACACCAAAAACACACATTGTAAAAAATACCAACTGCACCAAAAACACACATTTAAAAAAATAAAATACGCACTACATCGAAAACACACATTGAATTACACAACAAATACACTGGAAAACACTCACTGCAAAAAAAAAACACACACACCAAAACACATATTGAATAAAATGCACTACACCGTGAAACACACACTGGAAATTCAGTGTACTTCTTGAGTAAAACACAGACTACATAAACAACGCACACTAATTCAATATATGTTTTCGCTGTTGTGCGTGTTTTATTATTCATTGTGTGTTTTTTGTGTAGTGTGTTTCTTTTTTAAGTGAGTGTTTACGGTGTAGTGCGTGTTTTTTTTCAGTGTGTGTTTTTTGATGTACTGCGTGATTTTTTTTTCAGCGAGTGTTTTTCAGTGTATTAGTTGTGTAATTCAATGTGTGTTTTCAATGTAGTGCGTATTTTATTTTTCAATGTGTGTTTTTGGTGCAGTTTGTATTTTGTCCAGTGTGTGTTTTTGGTGTGGTGCGTTTTTTTTTCTGTATGTGATTTTGCTGTACTGCGTCAATTTGTTTCCAGTATGTGTTTCACGGTGTAGTGCATTTTATTCAATGTGTGTTTTGGTGTAGTGCGTGTTTTTTCTAAGTGTGAGTTTTTGGTTTAGTGCGTGGTTTTTTTTCGGGTGTTTATTTTTTATTGTAATTATTGTTTAATTCAGTGTATGTTTTCGATGTAGTGCGTGTTTTATTATTCATTGTGTGTTTTTTGTGTAGTTTGTTTCTTTTCTATGTGAGTGTTTAAGGTGTAGTGCGTGTTTTTTTTTCAGTGTGTGTTTTGATGTAGTGCGTGATTTTTTTTCCATTGAGTGTTTTCCAGTGTATTTGTTGTGTAATTCAATGTGTGTTTTCGATATAGTGCGTATTTTATTTTTCAATGTGTGTTTTTGGTGCAGTTTGTATTTCTCTCAAGTGTGTATATTTGGTGTGGTGCGTGTTTCTTTTCAGTATGTGTTTTTTATGTACTGCGTGAATGTTTTTCCGGTATGTGTTTGCCAGTTTAGTTGTTGAGTAATTCAAAGCGAAAAAAAACCACACACTACACCAAAAACACGCTCTTCAAAAAAACACGGACTACACAAAAACACGCATTGAATAAAATGCATTTCACCATGAAAAACACACTGGAAATTCAGTGTACTTCTTGTGTAAAACACAGACTACATAAAAACCCACACTCAATTACACAAGAAGTACACTCAATATCCAGTGTGTGTTTCATGGTGTAGTGCATTTCATTCAATGTGTGTTTTGGTGTAGTGCGTGTTTTTTGTAAGTGTGAGTTTTTGGGTTAGTGCGTGGTTTTTTATCGGGTGTTTATTTTCTATCGTAATTATTGTGTAATTCAGTGCATGTTTTCGATGTAGTGCGTATTTTATTATTCATTGTGTGTTTTTGGTGTATTGTGTTTCTTTTGTAAGTGAGTATTTACGGTGTAGTGCATGTTTTTTTTCAGTGTGTGTTTTTTATGTACTGCGTGATTTTTTTTCTAGCGAGTGTTTTCCAATGTATTTGTTGTGTATTTCAATGTGTGTTTTCGATGTAGTGCGTATTTTATTTTTCAATTTGTGTTTTAGGTGTAGTTTGTATTTTATCCCGTGTGTGTTTATGGTGTGGTGCGTGTTTTTTTCAGTGTGTGTTTTTTTATGTACTGCGTGGATTTTTTTCCAGCACGTGTTTTCCAGTGTCGTTGTTGAGTAATTCAAAGCTAAAAAAAACCACACACCACACCAAAAACACGCACTACACCAAAACACACATTGAATAAAATGCACTACACCGTGAAACACATACTGGAAATTCAGTGTACTTCTTGTGTAAAACACAGACGATATAAAAAACGCACACTCAATTACACAAGAAGTACACTCAATTTCCGGTGTGTGTTTCACGGTGTAGTGCATTTTATTCAATGTGTGTTTTGGTGTAGTGCGTGTTTTTTCTAAGTGTGAGTTTTTTGTTTAGTGCGTGGTTTTTTTCCGGGTGTTTATTTTCTATTCTAATTATTGTGTAATTCAGTGTATGTTTTCGATGTTGTGCGTGTTTGATTATTGATTGTCTGTTTTTGGTGTAGTGTGTTTCTTTTCTAAGTGAGTGTTTACGGTGTAGTGCGTGTTTTTTTTCAGTGTGTGTTTTTTATGTACTGCGTGAATTTTTTTCCAGTGAGTGTTTTCCAGTGTATTTGTTGTTTAATTCAATGTGTGTTTTCGATGTAGTGCATATTTTATTTTTCAATGTGTGTTTTTGGTGCAGTTTGTATTTTTTCTAGTGTGTGTTTTTGGTGTGGTGCGTGTTTTGTTTTAGTATGTGTTTTTGATATACTGCGTGGATTTTTTTCCAGTATGTATTTTCCAGTGTAGTTGTTGAGTAATTCCAAGCGGAAAAAACCACACACTACTTAAAAAACATGCACTTCAAACAAACAGGCACTACACCATAACACACATTTAATAAAATGCACTACACTGTGAAACAGACATTGGAAATTCAGTGTACTTCTTGTGTATGACACAGACTACATAAAAATCGCACACTCAATTACACAAGAAGTACACTCAATTTCAAGTGTGTGATTCACGGTGTAGTGCATTTTACTCAATGTGTGTTTTGGTGTAGTGCGTGTCGTTTTTAAGTGTGAGTTTTTGGTTTAGTGCGTGGTTTTTTTTCGGGTGTTTATTTGCTATTGTAATTCAGTGTATGTTTTCGATGTAGTGCGTGTTTTATTATTCATTGCATGTTTTTTGTGTAGTGTGTTTCTTTTCTAAGTGAGTATTTACGGTGTAGTGCGTGTTTTTTTTCAGTGCGTGTTTCTGGTGTAGTGCGTATTTTATTTTTCAATGTGAGTATTTTTCAGTGTATTTGTTGTGTAATTCAATGTGTGTTTTCGATGTAGTGCATATTTTATCTTTCAATGTGTGTTTTTGGTGCAGTGTGTATTTTTTCCAGTATGTGTTTTTGGTGTGGTGCGTGTTTTTTTTCAGTATGTGTTTTTGATATACTGCGTGGATTTTTTTCGAGTATATGTTTTCCAGTGTAGTTGTTGAGTATTCCAAAGCGAAAAAAAACCACACACTACACCAAAACACGCACTTCAAAAAAACAAGCACTACACCAAAACACGCATTGAATAAAATGCACTACACCGTGAAACACACACTGGAAATTCAGTGTACTTCTTGTGTAAAACACAGACTAAATAAAAAACGCACACTCAATTACACAAGAAGTACACTCAATTTCCAGTGTGTGTTTCAAGGTGCAGTGCAATTAATTCAATGTGTGTTTTGGTGTAGTGCGTGTTTTTTCTATGTGGGTTTTTGGTTTAGTGCGTGGTTTGTTTCGGGTGTTTATTTTCTATTGTAATTATTGTGTAATTTAGTGTATCTTTTCGATGTAGTGCGTGTTTTATTATTCATTGTGTGTTTTTGGTGTAGCGTGTTTCTTTTCTATTTCAGTGTTTACGGTGTAGTGGGTGTTTTTATTCAGTGTGTGTTTTTGATGTACTGCGTGATTTTTTTTCAAACGAGTGTTTTCCAGTGTATTTGTTGTGTAATTCAATGAGTGTTTTCGATGTAGTGCGTATTTTATTTTTCAATTTGTGTTTTTGGTGCAATTTGTATTTTTTCCAGTGTGTGATTTTTGTGTGGTGCGTGTTTTTTTCAGTATGTGTTTTTGATGTACTGCGTGGATTGTTTTCCAGTATGTGTTTTCCAGTGTAGTTGTTGAGTAATTCAAAGCGAAAAAACCACACACTACACCAAAAACACGCAGTTCAAAAAAACACGCACTTCATCAAAACACTCATTGAATAAAATGCACTACACCGTGAAACACACACTGGGAATTCAGTGTACTTCTTGTGTAAAACACACACTACATAACAAATAAACACTCAATTACACAAGAAGTACACTCTATTTCCAGTGTGTGTTTCACGGTGTAGTGCATTTTATTCAATGTGTGTTTTGGTGTAGTGCGTGTTTTTCCTATGTGTGAGTTTTTGGTTTAGAGCGTGGTTTTTTTTCGGGTGTTTATTTTCTATTGTAATTATTGTGTAATTTAGAGTATGTTTTCGATGTAGTGCGTGTTATATTATTCATTGTGTGTTTTTGGTGTAGTGTGTTTCTTTTTTAAGTGAATGTTTACGGTGTAGTGCGTGTTTTTTTCATTATGTGTTTTTTATGTACGGCGTGATTTCTTTTTTCCAGTCAGTGTTTTCCAGTGTATTTTGTGTAATTCAATTTGTGTTTTCGATATAGTGCGTATTTTAGTTTTCAATGTGTGTTTTTGGTGCAGTGTGTATTTTTTCGAGTGTGTGTTTTTGGTGTAGTTCGTGTTTTTTTGTGTTTTTTGTGTGGTGCGTGTTTTTTTTCAGTATGTGTTTTTGATCTACTGCGCGGATTTTTTTTCAGTATGTGTTTTCCAGTGTAGTTGTTGAGTAATTTAAAGCGAAAAAAACCACACACTACACCAAAAACACGCAGTTCAAAAAAACACACACTACACCAAAACACGCATTGAATAAAATGCACTACACCGTGAAACACACATTGGGAATTCAGTGTACTTCTTGTGTAAAACACACACTACATATAAAATAAAAACTCAATCACACAAGAAGTACACTCTATTTCCAGTGTGTGTTTCACGGTGTAGTGCATTTTATTCAATGTGTGTTTTGATGCAGTGCGTGTTTTTTCTAAGTGTGAGTTTTTGGTTTAGCGTGGTTTTTTTTCGGGTATTTATTTTCTATTGTTATTATTGTCTAATTCAGTGTGTGTTTTCGATGTAGTGCGTGTTTTATTATTCAGTGTGTGTTTTTTATGTACTGCATGATTTTTTTCCAGCAAGTGTTTTGCATTGTATTTGTTGTGTAATTCAATGTGTGTTTTTCGATGTAGTGCGTATTTTGATTTTCAGTGTGTGTTTTTGGTGCAGTTTGTATTTTTTCCAGCGTGTGTTTTTGGTGTGGTGCGTGTTTTTTTTCAGTATGTGTTTTTGATGTACTACATGGATTTTTTTCAGTATGTGAATTCCCGTGTAGTTGTTGAGTAATTCAAAGCGAAGAAAAGCCACACACTACACCAAAAACACGCACTTAAAAAAAACACGCACTACACCAAAACACACATTGAATAAAATGCACTACACCGTGAAACACACACTGGAAATTCAGTGTTCTTCTTGTGTAAAACACATACTACATAAAAAACGCATACTCAATTACACAAGAAGTACACTCAATTTCGAGTTTGTGTTTCATGGTGTACTGCATTTTATTCAATGTGTGTTTTGGTGTAGTGCGTGTTTTTTCTAAGTGTGAGTTTTTGGTTTAGTGCGTGGTTTTTTTTCGGGTGTTTATTTTCAATTGTAATTGTTGTGTAATTCAGTGTATGCTTTCGATGTAGTGCGTGTTTTATTATTCATTGTGTGTTTTTTGTGGAAGTATGTTTCTTTTCTAAGTGAGTGTTTACGATGTAGTACGTGTTTTATTTCAGTGTGTGTTTTTTATGTAATGCGTGATTTTTTTTCCTGCGAGTGTTTCCTAGTGTATTTGTTGTGTAATTCAATGTGGGTTTTCAATGCTGTGCATATTTTATTTTTCAATGTGTGTTTTCGGTGCAATTTGTATTTTTTCCAGTGTGTGTTTTTTGTGTAATGCGTGTTTTTTTTTCAGTATGTGTTTTTGATGTACTGCGTGGATTTTTTTCCAGTATGTGTTTTCGAGTGTAGTTGTAGAGTAATTCAAAACGAAAAAAAATCACACACTACACCAAAAACACGCACTTCAAAAAAACACGGACTACACCAAAACACACATTGAAAAAAATGCACTACACCGTGAAACACACACTGGAAATTCAGTATACTTCCTGTGTAAAACATAGACTACATAAAAAACGCACACTCTATTACACAAGAAGTACACTCACTTTCCAGTGTGTACTTCACGGTGTAGTGCGTTTTATTCAATGTGTGTTTTGCTGTAGTGGGTGTTTTTTCTAAGTGTGAGTTTTTGGTTTAGTGCGTGGTTTTTTTCCGGTGTTTATTTTCTTTTGTAATTATTGTGTAATTCAGTGTATGTTTTCGATCTAGTGCATCTTTTATTATTCATTGTGTGTTTTCGGTGTAGTGTGTTTCTTTTGTAAGTGAGTGTTTACGGTGTAGTGCGTGTTTTTTTTTTCAGTGTGTGTTTTCAATGTATTGCGTGATTTTTTTTTCCAACGAGTGTTTTCTAGTGTATTTGTTGTGTAATTCAATGTTTGTTTTCGATGTAGTGCGTATTTTATTTTTCAATGTGTGTTTTTGGTGCAGTTTGTATTTTTTCAAGTGTGTGTTTTTGGTGTGGTGCGTGTTTTATTTAGTATGTGTTTTTGATGCACTGCGTGGATTTTTATCCAGCATGTGCTTTCCAGTGTAGTTGATGAGTAATTCAAAGCTAAAAAAAACTACAGAGAGAGAGGGAGAAAAAAAAAGAAAAGAAAAAGATACGGAAAAAGAGGAAATTGGGAAGGAGAGAGAAGAGAGAGAAGGAAAAGAAGAGAGAGAAGAGAGAAAAATAAGAAGAATAAAGAACACGTTAAATATTGAGGAAAATAAGAAAGAGAGAGAAATTAATGGAGAATATAAAATGACAGATATGAGACAAATAAGGAGAAGATAGAGAAAGTTGGAGTAAAATATGGACAAAAAAAGGCATAATGGGCATTAACATAAGCTTAGGGGGGTCACACAATTCAGAAAATATTAAATGGGTTTGTCTACAAATGGTCAATTATAAATTGGGCCCGTACTATATTATTTTACCTAATGAGGGGGTTATCCCTCATTTTCCCTATTTTTTATCGTGATTGCCTTATATTATTTCACTAAAATTGTTCATTAAGGGTAAAACAGTCACATCACTATGTCCAAGGGGGTCTACCAAATTAAGTTCAAAATTTGGGTTTTTAGCTAGGGCAGAAAAAAATATTGGACTTCCTCATATATATTTTCAAAAATAGGGGAATAGGGGGTTATCACTAATTTTCCCTAATAATTTTGAGGATTTATGTCATGGCCACATCAGCAACTTCCTGTTTAATTATTATGGTTCTGTTGAGACTCTGCAATTAGGCTTTAGGTTTTTGTACTAACTAATTAATTAAACATGAAACGATAATTATCTGACAATTACATCACAATCTAATTTTTCTATTGGTTCATTATTTGGAAATAAATTATATCCAAAATGTATACTTTAGTTTCACTTTCTTGTGTGTTGTAATGAAATGATGACGCAAAAGAAGTCACTGATTAGCTAAGCTTTTGGAGGGGATTTAAGGTGGGGTTTTATACATTCTTAAGATAAACAAAAGAGATTACATTCTTTAATTTTAAGAAAACTGGAAGCAAAAACCAAAACAATTAATTAATTATATTAATATAGAACATTTCAATAAACATATAATAAGAGTTTCGGTGCAAAATAGTATTTTCACAGATCAAACAATAAACCTAATGATGGATAGTTTGCGAGGTGCAACTACACGTGCATTGCTCGAGGCGAGCACTTCCTAGAACGAGATGCTCCTTACCTTTAATCTTTTCTTAATCTTTGTTTAAATATAACTAGGACCGGCAATTGAGTCGGGCCTACCTGAAGCCCGATAGCTCGACCCGATTTTATTTGAGCCGAGCCTGATTAATTGTGAGCCGGGCCGAGTTTGAGCCGTTTCATTAAACCCGATTAAACTATGAGCCGAGTTTGAGCTTACCATGGCTCAGTCCGAATAAAGCCCGACTAAATTAATATATATATATATATATATATATATATATATATATATATATATATATATATATATATATATATATATATATATATATATATATATATTATTGATGAATCAAGATTTTCGAAAAGAGATAGAAGGACATTTAGAATTGCTTCTAGTTATTTTATTTTATGTTTTTTTTACATTTTGGACTCGGATGATTTTTATATAATTAATTAAGGATTAAATATTTGCAACAATAACCTTCATTTGTATTAATGAACAATAGAATATGTTTTTTTTTTCAATGAATATTCTAGATTTTTATCTTAGCCTGCGAAGTTTTTTTTTTCTTTCTTCCGACTACAAAGTTGTAAAATATGTAATTTATTTATTGTCTGATATAAGCCCGATATAAACCCGAAACCCAAAAAAATACGTGAGCCGAGTTTGAGCCTATAGGCATGAGGCCCGATGGTATTTGAGTTTGAGCCTATAATAATGAGGTCTGATGGTATATGACCTTGAGCCTACCCAGGCTCGGCTCACACGGCCCGATTGCCAGCCCTAAATATAACTAATTTAATCAAGGGATAATATGCTACCGGCCCCTCATTTGAAACCTAATTTGAACTAAATGATAATTCTAAATTTTATTTTTAATTAAATCCTTAGTTTGACCTACACTAGTTTTGAAAATATATATGAGGAGTTCCAAAGGATTTTTCCGCCCTAGTCAAAAACCCAAATTTTGATCTTAATTAGGGAGACCCCCTAAGCATAGTAATGTGACCCTTTTACCCTTAATTGGCAATTTTTTTAGAATAAGTCACGATATGCTCATTTGATTCTCTCTTCCCACCCAAACCCTAACCATTCTCTTCAACCATACTCCTTCCGCTGCTCCCCCCTTCTGCCGCAGAGCTCAGAGCCTCCTTCCTCACAACTTCCACCGCCGCCCCCGACGGGGCTTCCGTCGTTGCCACCGTAGAAGTCTCTCCTGCCTCCCTCGTCGCAGTTGTGCTTCTGGCCATCCAATGTTGAGGGCACCGCTGGTTTTGCTCTGCTTGTCCTCTGATTTGTGGGTCTGGAGGTGGTGGAATTGGTGGTGTGATTCTTAAAAAGTTGAGAATTGAAACTTCGTCGGTTGCTTTTTTCTCACGATATTTACTTCTTGCAGGCCTGCCTAACTGCTACTGTTCAACCACTAAGATTAAGCCACCATTCATTCACCTAATTTATTAATTAATATATATATATATATATATATATATATATATATATATATATATAGAAATTGCTATGAGAACAGAGAGGCAAAAACAGAAACAGGGGAGGCAGTAGAATTGAGCTGGGATGATTACAAGTAAATGGACTTCACACAATGTGTAAGTTTTTCAATTCCTACTAAATATATTCAAATAATTGAATAAAATAATTGTTGTAAATTGCAAATTCCCAGGCTCCACTATTAATATGACAACCGACAACCATCTTGTTGTCAACGTGAGAAACAAATTAGATGAAAACTTTCTAATCTACTAGTATATATGATTTTATTTTATTTTTATTTCAATTTTCTTTTATATGGTTATATAGATATTGGATTTGGTTTTGAGATGAATTGGGTCTGGAATAAAAGTAGATGTGGAGTTCGTGGCAAGATGGGGTACTTGGAACAAATTCCCCCATCCATCCAAAATGCAATATATAGTAACATATAGTAACATGTAGTAACATATGCATGTGATTATGTATTTTCAACCTATATTTTGTTGGTAATTATGAGTTGATTTATAATGTAAATATTTAAAATAAACTTGATTTTTTTGTCACAGGTCTTGATGTTTGAACTACTTCTATGCACTACGTTTTTGCCGAGAGGATATGGAGTTCATCAATTCAAAACAATTATTTTGCCACCGATATATCGGAATTGTCGTGTTGAAAAGTGGGATTTGAAGCTATAAATACAAACTAAATATATGACTATACTCGTATAGTCACATGTGGTCATATATATGTAGTCAGATGTGGTCATATACATGTAGTTATATATAGTCAGATGTGGTCATATACGTGTAGTCATATATAGTCAGATGCGGTCATATACATATAGTCATATATAGTCACATAGTCATATACATATAGTCATGGTCATATACATATAGTCAGTGGCGGAGCCACCCTTTGGCAAGGGTGGGCTCCAGCCCACTCTCATTATTTTAAAATTTATACTATATATTATATCTATATATAATTAGCCCCCCAAATAGTTTAATTTAGCCCACCCAAGTAATTTAGTTTAGCTTATCTATCAAAAAATTTATGTTATATTAGTTGAAGTTTATAATTTGTGGTTATTTTATGCTATTTTATGTTAATGAATATAAAAAAAAAAATCGGGGGCGCTGCCCCGAACCCCCTTCAATGTTAAGCCCACCCACCCAAGTAATTTAGTATAGCTTATATTAGTTTAAGTTTATAAATTTGTAGTTATTTTGTGCTATATTTTTTATGTAAATGAATCCGAAAGAGAAAATCGGGGGCGCTGCCCCCGAACCCCCGTTAACGTTAAGCCCACCCTGTCTCGAATTCCTAGCTCCGCCACTGCATATAGTCATATATAGTCACTTGTAGTAACATGTAGTAATATATAGTTATATATAAGCTACGTGTTTTTCTGGTGTATAATGATGTTGATAATTTGTTTTTCCATTTTTTGTTGGGTACTAATTGATTTATGATATCAAGATTCAAATTGTGATTTTTGTTGGTGTACTATAAATGTTGTTGGCGTACTATATTGTGATACTATAGTCATATGGAGGATATATACTATAGTCTACTATATGTAATCAATTTCAGTCCAGTATTTTTATAAAAAAATCGCAAAAAAAAAAATGTAAAAAAAAATTCAAAAAATTTCAAAAAATTTAAAAATTAAAAAAATTGAAAAATTAACATTAAAAAAATAAAAAAAAATAAAAAAAATATAAAAATATAAAAAATACAAAAAGGGAATATATGAAAAATAATAATAAAATAAACATTTATAATTTTTTAATCAAAAAATCTGCAGAAATGATAAATGCAGGGACAGTAATGCTAAATGCAGTTGGCCATAATGCTGAATGCAGTTGGCAAAAATACTGAATGCAGTTGGGCGAAAATTGCATGTAAAAGGGTACAATAGTATTTTTGCCTCTTCAGGGGTGTATCTCAAAGAAAGAATTTTAGGGGTGGACCTATCCCTATATATTTTCCTTTCTAGGGGTGTATATCAAATGGACCCTTTTTTTTATCTCTATCTTGCCTTACACCTAAATCTTATAACCACATATTCACGTTTATTTCTCAGATCTACTTTTCCTCTTTTATTCTTCTCTTTCTCTCTCTCTCATTCTCGCTTTCTGGATATCTCTATCTCTCTCGTTCGAGTGATTTCTCTCTGGCCGATTTTTTTTAAAAAAATCATAATTTTCAATATTAGTAGAAAAAAGGAAAAAATAGATTTTTATAATTGTGAAAAAATAGGAAAATGCAGAAAAAAAAACATGTTCTATGAAAAAAAATAATAACAAAAATACTAGATGCAAAAATTAAAATATTAAATGCAGAATAAAAATGATAAATACAGTTTAAATATTATTTGATGCAAATATTTTATTTTTTGTGTACGAGGGGTATTTTTAAAATAAAATTTATAAATGATGTAAAGCAAATGCTTAGTTTAATTTGTTACTTAGTTTTAATAAGTTTTGTCATCAAGAATCTATATCTTAAAGCCCATTTAATTAATCACACATCATCTATATCTTAAAGCCCCTTTAATCAATAAAAATTCACACATCATTATTAACCATAAAGTAACTGGTTTTCATTTCAGTTTGATGGAAGCTAATTAGTTATCTTGTTTATAATCCATACAGGGAATGCCGCGTGTCCTCCTTTCTACATTAAGCAAATCCCACCAATCCATATACGTACACCAATAGTCTCGTTTTCCTCTCTCTGTCGCAACTCGCAATCAATTATTATTCTGCTTTTTTTCTTTCTATCATGCTGATGGTACTCGAATTTCGCACCCTCAAGACCTTCTTCGAAACCCTACTTTGAGCGTTGCCGAAGAATTCACCACTAGCCGGATAAGACAGCGGTGGCTAGATATGTAAAACATAAAATAAAGTTTTTAGAGAAAAAGTAAAGAAATATATTATTGATGTCTTGAAAACATAACCCTAATGAGGGTTTTTACATGTGTTTATATAGGTTAGTTAATATTAGATATTTTCCTATAAACAAGAGGCGTGTAATCAGCCAATTATTTTAACTTCTCCGATTTTATCTCCTTTCCTTGTATAAGATATCTTCTTTCCTTCGTCTTCGAGTCTTTCCATGCAATTTGCGCCTTGCCATACGAGCTAAGGCCTAATTTGGGCCACCAATTCGTACAAAACTCCTCCGGTTCAGCTCGTGTTTCATCTTCTAGCCCACTTCCTTGGGCCCAGCCCAAGCTTGCCAAAATGGGACCCATCATCTAGTCCCCCCTATTCTCTAGTGAACGTAGCGAAGTGGTTCGCTTGAGAATATAAAAAGTCAGAATCGACCATTTTCGCTTTTCGCGGAACCTTGATGTTTTATGTTTGTTTTCAAAACACGCGATTATTGAAGTATTATTGTTTTTATTTTTGTTTGATTTTCATAACCATAAGTGGTTAATATTTTGTTCAAACAAGCGTAATGAGCTCAACCGTGCGAACGTTCATAACTTACTTTTCGGGCGAACACATCTACCATTTGAGCCGAAACCTCGGGAATCTTCCAACCCTTCTCAAATACTTTCAACTACCTTTTGGGCCGAAGCCGCGGGGATCTTCCAACCCTTCTCAAATACTTTCAACTACCTTTTGGGCCGAAGCCGCGGGGATCTTCCAACCCTTCTCAAATACTTTCAACTACCTTTTGGGCCGAAGCCGCGGGAATCTTCCAACCCTTCTCAAATACTTTCAACTACCTTTTGGGCCGAAGCCGCGGGGATCTTCCAACCCTTATCAAACACATTCAACTACCTTTTGGGCCGAAGCCGCGGGGATCTTCCAACCCTTAGCAAACTCATTTTTTTAATATAAAATGTATAGCGAAGATACATATGCGAGTTCATGCATGATGAAGTCTAACAGATAACTGAGCTTAAGCTAAATTGAATCAAAATAATTTATTCTTCAAGAATTTAATTGTGACAGATAGCTGCGAACTTTTAGAGACATATGCGAGCATATAATAACTTTTCGAGACACTTTTGGACTTTAATAATGGCGAGCTTAAATAAATTCAAGCATCAAAGAGTAAGTTCAAAGCCGTGGAGTCATGTATTAAGATATTGAAGTAAAATTCTGAAAGGATGGTATAGTCAAATATTTATAGCAACGCTTCATTATGTTTCATGACAGGTAAATCCTTCAAAGAAATATGCATTTATTGTAGTTTTAAAAAGACAAATGCGAGTATCCTTAAATAAACGAGGGTTACCAAACTCAAACGCGACCTCAGACGAAGTCAAATTGAAGCATACTTGCCCTATTAATGCGAGGGTTACTGAAATCATGGGGCTTGAGCCCCGGGGAGACCCTCTGACGCTCAAGTTAATTGGTAAAATAGTTCAGGAAAGAGGAAAATGATAGGTAAACGAAATAAAGAAGAAGACGATGTGAGATCTGTGATTTGGATCGTGTGATTTAGTGTGTGTTGGAGTGTGTAATGTGTGTAATAAAGCATACCTTTTAGAGAGGAGAAGGTGGAAATATTTATAAGTCATACCTACCTTTTAGGCTTTGAGCTAATTTTGATCCATTAAACATGATAAAGTTAGATCATGGTTCACCAATGGGCTTCAAGCCCAAAGATTTACACGAGCCCAATAAAATGTCAAATTGGCTCCCATCATGATCTACTCTCCCCTAGTCTCTAGTGATCTAAACGAAGTGGTTCACTGGAGACTCAAATTGTGTGATTAATTTGATTGATGCTATAAAGGAATGAGTTTCGTTAACGTCGATCTTTGAGAGATAGGCGAGCTGCAAAGAAAGATTGGCTCAAATAACTCTTATAATAATAAACTCATCAATATTGAGCTTTAAGAAATATACGAGCTGCAAAGAAATGTTAACTGAGATATTCTCATAAAAACGAGCTTATTAACACCGAACTCTAGATCTATTGGTAGACGAACTGCAAAATAAAGATTAGTTAAAATAATTATAATAACAACGACCTGCTTAATATCGAGCTCAAGATAGTGAAGCGGATTGTTATGACAATCTCGAAGGATAAATAAGCCTGCCCATAAACTCCGAGCTTGGTTAGGCGTTGGGAGCTTAATAGAATGGCGATCTGAGGATTTTATGCGAGTTCCACGAACAACTAGGCTAGGAGATGATATGCGAGCTGATGTTCTCTCGAGTTTTATTTGAAACTATTAGTTCATATGTCGGGGTAAACTATCACACCTGCGGGATTAGCACAATCTACAAAAATGCTCGAGGAGTTAAAATCAAGTATTCTTGTTATTGAATTAAATATTCAAATCATATCCTCCTAGATTTCATTACAAACCAACATGTTATAATTAAAGTTAACTTAAGAGTACAACCACATGTCTGCGCAAACAGTCAAAACATGTAATACAAATCAAATCTTTTTGCTATTAGTGGGACTATATACCATGTATATCCACAGCATACCAAAAATATGAATTGGCTTCCACATAAAATATAAAAGATTAAATTCCGTTACTCAAATACTCAGCACCACGTGTGTTCGCCGATCTCGCCAATCAAGAGCATATTAATGTACAACATGCTTGCAATATAAAACCAATTTTAAAAGCGAACAACATTAGGCAATTATGAAATTTTCATATAAACTGGAAGATGATCATTACCCTAAAACATAGCACAATTCATGGAAAAGAAATCATACGAGAATTTTGGAAATCAAGAATCCTATAACAGACGCATTATTAGAATAAAATCATATCAGATCAAATCATATTAAGAGTATATTTCTTGAACATCCATATAAACATGTGATTAAATTTCATAAACTCATGAATAGGAACATACGAGAATTGCTACATAAGAATTTTCCCCGTTTATTGATGACCCTCAACGTCTGAGCTCGATTCGAAGTTCCCACAGACGGCGCCACTTGATGGTACTCGAATTTCGCACCCTCAAGACCTTCTTCGAAACCCTACTTTGAGCGTTGCCGAAGAATTCACCACTAGCCGGATAAGACAGCGGTGGCTAGATATGTAAAACATAAAATAAAGTTTTTAGAGAAAAAGTAAAGAAATATATTATTGATGTCTTGAAAACATAACCCTAATGAGGGTTTTTACATGTGTTTATATAGGTTAGTTAATATTAGATATTTTCCTATAAACAAGAGGCGTGTAATCAGCCAATTATTTTAACTTCTCCGATTTTATCTCCTTTCCTTGTATAAGATATCTTCTTTCCTTCGTCTTCGAGTCTTTCCATGCAATTTGCGCCTTGCCATACGAGCTAAGGCCTAATTTGGGCCACCAATTCGTACAAAACTCCTCCGGTTCAGCTCGTGTTTCCTCTTCTAGCCCACTTCCTTGGGCCCAGCCCAAGCTTGCCAAAATGGGACCCATCACATGCTGATATATATTTATACATGCATTATCTGATATATATATATTTTATACATGCATTATCGGTGTTAATTAAATATTAAATGATGTCTATTATATATCTAATAGTTTACTCTTTTGGATTATTATTAATTAAATATAATGGTCATATATCATTTCAACATCTGTAACTGTTCTGGAGCCCTAATATAATTCTTCGATCACCAATTAATAAAACTTTTTCTTTAATTTCATCAACCATTATATTAATTAGCATGCATGTTCTATAAGTACATTCATTCAGTTGTGTGTTGAAACATATATATCTTCATATTTCATATACTTAATTGCAAAATCAAAGTCATCATGTCCTTGTGCAGTACAACCAGCTTTCACATGAGCTTTGTTTCTTCTAGTTGCTACCACCATAATTATCTTTGATAAGTTCGTCCATGCAACACAAATATTATATACTCACGATCATCATCACTCATCTTCTCTTGTCTTGCCCTTAACTTATTCCAGTACTACAACAACAACAATCCCCACCCCGAAAACCACCTCAAAAAGATCATCAAATTATGTACTGTCCGATGCCGCCGCCGATCATATGACAGAGCCACTCAAAGAAGTTAGAGATGGTTACATCATATCCCTCAATTTAGGGACACCCCCACAAATCATCCAAGTCTATCTAGACACTGGAAGTGACCTTACGTGGGTCCCCTGTGGTAACCTATCCTTCGATTGCATAGATTGCAACGACTATAAAAACAACAGGCTGCTAACCGCTAGTATTAATTTCTCTCCTTCCCATTCCTCTTCTTCTCTAAGGGATTCTTGTTCGAGTCCCTTTTGCAGTGACATACACAGCTCCGATAACTCCTTCGATACTTGCACTATTGCAGGTTGCTCTTTGACCACCCTACTTCGATCCACGTGTTATAGGCCATGCCCTCCATTTGCTTACACTTATGGTGAAGAAGTTGTGGCCGGAACTCTCACTAGGGATACTCTTCGAGTCCATGCAACTACTAATTCTATAAGTAGGGATATTCCAAGATTCTGTTTTGGCTGTGTTGGTTCAACATATAGAGAACCTATAGGGATTGCGGGGTTCGGAAAAGGCCCTCTATCACTCCCCTCTCAATTAGGGTTTGTGCACAAGGGTTTCTCCCATTGCTTCTTGCCTTTCAAATATGCAAACAACCCTAATATTTCAAGCCCTTTAGTTGTGGGTGACCTACCAATATCCTCTAAAGAGTACATGCAGTTCACCCCAATGTTGAAAAGTCCAATTATGTACCCAAATTACTACTACATTGGTCTAGAGGCAGTAACTGTAGGAAATGTCAGTACTGCACCACAAGTAACTTTGAGAGAGTTCGATTCATTTGGCAATGGTGGCATGATTATAGACTCTGGTACAACTTACACTCATCTACCAGAGCCGTTTTACTCACAGCTTCTCTCGATACTCGAGTCGGTAATAAATTACCCTCGGGCTACAGAAGTGGAGGAACGGTCGGGATTTGATCTTTGTTATAGAATCCCATGCAAGAGCAATAATATTTTAGGTGATGGTGATGAACTTCCTTTAATCAGTTTCCCATTTCTTGAATAATGTGAGTATTACATTGCCACAGGGGAATTGTTTCTATGCAATGGGAGCACCGAGTAACTATAGTGTGGCCAAGTGTTTGCTTTTTCAGAGTATGGATGATGATGATGATAGGTACTACGGTCCAGCTGGGGTTTTCGGAAGCTTCCAGCAGCAGAATGTTGAAGTTGTGTATGATTTGGACAAGGAGAGGATTGGATTTCAGGTTGCTGATTGTGCTAATTTCCCTGCACTTTAATTATATATATATTTTGCTCTTAATTACCTCCAGCCTGGATCGGATCGGAGGAGTACGTGTGTGTGTGGCTTTATCAATTTGGATGTAATTTTTATTATCTTTCATTTTTCTGTGTTTTGTGATTATAACTTGAAATGAAGTAATTCTTCTACTTTACCTAATTAGTATATGTATTAAGTTTCAGGTGTGTGCATGATCTGCTTCTTTAATTAGGATTAAACAAGTATGAAACAATATATATTTGAATTGTTGAATTATTTATGTAGTAGTTAGAAGAATTTGAAAGCAGAGACAAACTGGAAATACATTGATTGGGCTTACTTAACCATAATGGTCTAATTTTGATGTTGGGCCTATATAAACCAAATATATTATATTGGGCCCACAGAAATTCAACTGTTTAGTTAGGGGGTCTTTAACTCCAAAAACCCTAAACCCCAAATCTATCACGTTTTCAGAAATTAAAGAAACACAAAAATGTTATTTTTGATTTTTACCTTCACTTGTGATTCAGATTTTCTTCGTTTTCGATTTTGGGTTTATTGAGCTGGTCTCCAGATTTATCTATGTTGATTCGAATAATAAGTAGTAGTAAATGTTCAAAAATGATTTTGCAGCTCAACAACATCTTCTTGTACCGATGTGTTACTACTGACAAGAATTCCACCATTTCTCACACCCCTCCATTTCATATATTCTCCAACACTCGATTCTTCCATTGTTTGGGATCTCCGATCAAAAATCCCAATCTTTTCATCCCTAAATCCTCAGCTCATCTGTCAATTACCAACTCCGTCGACGGAACTCCGCGCGTTGCCAAAACTGATGCGCAAGCTGCGCTTTTCGATTATCTGTGAAAGAATTTATGGTCCCGAATTCGTTTAATACAGAGGTGTTGTTGAAGGTGTTATGACACTTGAACAAACATGCAGCGGAAATATAAAGACAAAAGAACAATACTCAGAATTAAAAATGTTCACAAGTAAAGACTTGTGAACTTGCCCTTTACAGGACGGAAAATATATTAAAATCAGTATTCCAAGAATACAAACAGAAGAGTGCGAAAACTTTTTCCTTATGAGTGAATCTTTTTCAAGATCACTCTTACAACCAAATCTAGATACTAAAAGAAAGATATCAAAAATTCTAGATTTCAAAGAATGTACTTATAAATAGTACGTACAACAGATCCTAGAAAACACACTAAAATTCTCGAGATTAAAACTTCAGCTCTCTATTTTGTTTTCTCGAAATCTGCACTAATCTTGAGTCTTGAGTTTGGTATTTATAGACTTGCCAAGCTTCCACTCTTCAGCCCATGATCTGCAAGAAAACCAACCACAAGAGCACTCAAGATAATGGGTTAGTGGGTTAGTTAGGAAGTTAAGATAAATCCCATAATTAAATCCACTAAGCACTACTTAACCCTACTAAGCCCACTAACTAAGATTTAGTTTAGAAGTTAAGAAAAGTTAAAAACACATTGTGAAATTAATTCACGTGTTTCAAACTCCCCCTTTTTAACTTTCTGATCAAAACTAAATCTTAGTCAAAGACTCCCCCTGAGATATTGCTTGAACTCCCCCTGAATTTGATACCATTTGAAAAACATAGAAACAATAAATTAAAATCAAATTCAGCAAGATAGTTCAACAAAAGAAATAATCAAAGTGCAGTCCTAAACAAAAGTTCAGAGGGAAAATAAACAAAACAAGCAAAAATATTGTTCATGAAAACAATCTAAAGTAAAATATCCAAAGTCTCCAAGGTCTCCTCAATTTCAGCTGCTGCTCCTCCTCCATCACTAGATCCACTGCTTTCTTCTTGAGCTTCCCCCTCTTTCTTTGCTTCCTCTTCATTGACTCCTTGCTCTCTGCCTCTAACATCCAAAGGATGAGATGTTCCTGCTTCAGTTTCATGATCTTTTTCTCCCCCTTTTTGATCAGAAAGAGCCTTCTGAATCAGCTCCACCATGGACTGATGATAGGTAATCTGAGCTAGAGAATGAGTAAGTTGCTGCAATAGGAGATCTCTAGGAACAGACACAAAAAGGTTAGAAGTGTTGTCAACATGAGGTGCAACACCCTCAGTACCAATGTTATTTTGACCTGATTCAGTTGAGAGAAAATCATCTCCATTCCAGGGAAGATCTTGAACATGAGGAGCCCTCAGAAAATTTTGAGACACAGTGATCATGCCTTGTGGGGTGTGAAGATATTCTGAGTCATCTTGGCCCAAGTTTTGAGAGAGTAAGATGGAATAGATGAGAGAAGGATAGGGGAGATGAGTGGAGGGTGAAATTTTCTGGGCAAGATGACCAATAGTATCAAAGAACAGTTTGCCAAAATCCACTGGTAAACCCATCCCCAATTTGTACATGAGTACAGCATGAGGCTTAGTTACCACAGAGACATTTTTGGATGGAATCCAATTAGCCACTGTGAGTCTAAACAGGACAGAGTAGAAAGCAGTGAGTTGAGAGACTTGAAATTTTCTTGGGTGTGCAGGCCAATTTCTTAAACGGTTTCCAGAAATAACTTTGCAAATCTCAGTAAAATCACCATAATTATCCTCATCAATCACAGTAGGAGTTTGTAAATGAGAGTTGATAACTTTGGGAGAAAAAGAATAAATGGCATTGCGCACAAAAACTTTGCCAAAGTTTGGAGAGTTTTTCTTTAAAAAGGAGGTTTGCAAATTGGCATAAAACTCTTTCACAACCAAGGGATCATAAGAGCAGGCAATCTCAACTAGGTTAAGGATTTTTCTTTGGTGAAGAAAAGCTGTTATCCTATGCCTATCAAATTCTTCTTTAGAAATTTTCTTTTCCTCAATGAAATGACAATTCATGACTTGAGGACTCAACAATGAATCAGACTCAAAATAGAAATTAGGACTGAAGGCATTTGTTACCTCAAAAGGGATTGACAAGTTCTTCCCATCCAGGTCTGGTTCTTCTTCTTCTGAGGAATCATCATCTTCTGAATCTTCAAGCTCATCAGGTACATATGCTGGTTCAGGTGATGCAGCACGCGGGGCAACACCTTCTTCCTGCTGAGAAGAGTCTTCAGAGGATTCACTGTCGGAATCAGAAGAGGACAAGTTTTTGCGAAAAGTAGCTAGTGGAACCTCCCAACTGTCTTCACTTTTCTCTGATTCTTCAGCCTGAGGAGGAATTGTATCTGCTTGAGCTGCTGCTTCTGCCAGGGTTTCCAGAGGATCTCCCTGAGGTGCTGATGGAGTTTCTTCTGTAGTGGTGAACTCCTGAGCATCGACAAATGGAATGTCTACATGCTCTGCTGATGACATTCCAGAGAAATCAGGCATTTCTTCATCCTGATAAGGGGCAGCATCCTCAGCAGCATTCTGAGGAACATTTGCTGAAACAGTAGGTGCAGCAGCATCTTCTGGAGCATGTGCAGCAACACCTTCAGAGACAGGTGCAGCAACACCTTCTGAACCAGGTGCAGCAACACCTTCTGAAACCGGTGCAGCAACACCTTCTGAAACAGGTGCAGCAACACCTTCAGGAACAGAGTGTTGAGAGGCTGCTGTTGCCATGCTGGGCTGCGACGTCTCCCCCTGAGTTGATGCTGGGGAAGGTGAGTTGTTGGATGAAGACTCAGAGGAGCTGGAGGACAAGGCTTGAGCCTGTGGTGCAGCAAAGGTAGGATCCCCTGCTTCGTCATCAGTTTCTTCATCTACCAGATGAAGACCTCTTCGTGGGTTTGACTGGACTGGAGTGCGGCCACCTCTGCTTCCTCTTCTTCCACCTCTGCTTCCTCTCCGGGGAGAGTTTTCTCCTCTTCGGCGTTGAGGCACCGCAGTGTTCAGATCTGGAAAAGGGTTCGTGCGCTTTGACCGGCGCGTTGGAAATCTTCCGGCGGTGGAAGAGGGACCCACAAAATCGAAGTTGTCTGGGTCAATCGGGTTCAGCTCGTCGCCGGGCTCAATGTAGCTGATAGGAACAGCTTCAAAGTTGATTGGATGAACGATGATGGCCAGATGTGGGTCTGCTGGTACAGGTGCTGCAGCATCGTTGTGGACATCACCATCGACGGCTGGAGGAGGATTTCTAGGTGGGGATGCCATGATACAGTAGATAAAGTAAAATTGCTTCTTTGTGCTTTTGATTTTTGAGTGTGAATTTTGTGAGAAGAAGCACGAAATTTATAAGCCCTAATTTTTGCTGAAGAAGAAAGAAAAAATTGAAGTGGAGAAGGTGAAGAAGTGGTGTCCGTTTTTCTTGGGGAGAGTGTGATTAAGGAGAATAAAATTTCCTTGGCAGTTTAAAATAAAAACGTGACACATGGCACAATAAGGAGTGGACTTAGTGGAAAATAAGGAATTAACCCATGTACCCATGACCCATATAAATAGGGATAATTAAAATGAAAAGAGAAAAATCAATAAAACCGTAGCACTCAAGAAATATTCACAAATAATAGAAAAATACATTTATTGATGATTAATAGTGAGAAAAATTTGCTGACAGGCATAGATACTATTATATCTGTATATTTATATATTTATTATTATATAAATATGTATATATATATATATATATATATATATATATATATTTTTTTTTTTTTTTTTTTTTATTTATAATAATATATATATATATATAAACTCTTATTTTCAAGTCAAACAATTCACATGGAACATGATCAAGTGTTCAGTTTGAAGGTTCCTCAGTTACTAAGATATGACTATCAAAATAGAGGAGTTTGACTTATGTGAGTGTAATTATTTGTCTAAATGTTTACATGAAGCATGATCACGTTTCAAGGTGAAAGACTTCCAGTTACTGATTTAGAAAATAATACATCACAGTGAAGTCATTATTTAATGAAGCTAATGCTTCAGTAAATTGTGTTGCAGCTTAAGATATTTGATGAGGTGCTGCAACACGTTTCAGGACATGTTTATTGAGTACACATCCCGAGAGATTTTCTGAGTTTTGAAAACCTCTCATAATCTAATGCCTTTGTAAAGATGTCAGCCAGCTGATCTTCTGTAGGAATGTACTTTAAGCACACTATATTTTTCTCAACTATATCACGAATAAAATGATGTTTAATATCTATGTGTTTAGTTCGTGAGTGTTGAACGGGATTTTTTGAAATGTCAATAGCACTTGAATTATCACAATATATGGTCAGGGTATCACTGGTTAACCCATAATCTCCCAACATTTGTTTCATCCAAATTAGTTGACCACAACACCCTCCAGCAGCTACATATTCTGATTCAGCTGTTGAAAGAGATACACAGTTTTGCTTTCTACTAAACCAAGAAACTAGATTATTCCCCAAAAAGAAACATGCACCTGATGTGCTTTTTCTGTCACTAATATCCCCAGCCCAATCAGAATCACTAAAGCCTATCAAGTTTGTATTTGTGTCTTTGAAAAACTGAATCCCTAAGTCTACTGTACCTGCAACATACCTAATAATCCTCTTCACAGCTTTAAGATGGGTGACCTTGGGATTTGCTTGATATCTGGCACACACACAAACACTAAACATAATGTCAGGCCTGCTTGCTGTTAGATACAGAAGGCTTCCAATCATGCTTCTGTAGAGAGTGCTGTCGACATCTTCTGCAACATCATCCTTAGACAGTTTTTGGCTGGAACCCATTGGAGTTTTCATGTGCTTGGCTGATTCCAACTCAAACCTTTTGACCAGGTTGAGAGCATACTTCTTCTGATTCACAAACATTCCTTCACCAGTCTGTTTGATTTGGAGTCCTAAGAAGTAATTCAACTCCCCTACCATACTCATTTCAAAAGTGTGAGACATTGAATCTACAAAAGACTGTAAAAGGTTAGCACAAGTAGAGCCAAAAACAATGTCATCAACATATATCTGAACAATAATGATATGATTATTAGTTCTCCTAACAAATAGGGTTCTGTCTGCCTCCCCTCTATTGAACTGTATTTCAAGTAAGAAGTCAGTGAGTCTTTGATACCATGCTCTAGGAGCTTGTTTAAGACCATACAGTGCCTTCTTAAGCTTGAAAACATGATTAGGTTTGGCAGAATCTTCAAAACCCTTTGGCTGTTCAACATATGCTTCCTCATTTAAAACCCCATTCAGAAATGCACTTTTGATATCCATCTGATACAGTTTGATTTTAAGAAGGCAGGCTATAGCAAGAAGTAATCTAATAGATTCAATTCTAGCTACTGGAGCAAAAGTCTCATCAAAGTCTATACCCTCAATTTGAGTGTATCCTTGTGCTACTAACCTAGCCTTGTTTCTAACAACTGTACCTTTTTCATCAGTTTTGTTTTTGAAGATCCACTTAGTCCCTATCACATTTACATGGCTTGGTCTGGGAACTAAGTACCACACATCATTTCTGATGAATTGATTCAATTCTTCATGCATTGCATTTACCCAGAATTCATCCTTCAGAGCTTCTGCAATATTCCTAGGTTCCACTGAAGACACAAAACAAGTGGTTCCAGTTAGTGCACATTCAGAAGATAAATTAGCAAATCTTACCATATCTCTGTAGTTCACTCTCTCTTTTCTTCTGGTTCTTATTCCACCAAAGATATCACCCACTACTTGAGTTGATGGGTGATTTTTCTGGATTCTGCTTGATGGTTCCTTTCTGCAGACATCTAGGGTTGGCTGCAACTCAGTCTCTGTAGGATGTGTTGAGTCAGATGTGGTGACACTTGGCTCAGCACCTTCTTCTCTTAAGACTGGACTGTTTGTGTCTGGGCTTTCTGTGGCAGAAGTGTCTTCTTCTGTTGTTTCCCTTTCAGCAATCAAGTCATCAACTTCATCTTCAGCTGTTTTACTGCGGAGATCAGCAAAGTCATCAAATACCACATTTACAGATTCAATAATGGTTCGAGTTCTTAGATTGTATACTCTATAAGCATGACTGTTATTAGAGTATCCCATAAACAAGCTCAAATCACTTTTTGAATCAAATTTAGCTAGATGATCTCTATCATTTAGAACATAGCAGACACACCCAAACACATGCATGTATTCTAGATTAGGTTTCTTACCATAAAGAATTTCATATGAAGTCATCATAGATCCTAATCTTAGATACACACGGTTTGAGATGTGACAGGCTGTGTTGACAGCCTCAGCCCAAAACCTTTTAGACAAATTTTTTGCACTCATCATCACCCTAGCCATTTCCTGAATAGTTCTGTTTTTCCTTTCAGCAATGCCATTTTGCTGAGGAGTTTTTGGAGCAGAAAATTCATGCTTTATTCCCTTTTTATTACAAAAAGCAAAAAATAAAGCATTCTCAAATTCTTTTCCATGATCAGATCTTATTCTACGAACAGAAACTTGAAATTGAGTTCTAACAAACCTGTACAAATTTTTGAATACTTCAAAGGTGTCTGATTTTTCTCTCAAAAAATACACCCAAGTATATCTTGAAAAATCATCAACACATACAAAGACATATTTTTTACCACCTAGACTTTCTACCTCTATAGGACCCATAAGATCCATATGTACAAGTTCAAAACAAATAGTGGTACCAACGTGTTGCAACACTTTGTGTGGTACTCTGGTTTGCTTTCCCTTCTGGCACATTCCACATATAGGAATATCCTTGATCTTGAGATCTGGTACTCCTCTTATGGCATTGTACTTGTTGAGAAGCTTCAGATTCTTGAAGTTTGTATGTCCTAGTTTCTGGTGCCACAGCTCTACTTCACTTACTCTTGAACTCTTGCATGAGATGGTGTCACCTGTTTGATAGCAATTATCCATTGATCTGGAACCTGTAAGTACACAATGATTTTGATTATCAAACACAGAACAACAGTATTTATCAAATTCTACACGTAGATCATCATCACACAATTGACTGATACTAATGAGATTTGACCCCAATCCTTCAACATGTAAAACATTTGAGAGTTTTGGAAGCCCCTCAATACTGAGTGTTCCACGTCCAACCACTTTGCCTTTAGCTCCTCCTCCATAGGTTACACGTCCTCCATTAAGTGTGTGGTAGTTTGATAGAAATTCCTTTGTTCCAGTCATGTGCCTGGAGCATCCACTATCAAAGTACCATGAACCTGAAATGTTAGCATTTAAAGAGGTGTATACTGCTTTGCACAAAAATTTACCTTTGGGAGTCCATATTTTACACTCCTTTTTGGTAGATTCTACCTTTTTCTTTGAAGTGTTCCTTGAAGTGTTGTGGCTTATTTTATACAACATTTTGTCACTGCTGAGTTTTTCACAAAATGGACGAATGTGTCCTGGTGAGAAACAGTAATGACAAACATAACCTCTTATTCTGGAATCTGGAGTGGTGACTGTGGACTTCCTGCAATCCTTTCTGTTTGCACCCTTCTCTTTTACAAAGACAACTTCTTTCTTCTTAGCTGGCTTCATTTGTTTTTTGAACCCTAGCCCTTCATGTTTGTAGTGCTTTTCCATTGACACAATCTCTTCGAGCTTAGTTGTGCCAGTGTTCATCCTCTTGATTGCTAGAGTTGCCTTTTTGAGTTCTTCTTTCACTTTTGCCAGTTCAAGATCCTTCTTGGTGATTCCAACCTCCAAATGTGTGATTGTTTCTTTGAGGGAGGAATTTTCTTTGTTGGCTGCATCTAGAGCTTGAGTCTTATTCTCCAAGTTTCTGATCAGCTTTTTACACATTTCTTCATCATCACTGACTGCTTCATTACTGGATTCTGCTGCATTCACAGAAATAGAGTTTAAACATGTATATTGATCAGTATTTAACTCACAAATTGAAAGTGTTTCAGAAAGTGTTGCAGCATCCAGGGAGACTCCTTGGGATTCTGTTTCAGTGGAACTTCCAGTAAGATATCTGACAGAAAGAGCTTGTTTAGAGGATTGCTGTTCCTCTGTCTGTTCAGGTTGTTCTTCCTCCTCATCACTGACAGCACAAATCAAACTCATTCCTCTCCTTCTCAAGGTATTTGCACATTCATTAGCATAATGTCCAAATCCTGAACAGGCCCTGCATTTAATATGATCCAAGTTAGGTGGTTCAGAATTTGAACGAATAAAAGAAGAATTTTTTAAATTGTTTTGAGAAGGTGTTTGAGGAAATGTTCTCTGTGGAATAGATCTGTTCCGGGGCTGAGTTTGTCGATTTTGTGGAGACCCTTCTGAGAATAACTGCCTGGGCTTGATTCCACTTCGCCTGAACGCCCTGTTGAATTTCTGAATCTGAAATGCCACATTATTGAGGCATTCTTCTGCATCATCATCATATTCCGGAGCAACATCTTCCTTCTCTAATTCTGCCTGGAGTGCATTTGAGATAGCCTTTCCTTTCTCCTTTCTTTGATCTTCGAAGTTCATCTCTCTGGACTTGAGACTTCCTATTAATTCGTCCAGCCGTAGAGATGATGTATCTTTAGCCTCCTCAATAGCAGTAACCGTCATGCTGAACCTTTCTGGAAGAGTTCTCAATACCTTATTCACTAGTGTCTCGTTGCTCAAAGGACCACCTAAGGATTGAAATTCATTAGCCAAGTCAATCAGCTTCTCATTGTACTGAGAAATTGTTTCAGTTTCCTCCATTCTCAGTCTCTCAAATTTGGAAGAGAGTAATCTGAGCTTGGTTCTTTTGACACTATCTGATCCCTCGCAATGTAGCTGAAGAATTTCCCAAGCATCCTTTGCAGAAGTGCATACAGAGATTAATTTAAACATTGTTAAATCTACTGAATTGAAAATTGCATTTAACGCCTTTGAGTTTTGATTAGCATTTGATAGATCGTCTGGTGTCCACCGTAATTCTGGAGTTGGAAAAACATCTCCGTCCACATCTGTGATAGTTGGTGGCTTCCATCCAGTGAGAATAGATCTCCATGCTCTCTCATCAATGGCTTTGATGTACGCCCTCATCTTGACTTTCCAGTAGGTGTAGTTCGTGCCATCAAGTACAGGAGGTCGCATAGAAGCAGTCATCTGAGTATCCATCACGAATTCGTTTCTGTAAAAAAAATAGGAACAAACACTTAGTATACGTCAAGTGTTGGCTCTTGATGCCAATTGAAAGAATTTATGGTCCCGAATTCGTTTAATACAGAGGTTTTGTTGAAGGTGTTATGACACTTGAACAAACATGCAGCGGAAATATAAAGACAAAAGAACAATACTCAGAATTAAAAATGTTCACAAGTAAATACTTGTGAACTTGCCCTTTACAGGACGGAAAATATATTAAAATCAGTATTCCAAGAATACAAACAGAAGAGTGCGAAAACTTCTTCCTTATGAGTGAATCTTTTTCAAGATCACTCTTACAACCAAATCTAGATACTAAAAGAAAGATATCAAAAATTCTAGATTTCAAAGAATGTACTTATAAATAGTACGTACAACAGATCCTAGAAAACACACTAAAATTCTCGAGATTAAAACTTCAGCTCTCTATTTTGTTTTCTCGAAATCTGCACTAATCTTGAGTCTTGAGTTTGGTATTTATAGACTTGCCAAGCTTCCACTCTTCAGCCCATGATCTGCAAGAAAACCAACCACAAGAGCACTCAAGATAATGGGTTAGTGGGTTAGTTAGGAAGTTAAGATAAATCCCATAATTAAATCCACTAAGCACTACTTAACCCTACTAAGCCCACTAACTAAGATTTAGTTTAGAAGTTAAGAAAAGTTAAAAACACATTGTGAAATTAATTCACGTGTTTCAATCTGCATTGCACCAGAGGATTGAGCTTCCTCGATTCCGAGCACATAAGCAAGAACTCACCTTGCTTTCTTGGTTATCTTATTTCAAAGGTTGAAAAAGACCAAGACATATCTAGAGCATTGACAAAGTTCTTCAGGTACCATCCCATCAATGAGTTTGAGCCATTTTTGGAAAGTTTGGGATTGAAACCACACGAATTTGCATCCCTTCTTCCACGAGGGCTGATATTTTTGCATGATGATCAAGTCTTACTCGATAACTATCATACGCTTAGTGATTACGGTGTACCTTGGAGTAAGATAGGAAGAATGTACAAGGAAGTGAATGAAATCTTCAAGTATGGAGTTGGGGTTTTGAATATGAAATTGATGGCCTACGAACGATTAGGTTTGGGTAGATCGACCGTTATAAAGCTTGTAACTTGCAGTCCTCTGCTTTTGGAGGGCGAAATAAACAACGCCTTTGTAGGGATTCTTGAAAAATTAAAAGCACTGGGGTTTAGTAGCCACTGGATTGGAGGGTATATATCTAGCAAAAACACGTACAATTGGAATAGAATACTAGATACATTGTGTTTTCTTGAGGAAGTAGGTTATAGTGATGAAGAGATGGGGGCTTTGTTGAGGAAAGATACCGCATTATTGTTTGAAGGATCTGGGAAACAAGTGTATGTAGTGGTTGGTGCTTTGCTGAAGTTGGGTCTTAAAATGTACGAGGTTTATGGTTTGGTATTGAAGAACCCACAGATTCTATCGCCTAAGTCCGCAAAGAACTTTTGGAAAGCATTGCATTTTCTATTCGAGATAGGTATGGAAACCGAAAATATAGCCCAGATTCTGTCTAGCCACATTGAAATTTTGGGCTCACACTCTCTGAAAGGACCGAAGACTGTGTTGAGGAAATTCAGTGGCGATAAGCATAGTTTGTGCGAGACTATAAAAAAGGATCCGTCTGCATTTTTTAACTTGGCTTTTAAGTTGAAGAGTTGTAACGCGGAGTATGTGGCTGCAAGGAATCCAAACAATTTTGTGGAAAAGATTGATTTTTTAATGAGAATTGGTTATGTAGAGAATTCAGAAGATATGGTGAAAGCACTGAAACGGTTCCGAGGGAGAGGAGATCAATTGCAGGAGAGGTTTGATTGTTTGGTGGGGGCTGGTTTGGATTTCAATGAAGTATCGAGTATGGTGAAACAGGCTCCGACAGTTTTAAATCAGACGAAAGATATTCTTGAGAGGAAAATCGAGTGCTTGAGAAATTACTTGGGATACCCTGTGGAGTCTATAGTGTCGTTTCCAACGTATCTTTGTTATGATATGGAGAGAATTAGTGCAAGATTATCAATGTACGCATGGCTTAGGGAGAAAGGTGCTGCTAAACCTATGTTGTCAGTGAGCACACTTGTTGCTTCTTCGGATGTACGATTTGTGAAATATTTTGTGAATATACATCCGGAAGGTCCAGAGGTGTGGGAAAATTTTAAGAAGATGTTTACTCTCGAAGAATGATTAGTATGATTTGATTTGGAGAAAGGTGAGATGGCCATCTTATGCTTACTATTTACAAGGGATTCGGAATCGAAAGGCACACCACGGTTGATTTGGTGGGATACTGTTTGATGATCATTTACCATGTACAGAGTGTTAGTAGCATTGATAATAAGCTGTAAATGAAGAAATATATTATTGATAGTTGGAATTAGGTGTTAGATGTTAGTAACAGTAACAGCTAGCTAATAATAAGAGTTGCTTGTCTGAGGAGGAGTTCAACATTTAGCACAAGTTTCTTCTCATCATTCATAATCTCTAAATTTGCTGAAAAGGATAAAAAGGTAAATTTTGTTAGCGGGCTGGGGCTTTATGTCATTTCACGAACTTACGGTTGGGCCTTGGCCCCATTTGTATTTAATATTTGAATTCAATAAAGAAAGCCGTGCAATGCAGGTTAGAACTTAGAAGAGTCAAAATGAGTGGAATGGAATGTCAATTTCCCCACCCACCTGCCTACTATAAAAGACTTTTTAGGATTTGTTTGCTCCTCAAAATTCATTAGTTGACCGTAAATCAGTAGCATTAACATTGTATGGAGTATCAATTATCTAATTCATAACAACTATTCTACATTTTGAGTATTTGCATAAAAACCCCATTAATATATTTTTGTTTTTATTAAAATTAATTATTATATTATATACTAATCTCTGATTATTATATATCATCGTCAAGGTCCCTTCCATGCCATTCTCGCACTTCAAATTTATTAATTGTCTTCTTAATTAATTCATATTCCTATAAATTTGGCCGTGGTCGACTCAGCTGAAATACTCACAAGTCACAACCCAAAACAAAATAATTATTATTTCTACTGATCTTATTATTCATATTCATATTCATATTCATCAGAATAATTCAGATTTCACGATGACTTGTTCTAAATCAGTATTAATCATCTTCTTCATCCTCATTTCTAATTTATCCGTTCAAGTCCTGTCGTCTGAGGTTGAGGATTGCGGTGCAGAAGAAGATGACGGCTGCACAAACAAGAAGAAGGCTTTACCTCTCAAAATAATCGCCATCGTAACAATCCTAATCAGCAGCATAATCGGTGTCTGTTTGCCACTTTTCACCAAGTCAATTCCGGCTCTCAGCCCTGACCGGAATCTCTTTGTCATCGTTAAAGCTTTTGCCTCCGGTATTATTTTGGCCACCGGATTCATGCACGTGTTGCCGGATTCTATGGAGATGCTGTCATCCCCATGTTTAAAAGAAAACCCGTGGCACAAATTCCCCTTCACCGGATTCGTGGCTATGCTCTCAGCAATTGTGACTCTCATGATCGACTCTATGGCCACAAGCCTCTACTCTAAGAAACACAATTCTGGAGTTGTGAAGCCCGATTCCAGCAGGAAACCCGAGGAGCTGGCGGTGGTGGAAGCTGGTGGTGGTGGTCATTCTCATTTCCACGGCCACCACCACGGAGCCAAGTTGGAAGTCCAGGGTGCCCAACTTCTCCGTTACCGAGTTATTGCCATGGTTAGTATATGTCTCTACTAATAATCGATTAATATTTTTGTTTGGAGTGGTATACATATTTTTTCACCCTATTGATTAATTGATTAATTGATGAGGAGTACTATACTATGCATTAATTTAATTAGTACCGCTGCAGGTTTTGGAGCTGGGAATCATAGTACACTCAATAGTGATTGGGTTGTCCCTCGGTGCCTCTAACAACACATGCTCGATTAAAGGACTTATCGTTGCACTATGCTTCCATCAAATGTTTGAAGGAATGGGACTTGGTGGTTGCATTCTCCAGGCAGAGTATAAGTTCATAAAGAAGGCAGCAATGGCATTCTTCTTCAGCGTGACAACTCCATTTGGAATAGCATTGGGATTAGCATTGGCCAGCTCTTACAAGGAGAACAACCCTCGATCATTGATCACCGTTGGATTGCTTAACGCATCATCTGCAGGGTTGTTGATCTACATGGCTTTGGTTGATCTATTGGCTGCTGATTTTATGGGGCCAAAATTACAGGGAAGTATTAAACTCCAAATCAAGTCTTACATAGCCGTTCTTTTGGGTGCCGGTGCGATGTCACTCATGGCTAAATGGGCTTGATCGATATCTATATATATTATGTTAATGCGATTTTCTTTTTCTTTTTCTTTTTTTGTTTTGGAACTAAGAAAACACACACAAATTAAAAAAAATGTTGTGTGTTTTCTAGAGTTTTTGATGAATGATGAGATATGCATATGTGTTGTGTGATATTGTACGTTCTTCATTAAAATTTCCTTCATGTAATTTATTGTTTCCACCTTTTCAAATATAAATACCTATATACTTTAATTAAGAAAAAAAACAGGTACGTTGATCAATCCATGAAAAAGATGTTATGGGGTGGGTTTAGGCTACACCCTCCAACTTGTCAAATCGAGACATGCATGGACCATGCAATTGATAATAAAGAAAACAAAAGGCTGTCAATATGCAAAACAAATTGCCAAATGGATGGACGTGCGTGTAGCCAACCGCGCGCGTGCAATTAACCTGTTAAGAGATAATCAGATATAATTCATTCTTTGAATCTAGCTAGCTAGAGACGAATTATTTAACCATCTGGATCTGGGCATCAATATAATATATATCCACAATTATGAAACCAAATATAATTGCATGCATTATATTCATTGTTATCTCTACACACACTAAAAAAAAAGTATTTTATGTGACAATCTTTTGTGACGAAACCAAAGTTTGTCACAGTAAAAGGGGATATTGTGACAAAATATCACATCGTCATATAAGTGAACATTTTACGTGATGAAGGTTAATTTCGTCACATAAACTTTATTTTATGTGATAATAATGAAAAATCGTCACCATAGAACATACAAGATCTTTAAAAAAATGACGATTCCTATTTTGTGACAAATATTTAGGTTTCTTATGACAAAGTAATTTTGTCACAACATAAAAATAATATAAATTACTAAAAAATCTCCTCCAAAATTTCTAGACATGCCCGATCCCTTTCTTTTCTTCTCTCATAAATCCCTTTTTTTTTCCTTCTCCTTTTTTATTTGTTCACTTTTTAATTGAAGACCATCGTTGCACCACCACCACCATCATTGCACCGTCATCGTTGCACCGCCATCACCATTGATCTAGCTCTTCGATCTGGCTTTCGCGTCCACCACCATCGTTGCACCGCCAGTGTTCGTTTACCTTCGCCACCGCCAGTGTTCGTTTCCCTTTGCCTCCGCCAGTCTCAATCGATTCAGGTATAATTTCTAATTTATTTTTCTCTCCATCTTCCCTCTTCACTCTAACTCCACCACTCCCGTTTTCTTCTCTCCATTACTTCAATGGAATGTTAGGGTTTTTGCATAAAAGGGCCAAAATTCCGTTATGTTCTCAAAATTAAGTTACGCAGTTTTGTGATTTTATTTTTAAAACCTATTTAGGCTGATGCCGAAAATTGCCGAGGTTGGAGTCGATCGGAGCTCGTGAATGGGAATTAGGATTCTCAGCCATTAGGTTCTTCGTTCAATACATTTGTTAGGTACAGGTTCTTCCAAACATAGCCATAGATCTGTAAACAACAGTTAGATAACACAGAAGGTAAAATGGAACAGGAAGAGTATAAAGTGAAGAACGGCTCAGTTCCCTATTTCCAGTGTTCAACTGTAGATCCAAGGTCTGGTGGTAACACCAACCGAAAACAAGCACCAAGCACTGCCACTGATCGAAACCCTAGATCTGACCCCAAACCTCACTCCGAGTTGACTCACCAACACATGCACAGTCAACTCGGTGATAACTCACCCTCTCCACTCAGCACAAACCCAGATTTCTGCACACACAAAGCCGAAACCCTCACAGAAGAGGATTAAGACCAGAAATGAAGGGGTTTGAATGAAAGGTGAATCACACTTGTCTCTCTCTCTCACCACAGTATAAATACACGGAGTTTCAACGGTCTTCAGCATTAAATGTGCTGCGACGGTAAGGACACCCATTGTCCGGCCGGACCTGCGAAGGTGTCGCCGGAAAACGACAAGGGGTGACGATACACTGTAGAGAGAGAAGGGGACAAGGGAAGAGAGAGAAACGGCGCAGCAGAACAAAGCTGCTAGGGTTGAGAGAAGAAAGAGGAGTGGGTAAATGGAGGGCTCAGATTGAAGCCCTCTATCCGATGGTCAAGATCTAGGTTTGACTGATCAGTGGGCTTAAGTAACATTGGGCCCGATTTCCCAAGTTGGGCTTTGAATTAAAATAGCTATTGGGCCCAGATCACAACAGATCATTTTATGTGGGCTCAATACTTAACAATTCTCCACCTGAGACCAATAAAAGGATCAGTATGACACACACTTAATGGACTGGGATCATCATTGCCGTAACTGTGAATCTTAAACACTAATCACACAGATTGTAGTAGAAGATTCACACAGTATTTTTTCCACAAAGGAGGTAATTACCAAGATAAAACCAACACTTAACATCACATAGAAGTTAAGACAAACAAATAAAGCAAGCAATCACATAGAAAGCATCAACAGACTTGCACAAAGCAAGCAGACAAACACATGTCTGTTTTTAATCATGTTTTGAGACAATGTTCAAAATTCTCAAACATGATCTCAATTTTTCCACAGGCAGGCACTTAGTGCCCATGTCAGCAGGGTTGAATTCAGAAGGAATTTTCTCCAGGTCTATCTCACCCTTTTTCACCACTTTCCGGATGAAGTGGTATTTGATCTCAATGTGTTTTGTTCTGTCATGAAAGACAGGGTTCTTGCACAATTGTATACCTGATTGGCTGTCAGAGAAAACAACAACTTTACCTTTCAAGAAGCCAATTTCTGAGAGCAGCCCTTTCAACCAGAGAGATTCCTTTATAGCCTCTGTGGTTGCAATGTATTCAGCCTCTGTGGTAGAAAGGGCTACAATGTTTTGAAGTTGAGATTTCCAGCAAATACAAGAACCACACAAAGTAAACACATAAGATGTGGTGGACTTCCTATTATCTCTGTTATTAGCATAATTAGAGTCTACATAACCACATAAGACAATTCCTTTTTCACACCTAGAAAATTCAATCCCTATTCTAGCAGATCCTCTTAGATATCTCATTAGCCATTTCACAGCCTCCCAATGAGGCATGCCAGGATTAGCCATATATCTACTCAAACAGCTAACAGCATATGCAATGTCAGGCCTAGTACTTACCATTAAATACATTATAGAACCAATTGCATTTGCATAAGGAACAGATTTCATATCACAGATTTCAGGTTCAGTCTTTGGGGACTGTTCCTTACTTAGCAAGAAATGAGCAGCTAGAGGCACAGACACAGACTTGGCATTTTTCATGGCAAATTTATCTAAGATCTTTTCAACATAGGCAGATTGGTTCAGAAACAAAGAACAATCTTTCCTATTCCTGATTATGTCCATTCCCAGAATTCTCTTAGAGTCACCAAGAAATTTCATGTCGAAGTTTTCACTTAAGAATTTATTAACATGATCAATAGCCTTTAAACAGGGACTAGCAATAAGCATATCATCAACATAGATCAATAGGAACACAGGAGATTGACAGTCATCTTTGAAATACAAGCAAGGATCAAATTCACTTCTTTTAAATTTCAAAGAGAGCATGCAAGAGTCAAATTTTTTGTTCCACTGCCTAGGAGACTGTTTAAGGCCATACAGAGACTTCTTCAACAAACAGACATAATCAGGTTTATCAGAATCAACAAAACCTTCGGGTTGAGACATGAAAATTTGCTTATCAATATCACCATGCAAAAAAGCAGTTTTAACATCCATTTGCTTAAGTTCCCAATCAAAATGAGCAACTAAGGCAAGCAAAATTCTGACAGTGGTGAATTTAACAACAGGAGCAAAGATTTCAGTATAGTCTATACCCTCTCTTTGTGTAAAACCTTTAGCTACAAGCCTAGCTTTATATCTAACAGAATCAGATTCATGCTTAACTCTAAACAGCCATTTGCATTCAATCAAAGAGCACTTAGCAGGTTTTGGGACAAGAGTCCAAGTATGATTGACATGCAGAGAGTTAATTTCCTCTTTCATAGCAGATAACCACATAGCAGAATCTGGAGAATTTAAAGCATCTTTGTAGCACTTAGGTTCATTCCCATCTAAAGCTTCAAACACATTGAACACAAAAGATGCAAGCTGAAAATTATCAAGATGATGAGGTTTCCTAATTTCTCTTCTAGGTCTATCCCTAGCAAGCTGATAATCATGCAAATCATCAATATCAGGCAAATCAGACTCAACATTTTGATCAAACACATTTTCAGGCACATAAGATGAATCATCATCATCAACAATATCAATTTCCTCACTCTCAAGAGGAGATTTCTCCACCTCAATTGGAGCAGAGGGGGGAACAATAAATGAAGGCACTGGCAAACAAGGATATTCATTTTCATTGAAAACAACATTTCTACTAATGATAGTTTTAAAACCATGTTCATTCTTTAGCCAACATCTATAACCTTTTACCCCTTCAGGATATCCAATAAAAACACATTTTAAGGATCTAGGTTCTAATTTATCAGTTTTATGGTGCACAAAAGCAGAACATCCAAAAACTCTCAAATTAGACAAATCAGCTGGTTTCCCAGTCCACAAAGTTTCAGGCAAATTTCCAGACAAAGGCACAGATGGAGATCTGTTAATCACATAAGCAGCTGTTAAGACAGCTTCACCCCAAAAAACTTTTGGCAAACCAGATGCATGCAACATGGATCTAACCCTATCCATTAATGTTCTATTCATTCTTTCAGCTATGCCATTCTGTTGAGGTGTATATGCAACAGTCCTATGTCTTCTAATGCCAAATTCAGCACACAGAGAATCAAATTCATGATTGCAAAATTCAGTGCCATTATCAGTTCTAAGGGTTCTAAGTTTCTTGTTAGTTTGATTTTCAATAAAGGTTTTCCAGGATTTGAACTTATCAAAAACATCAGACTTTTGCACAAGTAAGAAAACAAACACTTTTCTTGAAAAATCATCAACAACAGACAAGAAATATCTGTTTCCACCAGGTGTGGAGACAGGTGCAGGACCCCAAACATCAGCATGAACATATTCAAGGATTTCAGTACACTTAGAAGTATTAGGGAAAGGAGATTTAGGGAATTTCACTTTAGACTGTTTACCCATAACACATGAATCACACAAAGGCATATCAACAACAATGTCATCACTCAGATACTTGTTTTTATGCAAGATTCCTAGTCCCTTACTACTGATGTGACCTAATCTTCTATGCCAAAGATCAGTCATGTCATGCTGGACAGAGTTAACATGTGAAACAGATAATGCAGATGCAACATACATATTGTGCATTCTAACAGCTTTGAAAGAAATTAAACCATCATGCATAATATTCATAACCCCATCACCCCAAGTACCCTTATACCCAGAATCCTCCAAGATAGCACAAGACATCAGATTGCTACTCAGCTTGGGAACATGTCTCACATTTTTCAGTTTAAGCACAAAACCAGATTGAAATTTCAGACATACAGTTCCTATACCTAGCACATGCCTTTTGCTGCTATCAGCCATGGACACAGAGCCATTTTCCAATTTAACATAGGAGGAGAACATGCTTCTGTGAGGTGTCATATGATTAGAGCAAGCAGAATCCATTAACCAGTCATTATCAGTCAAAGATGCAGACACAGAATTCACAAAATCAAGATACTCATCAGTAATCATAAACACATCACCCATGTTTTCAGCAACTTGGTTAGCCTGTTCATTATTAGACTTAACTTCTTTCTTAGGTTCAGCACACCTATTAGCATAATGACCAGACTTGCCACAGTTATAACACTTCCTATGTTTGAGCTTGTTCTTACTCCCTGCTTTACCCTTATCAATTTTTTTGGAAATTTTGGTTACTGGAGGTAGAACCCTTGTTTTAAAACTTGTTTTTATGCTTGTTTTTCACAAAGTTTACATCACCCAAAGACTTGTTGCCTTTGGTAGTTTTCAAATCTAGTTCCTTACTTTTCAAACCATTTATCACAGTGTCAAGAGTCACTTTGTCTCTGCCATACTTAATAGCAGATTTGACATCACTGTAAGAATCTGGAATAGCATTTAGAAGAACAATGGGGGTATATTCATCAATGGTTTTATCCCCAGTTAACTTTATGTCTTGCACAAGTTTTGTAAAAACATCAAGATTTTCATCTATATCTTTGTGCAAGTCAAGTTTAAATCTAAAAAACTTTTCCAGTAAAAACATTTTTGAGGGTAAAGAGGTTTCAGTGTAAAGCTCTTCTAACTTATCCCATAAGTCCTTAGCAGTATCAAGCTTACCTATCTTTCTAATCACAGAGTCAGATAGGTTCAGAATAATCAGGGAGTAAGCAAGTTCATCATAATCATCTTTCATTTCTTTTGTGGTTTTATCATCATAAGTTTGAGTTATAGCCTTAAAACATTTCTGTTGGACTAAAACACCTTTCATTTTCTGTTTCCATATAGCAAAATCACCCTTACCATCAAAGGTAGCCACAGGATAAGAATTCATATTCACACAGAAGAGAAACAAACAAGGGCTCAGACACAAGTAAGAGTCACACAAACAAATGAGCTGCACACAGACAGCAACAGAAAAGAAACACACAAGCTGCACACAGACAGCAACAGAAAGGAAACACACAAGCTGCACACAGACAGCAACAGGAAAAATAAACCACACAAGCTGCACACAGACAGCAACAGAAAGTAAACACACAAGATGATCCCAATAGGCCCAACAGAGAGCCAAGTGTTGCAGGGGGCAACAAAATAACCAGTCGAAGGCTGGGCTTTCTCAAACTATTCCCCTTCCCCAGATTCCTGCGACACTAAGCGGTCCGGACAAGGGAAGTTTGGAGTGGCAAATAGTGTGAGTTGGCCCAGAAGGTACCAAAGTAACCGGTCGAAGGCTGGGCTGTCTCAGACTACCCCCCTTCCCCAGATTCCTGCGACACTAAGCGGTCCGGACAAGGGAAGTTTGGAGTGGCGAGTAGCCTGAGTTGGCCCAGAACAAGAGAACAGCGGAAGCAAGTTTTGACCACACAAGGTCAACCACAGGTTTTCCAGGATTTTACCCAGAAACAGATTGAGTGAGTCACAGTAGTTAAATCCGTAGCACGAGTCTGCAAAAGAACGAGTGTCCAACTGATGCTCTGGTACCACTGTTAGGTACAGGTTCTTCCAAACATAGCCATAGATCTGTAAACAACAGTTAGATAACACAGAAGGTAAAATGGAACAGGAAGAGTATAAAGTGAAGAACGGCTCAGTTCCCTATTTCCAGTGTTCAACTGTAGATCCAAGGTCTGGTGGTAACACCAACCGAAAACAAGCACCAAGCACTGCCACTGATCGAAACCCTAGATCTGACCCCAAACCTCACTCCGAGTTGACTCACCAACACATGCACAGTCAACTCGGTGATAACTCACCCTCTCCACTCAGCACAAACCCAGATTTCTGCACACACAAAGCCGAAACCCTCACAGAAGAGGATTAAGACCAGAAATGAAGGGGTTTGAATGAAAGGTGAATCACACTTGTCTCTCTCTCTCACCACAGTATAAATACACGGAGTTTCAACGGTCTTCAGCATTAAATGTGCTGCGACGGTAAGGACACCCATTGTCCGGCCGGACCTGCGAAGGTGTCGCCGGAAAACGACAAGGGGTGACGATACACTGTAGAGAGAGAAGGGGACAAGGGAAGAGAGAGAAACGGCGCAGCAGAACAAAGCTGCTAGGGTTGAGAGAAGAAAGAGGAGTGGGTAAATGGAGGGCTCAGATTGAAGCCCTCTATCCGATGGTCAAGATCTAGGTTTGACTGATCAGTGGGCTTAAGTAACATTGGGCCCGATTTCCCAAGTTGGGCTTTGAATTAAAATAGCTATTGGGCCCAGATCACAACAGATCATTTTATGTGGGCTCAATACTTAACAACATTTATCTTATTATCTTAACTCTTAAGCGATAGAGGTTGTCTCGTCCATCTATTGATTACTCTTATTTTTTTTTTTTAATTTGAGATTCCATTATTGAAGCATAGTTCAAACTGCAATTGAAGATAACAGTAATACATTTTGAGCTGAAAGTAAATTTTTGGGTCCCTTTGCTCTATTTGTTTGTCAAACATAAAAATTTGATCTACTTTTACAGCACGTTTTGGAAAGGGGAAAACCGCTTGTACGTAGTCAAAATACCCGCAAATTGTGTGGGAAAATTGTACAAAGGAGCCAGCACATGTATGCATCAAATGTTGTAGAGAAATGTTTGGAGTTTGGCGATGCTGCTGAACGGGAGTTCTTGATTGATGAGATCCTTCTGCAGTTTGAAGACAATGACAATTTACTGGTAAGAGAATCTGTTATTCAACACCTTGTTTGAAGAATAAACTATATACATTCTTTATCTATACCTAATTGATGTCTCTTGGCATCATTCTTTCTGCCTTTTTAACTGGCTAACAATATAATAAGGATTTCAGCGTGGATATGCCTTTGTTAATAAGTTGTTTATTTATTTATTTATTTCATTTTAAGGTGATGATGAAGGACCAGTTTGCAAATTACATAGTCCAAAAGATTCTTGAAATTAGTAACGATACGCAAAGAGAAACTTTGCTTCATCGAATTCGGCTTCATCTCATTGCTTTCCGTCTTTTTTCAGTTTTCAATTTTCAATGATGGTGAGAACGTTATATAGAACTCGTAAAAGATCTTTCTGCAGCTGTGTTAATGATTGCAACTAACTGCAGTTGTTGATTGATGTATGCAGATAATGGAAGTACCTCAGAGCCGTAGGGTTTGCTTTGAGTGTCGGAGAATTATTTTACGAGATTCTCTGCTCTTATCTGACATTGAAAGTGGATAGCTGAGATAAGCTCATAATACTCCAACCTCCGGTCGACAAGTGCTAGGCAGTGCTTTTAGAAGTGAGGTTGAAATTACAATGTCGGTACGTATATATGTGAGAATTTACCAGTGTGGTATAAATTTTAGTACAAATGTGTGAGTAATGTATAGATAGAAGCAAGGGACTTGCTTAGGTGTAGTTTGAATGCTGATTCGTCAATCTGTAGAGTGTGTGTTTTATTTGAGGAATTGAGATGCAAATCATGGTAAGGAAATGGAATTATCAAACAAATAATAAGGTTTTTTCTGTATGCCTTTGGATCAATGCATTAATCACTAAAGAGTGTTTTGTATTTACTGTCCATTTATCATTATTTTCGTATTAATGGATGTACACACTTTGACTGCAGGTATACTGATGTGGTTTGGTGCTCGGCTGATGAGTTCTTCATTCCGCCTCCGACAACCCTCTCCCTCTGCCTCCCGTCCAAACCAGGGAAACTTGGTTTTGCAGAAGTTTCAGTCAAGATTCATCACTATGCTTGTGATCTATATCTGCTCAAAACTCAACTATATCGGAAAAATTGGCTGAAATATATATATGGAAAAATTGGCTGAAATATATATATATATATATATATATATATATATATATATATATATATATATATATATATATATATATATATATATATATACACACACACACAACATTTTTGTTGAGTATATTGTGTAATGCTTACATTTGCATTTGATTTGAGGTTATGTGTTTTTCTTTCAATCGTAGTTTGATCGAAATGCAGCATAGTAACAAAACCGTGCAGCTTCTGCTGAAAATAACGTTGTTTTGTTTCGCAGACGAAATCGATGGCTTATGTCTGATCATCTTTCTTGGCTTATAGCTGATATCCACTCAAGCTAATAGAGACCACTCAAGCTTACCCGGGCAAGATGACCTATGGGTATATTTCTCTCCATTTCTTGATACTTAATATTATATGCATGTATTTGGATATATTATATGCAATGATATCTCTGTAGTTTTAGTTTCTATGTAGCTGAGTGTACTTTGGTTGCGGATGTGTAAGTCTTTGACGGCGTATTTGTGGAACTTGTTAGAAGTTAGAATCCTATGTGATTATCTATTATGATATTGGTTGTTTTGTCTAGAAAACTGGACCTTACAAGAAGAAGCAGACATATAAGAAGTTCAAAAATGCTTTCCTATGTTTTAACATCAATTACATTGGAGACCAAAAAGAATAGGAAAAAAAATAATGCAAGAGCATTTGAATGCTTTCTTTATTTTATTTTTTTATTGATTGCGGTAACTGCCATAACATTTGTTTTATTACTAATTGTTTGTGTTATACGTATATTTCATTTATGTCTAGAACTAATGGAGGTAATGTTTTTCTATGTTATGGATTAAATTTTGTTGGTTCAGGTTGATAGAAGGTACAAGTACTTCTGTAATTGGATGGAAAAGGAGTATTTTCACTATTATAAGTAATTGCTGCAACTGTTAAGAGATGGAATTACGGCCACAAAGAAGGCTAAGGGGAAGAAGGATACAATATCATTAGGTGCAAACTAATGATTATAACTTTTATTTATATTTTATTATAGCTTTTGAGTGTAAACTAGAATGTGAGGTTTTCTGTAAGTGTGATAGTACTACTACATATTGCAATATAAGTATTTTTTTATTTTAGAATCATTCTTTAGTTCAATGAAGTTTAATTCTATTATTTTTGTATATTAGAAAAGTAAAAATTAAGGCAGATATATATTATATGATAAATTATGTTGTCAGGTAAATTCTAAATTATAAAAATATATTTTATGGGACGAAATTTGTCTCAATAGATCTTGTAGTTCATGTGACGAAATAATTTGTCACAATAAGCAGCACCTACTGTGACGAAATAATCTTGTTGTGACAAATTTAAGTTTTTTATGTGACGGACATTTTGTCGCAAATACACACAATTCTGTGACAAAATTACATTCCGTCACAATCTCTGGTGACAAAAACAATATTTCGTCACAAAACACCTTTCGCGACAGGCCCTAGCGACGAACGCTGCGACGAAATAATTTATCACATAAATGTTTATGTGACGAAAGTTTAAGTTTGAGTGACAATTTTTTTCGTCACATAAAATGCTTTTTTTTTGCAGTGACAAGGCATTTTAGTTGCTAATGCTCATCGTTTATGTACGAATAATGCGAATGACGGCGTCATAATGGACCAACCTTGGAGCAAACAAGTACTGTTGACTAATTTGAAGTACTGCATGTGTATGAGATTTCTCAGACGAATAATAGTAAAATATACTAAATTGTCAACAAAGCGCATGTAAAGAGAAGGATTGGATAACAGTGTTCGCCCCGAGGAAGTCGGATGGAATTGAGCTCAACTGGAGTGTCAACAATCTTGCGAGTTCAGATGCATACTTAGCCTCCGTAATATAAAGGCTATCTTCGGAATGAGTAATTTCAAATTATATTGTTAGCCGATAAAATCCTTCAATTCTTTTGGGATCATCACTAGTTATGATCATCTCATTCACATATAGAATGAGTAAGATGGTGCCTTGCCGGTACGACAGATAAATTAAATAAGGATCACATGCATGCATAATAACAATCAAACTGTGACTCCTTTGATATAAACTCAAATAACTAGTTTATATTCTTTTTATTATTTTCAAACTCTAATTAAGGTTTGTTTTATCTTATTTATTTTGATTATTATTATTTTTATTTAACTAATATCATTAACTAAAGTTGAATCAAGGTTAGACGACCCAGATCACTGCCAGAAAAATAAAATAAAAATAAAAACATTTTAAGAAAAATTATAAATAAAAACATAAAGAAAAAGAAAAGGGAAATGGATCGGGCCAGATAGGGTCGGACCAAACCTGGTGGGCAGAGGTTAGAGTGGGATGAAATGAGAATGGGTTGGGCTTAATTCAAATAAAAGTATGTAGGCTATTTTGGAAATTTCTAATTTTATGAATTTACTTTAAATGAAAGTTAAAAGGTTATTGGACCCGGCTCAAATTCATCCATATTTTAATATATTAATGGGATAATGTTGGCGCCAGATTTCTGTTAGTGAAGATTGAGAAATCCGCCATACGTGGAAATTAAAGATTGACAAAGATTTGTTTTTCATGTTTATTTTGGAATTAATTAGAGTCCTATTCTTGTAATATTTTTATTAGGACTTAGATTTATTTCCATGTACTATATTCTAGTTAGGTATCTTTTGTACTTATCTAGAATAGAAGTAGAAATCAACTAGAATTCTATTACCTAGTTAAATCGATTTCTTAGGGCCCAAGTTAGGTTTAGGGTGGTGATTTGGTGCCTATATAAGGCCATCAACTCATATGAGTCCTATAGAGATTTAAAAAGAAAAATCCCAGCATAAAGGCTTTGAAGGGTGCAACCCGTGCTGCAGCCCTGTCGGCACATCAGGTGCGGCAACAGAACAGGTTTCTTCTACTAGGCCATAAAGAAGATCGGCGTTTCAGGAGAAGTGCTTAAAAGATCACGGGAGAGATCGATCCGCCGTTTGAAGGAAGTTCAACATTGGAGGAAGTCCAAGAGTGCGGAGAAGGAATTGCTTTGATTATCAACAAGTTCGAGTCGTGTGCAAGAACGGCGTATCACATAAAGAGGGAATCTTTAGTGTTTTATTAAGTCCTATTAATGTACACTTAAATCTGAACTAGTTTTGCAAGTCCTCGTGGATGTAGGGTACATTTGTATCCGAACCACATTAAATTGTTGTGTTCTTTATTCTGCTTTTCGTAGATTTATTACTGTGACAACACAACAATTCTGTTACGTCACCTAATGTCGTAACATGTAGTCTGTCTCAATAGATGAGTGGACTTTGATAGACATTCAAATTCAACAGATAAGATTAATTTTTGTAATGAAAAATGATTTTGGCTAAAAAGTACAAAAAGTCAAAACTCGTTAAATGATTGGAATGTCCCGTTGTACGGGTTGAGCAGCATGAATACAGCCATTCGGCTATATTGTTTTATATTCAAGAAAATCCAATAGTTTATTGGTTGAGTTTTAAAAGAAGAGAATAATACAGCTACACAAGTATATAATAATAATAATAATAATAATAATAATAATAATAATAATAATAATAATAATAATAATAATAATAATAATAATAATAATAATAATAATAATAATAATAATAATAATAATAATAATAATAATAATAATAATAATAATAATAATAATAATAATAATAATAATAATAATAATAATAATAATAATAATAATAATAATAATAATAATAATAATAATAATAATAATAATAATAATAATAATAATAATAATAATAATAATAATAATAATAATAATAATAATAATAATAATAATAATAATAATAATAATAATAATAATAATAATAATAATAATAATAATAATAATAATAATAATAATAATAATAATAATAATAATAATAATAATAATAATAATAATAATAATAATAATAATAATAATAATAATAATAATAATAATAATAATAATAATAATAATAATAATAATAATAATAATAATAATAATAATAATAATAATAATAATAATAATAATAATAATAATAATAATAATAATAATAATAATAATAATAATAATAATAATAATAATAATAATAATAATAATAATAATAATAATAATAATAATAATAATAATAATAATAATAATAATAATAATAATAATAATAATAATAATAATAATAATAATAATAATAATAATAATAATAATAATAATAATAATAATAATAATAATAATAATAATAATAATAATAATAATAATAATAATAATAATAATAATAATAATAATAATAATAATAATAATAATAATAATAATAATAATAATAATAATAATAATAATAATAATAATAATAATAATAATAATAATAATAATAATAATAATAATAATAATAATAATAATAATAATAATAATAATAATAATAATAATAATAATAATAATAATAATAATAATAATAATAATAATAATAATAATAATAATAATAATAATAATAATAATAATAATAATAATAATAATAATAATAATAATAATAATAATAATAATAATAATAATAATAATAATAATAATAATAATAATAATAATAATAATAATAATAATAATAATAATAATAATAATAATAATAATAATAATAATAATAATAATAATAATAATAATAATAATAATAATAATAATAATAATAATAATAATAATAATAATAATAATAATAATAATAATAATAATAATAATAATAATAATAATAATAATAATAATAATAATAATAATAATAATAATAATAATAATAATAATAATAATAATAATAATAATAATAATAATAATAATAATAATAATAATAATAATAATAATAATAATAATAATAATAATAATAATAATAATAATAATAATAATAATAATAATAATAATAATAATAATAATAATAATAATAATAATAATAATAATAATAATAATAATAATAATAATAATAATAATAATAATAATAATAATAATAATAATAATAATAATAATAATAATAATAATAATAATAATAATAATAATAATAATAATAATAATAATAATAATAATAATAATAATAATAATAATAATAATAATAATAATAATAATAATAATAATAATAATAATAATAATAATAATAATAATAATAATAATAATAATAATAATAATAATAATAATAATAATAATAATAATAATAATAATAATAATAATAATAATAATAATAATAATAATAATAATAATAATAATAATAATAATAATAATAATAATAATAATAATAATAATAATAATAATAATAATAATAATAATAATAATAATAATAATAATAATAATAATAATAATAATAATAATAATAATAATAATAATAATAATAATAATAATAATAATAATAATAATAATAATAATAATAATGATTTTGGTTTGCTTCAATAACCCAAGTTGGAAGTTGTCTTTCATTTTAACACCCTGCAAAGTATATATAGTGATTTTGACGTTTTATTTTTTAATAAATAAAAAAATCACAGCGAAATAGTAATACCTATAATATCAATGTAGAAAAAAAAAAAAAAAAAAAAATCAAAAGTAAGTAAAGGAGTACGCGAGCGCACACTTTAAGTGTGTTCAAGTTCAACTATATATTTGTAAAAACTTAATTAGTTTAAAGATTAGGGATTGTAAACCTTAATCCTAAGTTTCAACATTGGATGACATGTACTGTACGAACTTCCAGATATGTTTGAACACAAGATAACAATATACTTTTCACAAAAAGACAAAAAAGCAGGAAAGCAGAATGAATCCTCTTTGAACAGAATAAATAATATTAAATTAAATTCGAGTGGCCACGTAGAGCATGAGGGTGCCACGTAATGCCATAGCACGTGACAGCCGTACGCATACGGCTGGCCCCCGTTTCATGCAAAACAAGCATCCACACACTCGCCTAACACATAACCTTTTAGCCAAATGGCTTGTAATCCAAAGTGATGATCAAACAAACAATTGATTATGGAACTAATGAATTATGTTGAGTCTTATTCTTATTAGATATTAAGCATAATCGAATGCCCAATGCCCTTGAACCATCTCGAGAACAAGCCCAAACGATCCTCCACATTTACTCCCAAAGCCCAACTATTATAATCTTTATTTTCTATAAGCTTTTTTGGGCAATTCATTTTCGAAAATAATCAAATTCTCTTTTGAAAAATATGTTTGAAAGGATCAGCCAAATCCCACTCTCTCTATTTGCTGGAAATATATTTGGAAGCAAAAGATTTCTTTTATATTCTATCTTTGGAAGAAATTCCTTTATTCAAAAATCAAACCTGCTTTGAATTGAAGTTTGGCTGATTGAGACTCTATCTCTTTATTTTGGAAACCCTTCAATCACTTTGCAATCAACCAATCAAAGATTTATAATAATTGTTGTCCGTCCGGAAGATGCTCACTTCTGCCGGAAGTTGTTCTGCTGAAATTCATTTATGTTGAAGAAAGGTTTGTTCTTGATTTCAAAATTCAAATGCTTTCCTATTTGAGCTGATCTAATTGAGTCAAATCAATTATAACCTCAATTAAGTCAATCAAGAAAATCAAGATATATTGATGTTTTTCCTTTGGAAGATAGAGGAGCTCACCTATAAATAGTGATCAAAGTCATTCAAGCAAAGCAGGGAAGTGAAATTCAAAAAAAGAGCTGAAAAGAGTTGATTGTTGAAAATTTCAAGTCCTACCTCTCGTTGTTCATTTGAGTCCATTTTGAGTGAGGAATTTTTTAGTTATTAGTTAGCGCATTCAATTCATATTGTGAGGTTCATTGATAAGTGCGAAAGTTATTAAAGTCTTGTAAGCACTTATTGATAAGTGCGAAAGAGTGAAACTCTTGTAAGCACGATACTTGTGCGAAAGTCGTTAGGGACTTGTAAGCACGCTAGTTGGTGTGGAGGATCTAAGGATCTTGGAGGCACGAGAATAAAGGTTCAAAGGCTTGGAAGAGTGGATTAGGAGATTCTCTCCGAACCACTATAATCACGGTGTTCTTTACTTTACGCATTACTTTGAATTTCCGTATCTCTCACAATTTTCTCGCTATACCTTCTCCTCACACTTAACGTATAAATTTGCTACGTTTTCTAAATTATCGATAACAATATTTTCCAAAGAACAACTCATTATTCCATTAAGTACTTAAAGTCAGTTTAATTAATATCGAAAAAATTTATTATAAAACCTAATTCACCCCCCTCTTAGGTATATTTACTCTCATAACCAATTAACCAAATCCCGATTTATTTATTTATATAAAATTAACCGTTTTGAAATATCTCTCACCAGCCCCTTCCATGCCATTTTGATCATCATCATCATCATCAACTTCAAATCATTTCTATAAATTTCTCTTCAACTTCAGCAAATTAAAATATATACTCAACAATCATCAATAATTAATCGATTATTTGTATTCCATTTTCAGACTTTATAAGTTCAATAGAATCAGATTTCACGATGACTTGTTCGAAATCAATTTTAATCTTCTTCATCCTCCTTTCCAATTTATCCGTTCAAGTGCTGTCGTCTGAGGTTGAGGAATGCGGCGCAGAAGAAGATGACGGCTGCACAAACAAGAAGAAGGCTTTACCTCTCAAAATAATCGCCATCGTAACAATCCTAATCAGCAGCATGATCGGTGTCTGTTTGCCACTTTTCACCAAGTCAATTCCGGCTCTCAGCCCTGACCGGAATCTCTTCTTCATCGTCAAAGCTTTTGCCGCCGGTATTATTTTGGCCACCGGATTCATGCACGTGTTGCCGGATTCTGTGGAGATGCTGTCATCCCCATGTTTAAAAGAAAACCCGTGGCACAAATTCCCCTTCACCGGATTCGTGGCTATGCTCTCAGCAATTGTGACTCTCATGATCGACTCTATGGCCACAAGCCTCTACTCTAAGAAACACAATTCTGGAGTTGTGAAGCCCAACTCCGGCGGGGAACCCGAGGAGCTGGCAGTGGTGGAATCTGGCGGCGGCGCCCATTCTCATTTCCACGGCCACCACCACGGAGCCAAGTTAGAAGTCCAGGGTGCCCAACTTCTCCGTTACCGAGTTATTGCCATGGTTAGTGCTTGAATAACAAATTAAAAGCAAAAATGACGGACTATTTTTTTTTAACCCCAATCTGAACCTAATTACTGATAAATATTCAGTTTATTATTCATTATTATTATTATTATTATTATTATTATTATTATTATTATTATTATTATTATTATTATTATTATTATTATTATTATTATTATTATTATTATTATTATTATTATTATTATCCCACAGTACATTGTGCAGTTTCCACATAAAATAATTAATAGGATCGAGCAGAAGGATCATCAGATCAGATGATGGTCCTTTTCTAATAATGTTTGTCTGTTTGTGTTAAGAACCTGATTGACTAACAAACAGTTCAATCGTATATAGAATAATAATGGGAACATTGATATAAAAATTGTAATAATAAACAATTTGAGTATATATTATATTACTGCAGGTTTTGGAGCTGGGAATCATAGTACACTCAATAGTGATTGGATTGTCTCTGGGTGCCTCTAACAACACATGCTCGATTAAAGGACTTATCGCTGCACTATGCTTCCATCAAATGTTTGAAGGAATGGGACTTGGTGGTTGCATTCTCCAGGCAGAGTATAAGTTCATAAAGAAGGCAGCAATGGCATTCTTCTTCAGCGTGACAACTCCATTTGGAATAGCATTGGGATTAGCATTGGCCAGCTCTTACAAGGAGAACAACCGTCGATCATTGATCACCGTTGGATTGCTTAATGCATCGTCTGCAGGGCTGTTGCTATACTATAGGAGAATTAGGTTTTGGAGAAAAGAGAGAATGAATTATCTCTCACGTATATTAATCATATATATAGTTATTATGTAGGAAACCCTAATCCTAACTACACAAGGTAACCTATTATACAAGGTAATTAACTAGAATAAAATAGGAATAATAATAATATACGTAATATATATATAATATATACGTTAATACACCCCCGCAGTCGAAACGGGAAAGGAGATGACATGGAGACTGGAGACAAACTGTTGGAACAGTTGAGTAGGGAGTCCTTTCGTGAAGATATCGGCAAACTGGTAGGCGGATGGGACGTGAAGAACTCGACCGTGTCCTAAAGCAACTTTCTCTCGGACAAAGTGGATATCGATCTCCACATGTTTCGTACGAGAGTGTTGAATAGGATTGCTGGATAGGTAGACGGCACTGACGTTGTCACAGTAGACAATAGTGGCTTTCGAAAGTGGGCAGAGCAACTCAGAAAGTAGGTTGCGTAACCAAGTCGTTTCGGCGACGGTATTTGCGACAGCTCGATATTCGGCCTCCGCACTTGATCGAGAAGTAGTCACCTGTCGTTTGGAGGACCAAGAGATGAGGTTGTTGCCAAGGAAAACACAATAGCCCGATGTCGAACGACGAGTGTCAGGGCAGCCACCCCAATCGGCGTCGGAGTAAGCGATAAGGGAGAGGTCCGGATTAGGGGAGAGCTGAAGGCCGTGATCGAGAGTGCCACGAATGTAGCGAAGGATACGCTTGAGAGAAGCCATATGAGGTTCCCTCGGATCATGCATGAATAGACATATTTGTTGCACAGCATAGCAGATGTCGGGACGAGTAAACGTGAGGTATTGCAGTGCACCGGCAAGGCTGCGATAAATAGTAGGGTCAGCAACGGGGGTTCCAGTGGTCGAAGACAACTTGCTCTTTGTGTCAGCCGGCGTAAGACAAGGGTTGCAGGAAGCCATGTGTGCACGCTCTAGTATCTCGTCGGCGTACTTGCGTTGAGAGAGAAATTGCCCATTCGACGAGCGAGTAACTGAGATGCCGAGAAAGTAGTGAAGATCGCCAAGATCCTTCATTGCGAACTCTTGATTAAGGGCAGCGATGATAGAGCGGAGCAATTCAGGTGTGGAGGCCGTAAGTACAATGTCATCGACATACAGCAGAAGGTAGGCGCATGAACTGTTGCGACAGTCGCGTGAACTGTTGCGACAGTACACAAATAGTGAAGTGTCGGACTTGCATTCTCTGAACCCCATGGTAGTAATGTGAGATGCAAAACGCTTGTACCAAGCACGTGGTGCCTGCTTGAGACCGAGTGCTTTGTTGAGACGACACACGTGGGTGGGGCGAGATGGATCGACAAATCCGGGAGGTTGCTCGCAGTAGACAGTTTCAGAGAGATCGCCATGTAAGAAGGCATTTTTCACATCAAGCTGGTGGATTGGCCATGATCGTGAGAGAGCAATACTGAGAACTGTTCGAACAGTGGCTGGTTTGACAACTGGGCTAAAAGTCTCGTCAAAGTCGATGCCAGCCTGCTGGTGAAACCCACGAACAACCCACCGTGCTTTGTATCGCTCAAGAGAGCCATCAGACTTGAGTTTCTGTTTGTATATCCACTTACCAGAAATAACATTAGTGAACGGGGGGCGGGGCACAACATTCCAAGTATTGTTTTTAATTAAAGCAGTATATTCCTCAATCATGGCGTTTCGCCAGTTTTGGTCAAGAAGAGCTTGGCGATAGTTGGTGGGAATGGAAGAGGTAGAGGACGCAACGAGAGAGAAATGGACTTTGGGTTTGTGGATGCCCACTTTACTGCGAGTCACCATAGGGTGAGAAGGGGGAGGTGGGGGAGGTGTGGGAGTAGGGGAAGGAGATGTGGAAGTAGAAGAAGGGGTTGCGAGCTGGCCGTGGTCGAGAGGTGGTGCTGCAAAAGAAGCAGGTGTTGGCTGTCTTATAGGACTGTTGGACGAACTGTTGGAAGAGGGTGGTTCACTGTTGAAACAGTTGGATGAACTGTTGCAACAGTTAGACGAAGTTTGGGGGAGGAGGAACAGGGATGGTGTGTTTTCGTCCAAGGCAGAAGGAGGAAGTGTGTTTTTGGGGGGAGTAGACTCTGCAAAAGGAAAGTTAGTTTCGTCGAAGGTAACATGACGAGAAATTCTGATTTGGTCAGTGGATCTATCAAGGCAACGATAGCCTTTGTGAGAGGAAGGGTGACCGAGATAGACACAAGGAGTAGAACGGGGGGCGAGTTTATGTGTTGTGGTGGCGGTGAGGTTGGGATAACAGAGACAACCGAATACTCGAAGATGAGAGTATGTAGGTTTGATGAGGTAAAGAGCTTCGTGAGGAGTTCGGTTTTGTGTGGTTTTGGTAGGTAAGATATTGAGTAGGTGTGTGGCCATATGAAGGGCTTCGACCCAATAAGTAGGAGGAAGATGAGCTTGAAAGATGAGGGATCGAATCATGTTAGTTATAGTGCGGAACATTCGTTCTGCGTGTCCGTTTTGAGGGGAGGTGTGGGGACACGAAAAACGATTTAGGATGCCGTGTTTAGTGAAGTAGTTTTGAAAATCCGCATTTTTTAATTCACGACCATTATCACTTTGTAAGGCTTTCAGGGGATGTTGGAATTGAGTTTTGAGAAGTGTATGAAAAGTGACAAAGGTTGTAAAAACATCGGATTTATTTCGAAGAGGAAAAGTCCATAAATAATGGGTAAAATCATCAACTAACACAAGATAATATTTGAAACCCGTAAAACTAGAAACAGGAGAAGTCCATAAATCAGCATGAATAATTTGAAATGGGGCAACAGTAGTAGATTTTTGAGGAAAAAATGGTAGAGGAAAATGTTTGCCTAATTGACAGGCATTACAAAGAGACTCCCCATGGTCTTTACTATGGGAAAGAAAAGTGCTAGAAAATAAACGAGACATGACGTGTTTGCCGGGATGGCCTAGACGCCGATGCCAAAGAGTGCGAGATGAAGGTGTTGCGATAGTGAGGAAAGCAGCGGGAGGTGAGGTGGGGGGAGGGATTTTAAATGGATATAGGTCACCGGAGCTATTGCACCTAAAAATCTCGACTCGACTCCGAAGATCCTTCACAGAAAAACCAAACGGGTCAAATTCAACCGAACATGAGTTGTCGCGGGTGAACTTTCGAACAGAGATAAGGTGTTTCACGATATTGGGTGTGACATAGACATTTGTGAGGCGGAAAGGAGTGGTTGGAAGAATTGTGTGGCCTATGTGGGTTATGGGGAGGGTGGAACCATTACCGACGACGACATGTTTGGGGAAATGACTGCCAGGATTAAAAACAAAATTGAAATTACCTGAGTGCGGTGCCATATGAGAGGTCGCCCCGCTGTCCATGAACCACTGTGACTCGGTAGGCTGCTGAAGTGTCACCGTATTTAAACGGTTTGCGAGATCCACCACGTTGGCACTGTTGCAGGAACTGTTGCAACTGTTGATGAAACTGTTAGTGCTGTGGCGTGGTTGTTGCTGCGGATGAACCTGAGTAGGAGCCGAGTGGTCAGTGTAGGCTTGAGCCGCTGTAGTGGATGAGTGGCCTGATGTATTTAGAGCGGATCCTAGCATTGACGGATGTCGGTAAGGTGCGCGCCAGAGTTGAGATGCGCCATGGGCACTATGGTAGCCGTAGTGCTGCATAGGGTGACGGTTAGTGTTGCGACCTCCGCGACGGTTGGATCGGCCACCCCCGTGCTGATAACGCGAAGAACTACCTCTGCGGGAACTGTTGCAGGAACCGTTGCAACTGTTGGATGGACAGTTCGCGTTGGAGGCGTAGAGAACAGCAGCGGTCTGCTCCGGTTCAGCGACTCTTGTTTCTTCCATCTGAAGAAGAGATCGAGTCTGTAGAAAAGTGGGAAGGGGATTCTGAAAGGAGATTAGGTTGGCGACGATCCCGTAATGTTTCGGAAGGCCGTGTAGGGTTTGTAGGACGAGTTGTTTGTCGGAGATTGGATTTCCGACATCGGCCAAGTTGTCCGCCGTGGTTTTGATTATTTGGCAATAATTGTGAATGGAGAGAGCGCCTTTCTTGAGGGACTTGAATTTTTCTTCAAGTTCAATGGCTCGATAATCTTTGTTGTCGGTGAAGAGAGAAGAGATGGCGGTCCATAGGTCACTGGCGGTGGAGGTTTTTGAGAGAACCATGCTGGATAGATCGTCGGAGATGGTGTCGTAGATCCAAGATTGGAGGAGATAGTCGGCGCGTTGCCATTCGTCGGCGGAAATCGAATCCGGTCGGGGTTTTCCATGTAGAAGGTCGGAGAGGCAGAAACGACCGACGATAATTGTGAAAAAGTGGCTCCACTTTTGATAATTAGGATTTTTTAGATCTAGGGTAACGGGGATGAGAGATTTAATATTAGAGATGGCATGAGCAAGGTGAAAAGTATTGAGAGGGACGGTGAAGGGAGAAGAAGCTTCGCCGGCCATGGAGAAGAAGGGGGGCAACGTCTATGAAGAAGAAGAGAAAAAGAGAAGAAGAGAAGAAGATGTGGTGACGGCTAGGTTAACCTAGTGTCTGATATCATATAGGAGAATTAGGTTTTGGAGAAAAGAGAGAATGAATTATCTCTCACGTATATTAATCATATATATAGTTATTATGTAGGAAACCCTAATCCTAACTACACAAGGTAACCTATTATACAAGGTAACTAGAATAAAATAGGAATAATAATAATATACGTAATATATATAATATATACGCTAATATATACATGGCTTTGGTTGATCTATTGGCTGCTGATTTTATGGGGCCAAAATTACAGGGAAGTATTAAACTCCGGGGATCACTATTTCAAATACTAATTTTTGCTTACTTGAATACCAAAAAAATAAAAAATAAATAATTAATTGTAAATTACTTTAATACCCTTAATGAAAATTAAAACCAAAAAATATTACAAATACTATTTTTCTTTCTTAAAAACCAAATAATCAAAAACCTAAAAAAAACATTTCCCTCCTCACTCACAAACCCCCCACCTCCTCCACCTCCTTCTTCTCCCTCCCCAAAAACCCTCCTAAAAAACCCCAAAACAAAAGAAATCAAAACCTTACACAACTTGCAAAATGGCCTCAAATGACAATAGAATGGTAGTTTACGAGCAAGGAGAACCCATTCAGGTATGTATTCATGTATTTTTTGAGCTAAAACATCGATTTTGAATTTTTTTTTTTTTAAACTCGCCATGTATTTTTGACACATACAGGTCGAAAATACCCTTATTTTTCGACATGTATGTGTCGAAAATACCCTTAACTTTCGACGCCTAAGTGTCGAATTATGATGCAATTTTCGACACTTAAGTGTTGAAAATTACCCATATTTTCGACACTTAAGTGTCGAAAATTGCATCATAATTCGACACTTAGGCGTCGAAAGTGAAGGGTATTTTCGACACTTAAGTGTCGAAAATATGGGTAATTTTCGACACTTAAGTGTCGATTTGGTTCCTGTTGCAAATTTACTTGTCTTATATTTTCGACACTTTTGTGTAGATCGATTGCACCCATTCATTTACCACGTCAGAAAAATTCCCAACAAAAGAAGCTTTAATGGCATGGGTTCGTGAAGTATGTAAAAGAATTGGAATGGTGTTAATGATTGGGGGTTCGAGTGACGGGGATAGAGGACGTAGGACACCGTATGTGATTGTTCGTTGTGAGCGTGGGGGCCATTATGTTGGCAAGAAGGTACCAGGTGAAGATGATCAAAGACCGGGAAAAAGGAGCACCGGTTCAAAGAAATGCAATTGTCCGTTTAAATTGAAGGGGACAAGAGAACACAAGGATGATGAAAAGGCTGAGTGGAAATTGGATGTTAGTTGTGGTATTCACAACCACAACTTATTCGAAAACTTGCACGGACACTCTTATGCCGGAAGATTATCAAAGGAGGATGTTTCCTTTGTTCACACTATGAAGAAAGCAATGGTGAAACCAAGGGCAATTCTAAGAGCATTGAAGCAAAAGGACCCGTCTAATGTAACTGGTATGAAGACAGTTTACAATACTATCTCTAAGTTAAATTTCAGTGAATTGGATGGGAGATCTCAATTGCAATCATTGTTCGTCAAGTTGAAAGAAGATGAATACCTCTCGTACCATCGATCGAACGAGTTGAATGCGATTACCGACTTGTTTTGGATCCACCCGAAATGCATTAAGTTGGCACAGTCGTATCCGTACGTATTCGTCATCGATTGCACGTACAAGACCAATCGTTACGGACTCCCATTTCTTGAGATTGTGGGTTTTACTTGTACCAACAAGACGTTCTCAATTGCCTTTGCATACTTGGACCACGAAAAGACAGAAAATTTTGAATGGGTGTTGCGTTGTTTGAAGGAGGCCATGACCAGTTGTCCTCGGCCTAATTGCATTGTAACAGATCGAGATTTGGGTTTAATGAAAGCAGTGGCCAATGTGTATCCATCGAGTCATCACTTGCTGTGTCGGTGGCATGTGAACAAGAATATAGTGGCCAATTGTAAGAAATTGTTCCCAAAGGACATCACCAAATGGAAGCAATTTCAGTCGAGTTTTTCGGCTCTTATTGAAAGAAATACCATAGAGGAGTTCAATGAGGATTGGGAGGATTTGAAAAGAACATTTATCGGTTATCTCCCGGCTATAGAATATGTAGCTAATTCATGGTTGGATCCGTACAAGGAGAGACTTGTATCGGTGTGGACAAATAAGTATACTCATTTTGGAACGTACACTTCTAATAGGGTGGAGGGGGCACACGGACGAATGAAAAGGGATGTGCGTAATTCAACTGGCACATTTGTGGATTTGTATACGAAAGTCCACAATCAAATTGTCGAACAACACAATGACATCAAGGCTTCCTTTGAAGTAAGTAAAAATACTTACGAGCACACTTTCAAAACGTTGATATACAATGATCTTCGTGGAAGTATCTCAAAATACGCTCTGCAACTACTCAAAGTTGAGGTGGACAATGCGAAACTATTGCAACCGAGCGATATGGGTTGTAGTTGCGCCATCCGAACAACCCACAGTCTACCATGTCGCCATGAACTTCATGAGTATGTTGTTGTGAACAAATGTCCTATCCCACTTGAGTTAATAGGCTCGTATTGGAAACACATGAGTATGGAGCCCGTCGCGACCACAGACCAAGTCATCCTACCAACCATCGACGAAGAATTATCGGAATACCAGAAGCTCTTTGAATGTGCCGATCTCGATGCAAAAACTCGATTGCGCAACCATTTGAGACATTTTACCCACCCAGAGAAGACTAACCTTACGGAGCCAAGTGAAAAAGTTGTTAGCAAAGGTCGACCGACAAAAAATAGGAAAGACAAATCAAGCACTCGGGACAAATCACATTTTGAGTATGTGGAGCCAAAGAAAAAAAAATCGAAGCAAGCTAGTTGTTCTCCAAAGGTAAATGTCGCTACTATCGTCTCATTTCATTGAAATTGTATTTTATAATTGTGCTGAGTAATGAAGTGTAATATACTGCAGCTTATACCTGTACTGATGAGATTACGAGGGCACTCGAATGATTCTTTTAACACTATACCAACTCAAGAGTCAGGAAAAAGCACTATACCGACGCAAGAGTCGTTCAAACCATTATTTGAAGATGCAGATGTGGGATTGCCACCAGGTTTGATCGGCAAGAATAAGTACATTGACACGATCCATCCACGATTTCGTATGCACGTTCGAGAAATCATCAATGTCGGTTCAGATGGACACTGTGGATTTCGGGCAGTTGCCTCTATGATGGGATTTGGAGAAGATGAATGGGTTCGAGTGCGAGATGACATGCTACGGGAGTTGACTTCTAATTTTTCCACTTACACGACCATGCACCGTGGCGAAGAAACCGTTAGAAGCATGCAAGCTATTGTGAGTAACTGGGATGTTCCTGCAACTCGTGATCATTGGATGTCTTTTCCAAATATGGGTCATGTAATTGCTTCAACATACAATATTGTGCTTGTCTACTTATCCAAGTATCAGTGTCTCACGTTCCTTCCTCTATCGAGCGATCCAAAGCTTTTCAGCGAGAGAAAAGAGCACGCAATGGCATTCGTCGACAACTGTCACTTCGTGCATGTTGTCTTGAACAAGAATTGTCCAATACCTCCTATCGCCGATTATTGGTACCGATGTCATGATCCTAAAGCTGATGGTTGGAAGCCTGCAGAAATGGATGGTCGGATTACAGCATTTCGAGAACTAATAGGTCAAAATGTTGCCACGCGAGAGAGTTTCGAGATTATTACTATATCAGACAATGGTGATAGTTCTCCGAACAAAACTATGTAAAGTTACTGGTGCTAGTTTCAATGTTATTAAGTGTTGTTTTTTTATTTGAAAAAACTATGTTTTTTTTCTTTTGAAATTAACCCCAAATATATTGCAATGTAACATAAAAAACACGTCTAAGTGTTTTTGGACAAAAAAAAATAAAAATTGCAATTTTTTCAAAAAAAAAAAAACATACAGGTAAAATTCGACAGCTAGCTATCGAATTTCAGATCAAAATTCGACAGCTAGCTGTCGAATTTGATCTGTATGTTTTTTTTTTTTTTTTTTTTAAATTGCAATTTTTATTTTTTTTTGTGAAATTAACCCCAAATATATTGCAATGTAACATGAAAAACACATCTAAGTGTTTTTGGACAAAAAAAAAATAAAAATTGCAATTTAAAAAAAAAAAAAAAAAAAAACATACAGATCAAATTCGACAGCTAGCTGTCGAATTTTGATCTTAAATTCGACAGCTAGCTGTCGAATTTGATCTGTATGTTTTTTTTTTTTTTTTTAAAAAAAATTGCAATTTTCAATTAAAACAACCAAAATCCATATAAACAACCAAAATATTTTCAATTAAAACAACCAAAATCCATATAAAACTAAATTAAAAAACAAGTAAATCAAATAAAATCAATCAAACAACATCCATCTAAAACAATACAAGACTAATCCTGTGTTTTTTTCTTCCTACTAAACACTCGTTTCACAACCGCCTGTGGGGCATCGGACGAGCTCGATGGCGGTGGAATTGGCCCTATCGAGCTACCTGGAGGTGGTGGTGGGGCATCCGACGAACTCGAAGGAGGTGGAAGTGGGGCATCCGGCTCGATCAATCTGACAATATCATTTAGGGTCCCCCACATGACCGTATGAGCGTCGGATGGCGCAAGTCCCCGCACCTCGCTAAGTGTACCCTTCACCAACTCCAAAATTTGTGAAAGTTGGACATCCTTATCTCTACCACCCCCTGGACGAGCTTAATGGTCTCGAGGTCGATCCGCCTGGGGTCGAGGTGGATGGGCTCCATGCCTACTCAGTTGTAACATGCATCTGGGTCGGAACCAATTCATGTAGTCCGGCGAAGTGTCCGCCTCCCCGAGTTCAACTTCAACGGACCTCGACTCCTCGTCCAGACAATACTCCTCCCACCGATCAGAGAATCGTTCGCCGTACGCAACGAAAATTGAGTTCTGGACCGGTCGACCTTTGCTAACTAGAGCTTTGTACATATCTTTTGACATGTATGCACGACCTGGAATGATTTGCACCCGGTTGAACTGCCTCAACACTCTGTCCGGATGATATGCCTCGAAGTGGTCCATGCAACATATCATCCCACTAAACCACGCAGAATCTGGCATCGGGAAACGATCACGAATAGCCGTATACGGTGCCCATAAAACCTAGTAAAATAAATAAAAAATTAGATTTATAAACCTACTTAAGTAGTAATAACAAATTATTAAACTGGTATTTTACCTGATCGGGGATCAAATCATCTAATCGAGATCGCAGGTACGACGCTCGTTCAGGCGTTGAAGTAGTCTTTGACTGAGGCTCCCATCGGCTCGCTAATGGCCCCTCGAATTCCGTCTTCAATGTGCCACCCGCCAAATAAGGAAAGTGCTCGTAAATCCATGACTGAAAGAGCGTCAGCCAGCCAGCCATCGAGTTCGTTGATTTTTGTGAGGCTGAGGAAAGCTCATCGTACAACCGGCAAAGACATGCAGTGCCCCAAGCATACTCGCCGATCCGATCCAAATCAGATACAAGATTTAGATACTCCACGCTTACCATGTTGCCTGTCTTGTCGCACAGTATAGTACACCCGAGCAAAAATAACAAATACGCCCGAATGGCGTATGTCCTCTTCTCCGCACTATCTCTCATGGTCACTTTGCTAAATTTAGCCTTCAACCATTCCAACTTGACCGCTTTCTTCTTGTTAACATCGTCCGGGTACTCACCTAGCAACTCGAACATCAAACTACTGGGGATCGTTTTGGAATCACGGACCAAACGCTCGCAAGATACGGTACGCCCAACAACTGGCAAACCGACCAACGTACTCACATCGTCAAGTGTGATGGTCATCTCTCCAACAGGTAAGTGAAATGTGTTGGTAGCTGGCTGCCATCTCTCTATGAAGGCTCTAAGTAGATGGCCGTCCACTGTGTTGTACGATGCCTGTACAACTGACATTAAACCACATCTTTGTACTACCTCTGTAATGAACGGCGCCGGCTCTCAACCTTTCAAAGTTCCTGTGTGATTTCGTATTCGAAATTCTGAGCCGCGCTCCGAACGATCTGGCCCTCCGTTCACAATATGATAAGCAATGTGCTTATCAAATTTTGTGTACAATTCCGGTATCTCGGGACCTCGGACCGGTTCGATGCTCGAATCACCAACTTCTACAGTCGAAGGTAGAGCCGGCACCGGATTCGTTGACGAAGAACCCTCTCCAGACTTCTTCTTGGTCGTGGTCTTTTTCTTGGTCGTGACTGCTATGCCCTTGCCTCTATCTGATAATTCCTTCCTCTTCTTACGGTTCGAGACAGTCGGAGGTATACGAGGTTCACGTGGTTCTTCCACTGCAAAATAACACACAAATAAAAATTAATATACATAATATAAACACAAGCAAAAAAAAAAAAAAATAAAAAAAAAAATAAAAAAAATTCACAATTCAAATTCGACAGCTTGCTGTCGAAATTTGGAAGAGTTTTCGACAGCAAGCTGTCGAAAATTGGTTGAATTTTCGACAGCTACTTGTCGAAAATTCGATCAATTTTCGACAGCTTGCTGTCGAATTACAAAAATTCCAAATTCAACAATGTCACCATTTTCGACATTTACATGTCGATTTTGGATGAATTTTCGACATCAACCTGTCGAAAATTCATCGAAAATCGACATATACAGGTCGAAAATGGTGAACGAAGAACCGACCCACGAATCTCAAATCAATGCTCAAATCGACTGAAATCAGATGCACCCATTACTAATTAACGATCATTCTAACCTAAAACAACCAAATCCTAATTACCCATATCAAACAATCAAATCTTAAATAAATATTAAAGAAAAAAAAATCGAAACAACTATAACTTACTATTCGAAGACGACGACGGCGACGGCTTTGGGCGACGTTGGGCGGCATTCGGCGGTGTTTGGCGTCGGCGTCCGGCGGCGGCGATGGTTGGAGCGGCGGCGGCGATGGTTGGAGCGGCGGCGGCGGCGTCGGGCGGCGTGGGAGGGGTGGACGTCCGGCGGTTTTTGTGTTTGAATTTTTTTTTTCTTTTCTTTTATTTGGTTTTCAAATAGGTAATTTCAAAGAAAATTGATGTAATTAGTATTTTGTATGAAAGGGTATTTTTGTACTTTTATTTTTATTTTGGTATTAAAGTAAGAAAAAAATTATAAATATGTACTCAATTGTGGTTTTCAACTTGGTAGTATTCAACTAAGCAAAAATTAGTATTCAAAATAGTTGCCCCCTTAAACTCCAAATCAAGTCTTACGTAGCCGTTCTTTTGGGTGCCGGTGTGATGTCACTCATGGCTAAATGGGCTTGATCGATATCTATAGATAATATATTATTTTATTGTGATTTTCTTTTTCTTTTTTTTTTGTTTTGGAATTAAGAAAAAAAAAAAAAAAAGAATGTTGTTTGTTTTCTAGTTTTTCTCAGATATATGTTGTCGATTGTGTGCTGTTCTTGATGTAAATTTTCCTACATATTTCGTTGTCTCCAAAAGCATGTGTGTTTTGCTTGTGGCATACTGAAATTGGAGTTGTTATTTTTCATAGTATCTATAATAATTATTTGTCGTTATGTAATTTGCTATTTACATAATAAATATAAAATATTAACAAGTCATTCAAGGTTTTAAGGTGGCAAAAAACGATTTGTATGTATATAGAGTGTGTAATAGCACACCAAAATCGACGGCCCAACCCAATGGCAAATCTATGTAGTTCCGGATGTTCATATCTCAACATGCCATGAAGTTCGAATTTAGTTCTCTATTAAGATGAAAAAGGACAACAAAGCCCTTAGTCGTGTGTGTGCAGTGCAGGTGCAGTCAGTGGTGATGTTAAATAAAACGAAAAGGAATTCATGAGAAAATCAGTGCTGCAGCAGATGGACAACAACAATCGAGACGACGACGATGATGATGATGATGATGAGGCCGCTCCATTATCCTCCTCCGCACGGGTTGCGGTGGCCCAAATTTGCCAATCGATGCGCTTTAAGGGGGCCCAAAAATCGGCCCTAAAAGTCCTAACCGACGTGGCAACCATGTACTTGAAAGCAATTGCCAAATTAGGAGCGGCCTCCGCCAACTCCAACGGACTGGAGGACTTGGGATCTGTGCAAGGTTTTGCCGGATCCTCTACTCTAAGAGAAACGATCCTTGTACACGTCAGCCGTCATTAACGATTTGATCAAGTTCGTCAACTAGAATGCAATATAAGATGGACCAAAAAGTGAAATTTTTTTCACAACTATTTTCCTCTTTACAGTTAATAAAATATGTGTAAACAAACCCACAGTAATCTTTAAAGATGAAAATACAAGCCAAACACTCTTAGAAACCCGGATTAGATTTTCCATCTAATAGTCAAATTCCTTGTATGCTGAAGTAAATGTACCACAGAAAACACTGTTTTCACATTACTGGTTGATTTTATGACTGGCTAAGAAAATCTAAACACAGTCTCTATCTTGTTTGACTACTCCGAGCACAGATGGATTGCATTGCATGATTGCGCACATCTGCTCCAACGAAAGATATGTATAAGAAGCTAGCAATTCTTCAGCTAGCCGTGTCCAGAGTTTGTGCTTTAATATGTTCAAAAGAATATACAAGTAACATATTATACAGTATTCAATAACAATTATCATTGTTAAGAAAACAAGTGATGTAAATTTGTGCCCACAATATAATTGCTTAGGGATGAAAAAGATTGCAGAAAAGTTGGAAACTCAGTGACGCCTGAGGCTGAGCAGCTCAATATCGAAGATGATTATCCCTAAGGTTGAGCCTTCTCCATTGGCTAGACGTGTTGGATTGAATATTGTAGTGAATAGCCTCTGTCTGTCAAAAAACTGCAAACCAACAAAAGATCAACTAATTATTATCTTGTCGTACAAATGCTCAATAAAAAGAGACCCAAGATAACTCAGTAATCTTAATTCTCAAGTTTTGGCTTAGGTAGTTTTCATGGAACTTAGAAACCTTCAACAAACTTCCTCCTAATTTACATATTTTACAAAAACTCCTCACGTTATGTACTTACTTCTCATTCCCATGTTTCACTTAAGTTTCTCAAATTTTAACCATTTGCTCTATGGTAGTAGTAGTTTATGCAAAATATGTGGGCATCCGACATTATTTCATTTCTCAAATTCGTAGATTAGCAGTAATTGAATTTAACTGCTGGAAATGGTATACGGCATAAACAATTTAACATCAGACAGATCATAAAGCAAATACAAAGTTACTCAAAGATAAAATTACATACATTAGGTGGGATGGGTTCTTGAGATGTATTTTGATATCCTTCAGATGGAGGGATAACAACTCTGCGAATGCCACCTACTTTCATTGATCTCACAGCTGATTCAATTCCAGATATGACCTAATTTATTACATGTACATATAAGTTTGTATGAATGCAGAATATATAATAGCCTACCTTCAGAACATAGATACATAAAACTGAAAAAACATGTATATCTTTCTCAGCGTTGCTCAACTTTAGCTGAACGTATTCAGAAACTTGTCATATTTTCTGCTGTCGAATATGAAAGAAGGCCTTTTTATCTCATCAAAAAATTTGAATTGATCAGTCCATGTACTAGGTATGAGTTCGATAAGGAGATGACAGCTATGATATATTTCAAGAAAGACATGTATGTATGTATGTTACTAGTCTCTTTCAAGTGTTACAACATAGGAATAGCTTCTTCTTCCTTTTGTGTTCAATTCTCTCAAGGTAAATACTGAAGAAAGAAGGACAAATATCAACAAATAAGAAAGAGATGACGCACACTTGACTCCAACTAAATAGAAATACATAATCCTTTTTCCCTAATTCAGCCAAAACATGTGAAATTCAACCTCAGGAACTATATTGGTTGGTTGGCATAAATTACATGTTATATGAACATAAAGCAATCAATCAATCAATCAAACAATGGCAGATGAGTAAACATTGAAGAAAATAAAAGACGAGAGAGAATTACTTTTCCTGAACCAAGAACAAACTCAAAAGGAACCGGTTCTCCATTTGCATCTTTATGATCATAAGTGGAATCGAAGCGCCATCCTTGCTTTGCTGCCAATCTTCCATAGTAGTGTATTATGACCTTTGTTTACCCACCCCAAAAAGCAACAAACATCAAATTACTTCAATTGCAAAGAACAGATTATTAAAAAACAAGTAACGAGGTAGTTGAATAAACCTTGTCGCCGTTCAAGGGAGTTTCCCCATCGCCGATTCGAAGCTCCAAGGCTTTGACACCACCAGAATTTGGGAGATCAACAAAATCTGAAACATACCAACTGCAAATTGAACTGCTGCTACCAAAATTGGATAATCCGATTCCGGTGATTGCAAAGAGCGACAGAGCTCTTCTACTACTTGTTAGAGGTGTCGCCGCTGCAGAGAAGATTTTAGTGGACGGAAGAGATGGGTGGGTAGGGAAATGCAAATTATATGCGTTGCATTGCAATTGAAGCGCCATAATCATGGAAAAACTAGATAACACACTCACAGTCTCACACAGATACGCCCATTTTCATTTCTAAAATTCATATTGGGCCTGAGGCAACATTGTCTATACATTGGGACTTAAAGTATGGCTTATTTGGGTTGGGCCTGAGGCAACATTGAACCCAAAAAAAATGGCTTATTTGGGTTGGGCCTGAGGCAACATTGAACCCAAAAAAAAAACAAAAAACGCCGTCTGTGGGAATCGAACCCACGACCACGTGGTTAAAAGCCACGCGCTCTACCAGCTGAGCTAAGACGGCTGATTATTATTACACTCTTTTCAACATAATTAACGTCATGTTACTTGACTATTAGCTAATTATATAAGTTATAATAATGTTGGGGTGGAGAATATATAAATCGTGTAAGTTGACAGGGCCATTTTAAATGAGACGTGTTATTTACACCCTCAAAATATCTTATTTCACCACCAAATTAAATATTTTTCCAATTTTACACTCTTTTTCTTCTTTTACCTATATTTTTCAATATTTATAAACCATCTACCACTAAACTAATTAAAATATTTATAAAAAAAAAATCCCTCCCTTTTCACGGGAAATCTCACCATGTCCACCGTAAGTGAATAATATTTTTACG